>NW_028263383.1:4399500-5000000 GCF_051168715.1 Poecilia mexicana | reverse complement strand
TTTACCATTTGCAGTCATCAGGCAACTTCTGAAGGCAATTGGCTGCATTCAGGGAAAGGGGGCTGAACACTTTTGCACACCGCACTTTTTAGCTTTTATTTGTAAAAACTGTTATGAATCATGTTTAGTTTTGTTTCTACTTCACAAGTATATACCACTTTGTGTTTGTCTTTCCCATAAAATTCTGTGAAAATATATTTCCAGTTGTGACAAAACTGGAAATTCAAGTTCAAGGGCTATGGATACTTTAGAAAGCCACTGTACAAATAGTAAGGCAAGTCCAATGACAGAACCACAACCGCCACAACCAAGTACCCAGTATAGTGTGAAGAAACATCTGAAGGGAATATAACCTTGAACACACCTCGTTAAAATGGGAAATGCCACACAAAGTGGTAGAAAACGAACAAGCTAAGATCCTGTGGGCCTTCCATATACAGGAAGACAAAATGGGAAAAGCAAACCAACTGAACATGGTGATCATTGAGCAGCAGAGCAAAGCAGTTGTTATGATGTAGCTATCCTGAATGAACAGAAGGTACAGAAAAAAACTAGAGAAATACCAAAGGCTAAAAAACCCCATCATCCTCCTAGAACTTGAGTGGTTGACTTATTTTGGGCTGTCTAGTCCACAATACTAAATTTTGCTCTAGATGGGGTCTGGTGTCCACATGTTAGGCCATTATTTTATGACTTGGTGGTGGTGGAAGATTATAACACATTACAGGTTAGACTCAAGATGTTCCGTGTTTCTTTTGTTGTGTAAGTTTACAAAAGTTAGCAACTGCATATATTTACCATGGTGCTAAACATGGTGATTTAAAATGAATAAGTATTTTTCTGAGAAAAATGTTGTCCACATATCATGTAAAACAATAATTCTTTGTTTTTGGAATCATTAGGTCCCAATCAGCCCATAGATGAATTAATAATGCACTCCATGTGAGAGTTTGGGTCTTAGGAGATTACAAAAAATGTGGAAGGTGAAAGCAACAGTAGTGCTTGTGGTCACTGAAACCCTTGGGGTAATGACCCCTAAACTGGAAGACTGGCTCAAACAAATACCTGGAGATAGATCAGACCTCTTGATACAGAGAAGCACACCTTTGGGAACTGCTAATAAACTGTGAAGACCAAGGATCAATGAAGTATTTTTGAATTTGAAAGAAGGGATAACCAGTCATGGAGTAATACAGAATTAGAAATATAAAAATAAAAATCGTTTATTTAAAAAATATTTAAAGTGCCAAAAATATCATGATTATTTATGTTACTGTTAAGACAAAAATTTAAAGATTGATATTTTGTCGTTATCTCAATGTCTCTACTCTGCATACATGCAGATTGTCTAGGTAGTCTAAATTGTCTATTGGCAGGTACATCAGCCAATCTTTTTCTGCAGGTGTTGTGTCTGCCATTAGACAACAGTTTTTGTTTTTATGATATAAAGTGTTTTGAACTGCCCTGCTGCTGAAATGTGCTATACAAATAAACATGATTAATTGATTGAACAGAAATGATTAAAGGAAGTGACAACATTGCTGGTGGGAGATACCATCTAACTGTTGCCTCTTAATTAAAGAAAAATGTATGATAAACTATTTAACTTTGAAATATTGAATGAAAGTTACAAAATATTACTCAAAATTTTCTTGTTCCTGAAAAAAATCAGACCTTGTGTGCTTCAGAAACAAAATGGAATAATCCTTTTGTTGTACCCCTCCTCCTCTGTCAACGTGGTACAATCCGTCAAGTCCAGGTGCAAGCCATTAGTATTAATTGAACTTGTTTCATTTGTTTTGCGTGGAGAAAGAGGTAAGACTCATACAGAATATCTTAAGACATTTAAGTACATATAGTTTTGTAATTTTGCTGAATGTTGTAGGTTACTTGATGCTTGGATACACCAAAGCATTTGATTTGCAGCATTTTAGCTAGTAATTACCAACCATGTTAGTCAGTGTACCAGAGTTTAAAGGGAAGGTGGCTCACTCCAGAATTAGATAAAACTGTATTTGGTCATTTTCTGTATATCAGTGAGTGATATTATTTCACAGGCACAAATGATCCTAGGTAATAATCATTAGTATTAAGATAATGTTTTAATATTTGAAGATTTTGAGAATCTGTCAATAGAAAGTCAATTATGTAGTACTGTGTACTTCAGTACATTTTCACATACAATAACATCAAATCATATTGTGTACAGCAGGGGTGTCAAACTCAAGGTCTTAAGGGCTGGTGTCCAGCAACTTTTAGATGTGTTTCTGATGCCACATGGCTGGATAAAATGGGGTGGTCATCAACTTGATTGCACTGAGAAGCTAATTCAGTCATATACTTAAGGTTTTTTAGACCAGACAAACATCTAAAAGTTGCAGTACCCTGGCCCTCGAGGCCTGGAGTTTGACACCCCTGGTGTACAGTATCATGTTGTATTCTCTGATCTTTGCAGGAGATGTCAACAACAAGGTCTCAGAGAGCAAACATGATTCCAGTTATTGCTCCTTAGGTGAAGATAAAGAAGGATTTGATGTAAAATACCTCAATTCATTTAAAGGTGAGTTGTGACTATATTATGCACAGGATTCCAGAGTTTATTAAATGATCATTTTTTTTCTTTTGTTTTACTTTTTCACTTTTAAACTATTTTTATACTGCACATTATTAGCATAGATCATGATCGATGATCATTATAATCAGAACATCTTTCTTATTCCGAAGGAGACAAGCAACTGCTCAAAATACAATAGAAGCGTATGTATATAAAATTTAAAAAAAAAAATTCCCTTCTCACCCTCTCTTTCATCCTCTGAGCTTGGGTCCTCTACCAGAGGCCTGGGAGCTTGAGGGTTCTGCGCAGTATCTTGGCTGTGCCTAGAACTGCACATTTCTGGACTGAGATGTCTGATGTTGTTCCTGGGATCTGTTTTAGCCACTGCTCCAGTTTGGGGGTGACTGCCCCGAGGGCCCCGATGACCACTGGCACCACTGTGGTCTTCACCTTCCAGGTCTTTTCCAGTTCCTCTCTGAGGCCCTGGTATTTCTCCAGTTTCTCATGCTCCTTTTTCCTGATGTTGTAGTCACTTGGTATTGCTACATCCACCACAACGGCTTTCCTCTGTTCTTTATCCACCGCTACAATGTCCGGTTGGTTCGCCATTACCATCTTGTCTGTCTGGATCTGGAAGTCCCACAGGATCTTAGCTCGGTCATTCTCCACCACCTTTGGGGGTGTTCCACACTTCGATCTCGGGGCTTCCAGTCTGAACAGATGTTTCTGTACACTATGCCCGCCACTTGGTTATGTCGTTCCATGTATGCTTTCCCTGCCAGCATCTTGCACCCTGCTGTTATGTGCTGGACTGTCTCAGAGGCCTCCTTGCACAACCTACACCTTGGGTCTTGTCTGGTGTGGTAGATCTGAGCCTCTATTGCCCTGGTGTTTAGGGCCTGTTCATGGGCAGCCAGGATGAGGGCCTCTGTGCTGTCCTTGAGTCCAGCTTTTTCCAGCCATTGGTAGGATTTCCTGATATCAGCCACTTCAGTTATTTGTCGGTGATACATCCCATGTAGGGGCCTGTCCTCCCATGATGGTTCCTCCAGCACCTCGTCCTCTGTTCCCCATTGCCTGAGACATTCGCTGAGCACATCGTCCGTTGAGGCTTTTTCCCTGATGTATTTATGGATCTTGGATGTTTCATCCTGGACAGTGGTTCTCACACTCACTAGTCCTCTGCCTCCTTCCTTACGGCTTGTGTACAGTCTCAGGGTGCTGGATTTGGGGTGGAACCCTCCATGCATGGTTAGTAGCTTCCAAGTCTTAACATCTGTGGCCTTCATCTCTTCCATTGGCCAGCTAATTATTCCGGCAGGGTATCTGATTACTGGTAAGGCACATATATCCATATATATATCCATATATCCATGAAAACATGGATATATATATATATATATATATATATATATATATATATATATATATATATATATCCTTCTCATCGTCCGTGGGTGGTCTCTTTCATCCTCTGAGCTTGGGTCCTCTACCAGAGACCTGGGAGCTTGAGGGTTCTGCGCAGTATCTTGGCTGTGCCTAGAACTGGACATTTCTGGACTGAGCTGTCTGATGTTGTTCCTGGGATCTGTTTTAGCCACTGCTCCAGTTTGGGGGTGACTGCCCCGAGGGCCCCGATGACCACAGGCACCACTGTGGTCTTCACCTTCCAGGTCTTTTCCAGTTCCTCTCTGAGGCCCTGGTATTTCTCCAGTTTCTCATGCTCCTTTTTCCTGATGTTGTAGTCACTTGGTATTGCTACATCCACCACAACAACTTTCCTCTGTTCTTTATCCACCACCACAATGTCCGGTTGGTTCTCCATTACCATCTTGTCTATCTGGTTCTGGAAGTCCCGCAAGATCTTAGCTCGGTCATTCTCCACCACCTTTGGGGGTGTTCCCCACTTCGATCTTGGGGCTTCCAGTCCATATTCTGCACAGATGTTTCTGTACACTATGCTCGCCACTTGGTTATGTCGTTACATGTATGCTTTCCCTGCCAGCATCTTGCACCCTGCTGTTATGTCCTGGACTGTCTCAGGGGCCTCCTTGCACAACCTACACCTTGGGTCTTGTCTGGTGTGGTAGATCTGAGCCTCTATTGCTCTGGTGTTTAGGGCCTGTTCCTGGGCAGCCAGGATGAGGGCCTCTGTGCTGTCCTTGAGTCCAGCTTTTTCCAGCCATTGGTAGGATTTCCTGATATCAGCCACTTCAGTTATTTGTCGGTGGTACATCCCATGTAGGGGCTTGTCCTCCCATGATGGTACCTCTAGCACCTCGTCCTCTGTTCCCCATTGCCTGAGACATTCGCTGAGCACATCGTCTGTTGAGGCTTTGTCCTTGATGTATTTATGGATCTTGGATGTTTCATCCTGGACAGTGGCTCTCACACTTGCTAGTCCTCTGCATCCTTCCTTACGGCTTGTGTACAGTCTCAGGGTGCTTGATTTGGGGTGGAACCCTCCATGCATGGTTAGTAGCTTCCAAGTCTTAATATCCGTGGCCTTTATCTCTTCCATTGGCCAGCTAATTATTCCAGCAGGGTATCTGATTACTGGTAAGGCATAGGTGTTTATTGCATGGATCTTGTTCTTGCCATTGAGCTGGCTTCTCAGGACTTGCCTTATTCATTGGAGGTATTTGACTGTGGCTCCTTTCCTTGTGACCTCATCGAGGTTGCCATTTGCTTGTGGTATTCCCAGGTACTTGTAACTGTCCTCAACAAATATATGGAGGACTGAGTTTTGAAATTACAAGTACAAAATAATGAGTTGCATTCAGTTGACAAAAAATGTTTAAGTAACCACAGAAAGACATCCAATTAGATCAATTAACTGATTTTGAAAAATGTTAATTTCAATTGCTACTATTTGATATATCTGCATTGTTTAAAGTTTATCCTACTTATTATGTGTACCTACAGGTTGGGGTGTGTTCAAAAAGCAGATTTCCTTATTGAGTACAGAGAAGTCATAAGTAGAAAGGAACAAGAAAACCGACTGAAAGTTTACCATGATACACTCGAGGTTCTTATGTTTGATTTCAACTTCAATGGACAAAAGCTTTGGTATGCGACTGTTTCAAGGTTGTTGTGTTTTTATTTTACATCTAAATACAGTGATGTAAACATTTTCAGCTTCATCAGTAAAAGTAGTTTTAGTTGGTAGAGGAATATCCTTCTGACATGCAAACACCAAATATGCAAAATCCTTTCCCTTGCATGGTATAATTATTCTTATTTTCATACTTAATATTTTAGTGTTGATGTTGCCAGAGAGGATGGATGATTGGGGAGGCTGGTAAATGATCAGATGAACCCAAACAGCAAAATGAAAGTTAAAAGAGTGGATGGAAGACCTCATCTGTTTATTTGCACTCAAATATATTGGTCCAGGGGAAGAAATCACTTATAATTATGGTGATTTTGACTGGCCATGGAGAAGAAAGGTGCTTATAAGTGTGAAAATACTATCAAAAATCATTCAAGTAGCACTGAAGACATATTTGAAGGATATGTCAAGTTGTAGTACAGGGTTTCATTATAGTTGAAAACAAGAAGTGGACAAGCACATACAGTAGGTGGACTTCATTTTTCTATTGAGAAGTATGGACTCATTCAGTGTACATCCCTTCATTTCAGATTTCCAAAGATGAACTGTCAGGTTGGTGATGTGGACGCATGCGGATCCTGTTCAACCAACCCTCCAGAGGTAATTTTGGTCTCCAATGACCAACTTACTCTCTAAAATAAAGTAATTGAAATGATATTAAGTATTGTTCAAACACACATGTGTTGTGTAATATTAGATATGTTAGCTGCATAAAAAGGGAGGACTGCGTTTTGAAATTACAAGTATAGAAGAATGAAAATTACATTTAGAAGCGCACATACACACAGGTCCTGTGTAATACTCAAAATGTAAGGTGCAGGAATAAGGAGGACTGAGTTTTGAAATTACAAGTACAGAAGAATGAAAGTTACATTGAGAAGCACGCATACACACAGGTTCTGTGTAATACTCAAATTGTAAGGTGCAGGAATAGGGAGGACTGTTTTCTATATTGGGAACAAACATTTAGTGAGTGTTCTTTACATTTCAGATTTCCAAAGATGAACTGTGTCAGGCTGGTGACATGGATGCATGTGGATTCTGTTCAACCAACCCTCCTGAGGTAATTTTGGTCTCCAATGACCAACTTATTCTCTAAATTAAAGTAATTGAAATGACATTACGTAGAGTACAAACACATAGGTGTTGTGTAGTACTAGATTTGTTGGTTGCATAAAAAGGGAGGACTGAGTTTTCAAATTACAAGTATAGAAGAATGAAAATTACATTTAGAAGTGCACATTTTGGTCTCCAACGACCAACTTTTTCTCTAAAATAAAGTAATTGAAATGATATGAAGTACTGTTCAAACACACATGTGTTGTATAATCCTACATATGTTGGCTGCATAAAAGAATGAATGAAAGAATGAAAGTTACATTGAGAAGCACGCATACACACAGGTCCTGTGTAATACTCAAAATGTAAGGTGCAGGAATAGGGAGGACTGAGTTTTGAAATTACAAGTACAGCAGAATGAAAGTTACATTGAAAAGCATGCATACACACAGGTCCTGTGTAATACTCAAAATGTAAGGTGCAGGAATAGGGAGGACTGAGTTTTGAAATTACAAGTACAGCAGAATGAAAGTTACATTGAAAAGCATGCATACACACAGGTCCTGTGTAATACTCAAAATGTAATGTGCAGGAATAGGGAGGACTGAGTTTTGAAATTACAAGTACAGAAGAATGAAAGTTACATTGAGAAGCACGCATACACACAGGTCCTGTGTAATACTCAATATGTAAGCTGCAGGAATAGGGAGGACTGCTTTCTACATTGGGAACAAACTCACATTTAGTGAGTGTTCTTTACATTTCAGATTTCAACCAACCCTCCAGAGGTAATTTTGGTCTCCAACGACCAACTTATTTTCTAAGATAAAGTCTTTGAAATTATATTGAGTACCAGTGGTCCCCAACCTTTTTATCACCGCGGACCGGTCAAGACTTGGCAATTTTTCTGAGGCTCGGGTTCTTTTTTTACCCTTAATTTCCCCTTACAGCAATCTTAGAACGTTGCTCAGGATAATTGTAACTGTTCATCCTGCCATCTGTGGCATGATCGCATCCAGTCGTTGGAACATTGGGACTGCTCTGATCTAAAATCAGGCATATTCTAGCAACTTGTAGGGTTTTTACTTGATTGGGAGCTAGAACTCAACCTGTTGAACTTGACAGGTAGCCAATCAGAAAGCGCGGTGACGTAGCTCATGGAGGGGAATCCCAAAGAGCTGAGCAGACATGCACAAATGAGTCCGGTGGACATCGAAGATATGTGGAAATGGCATGAATGTTTATTCAGCATTTCGTACAAAGAATATCCATAGAAATGATGAGGAGTGGAGTTGGAGCAAAATTGCTACCACAGTTGATAAACCCGGTAACTTTTCAGCTATCCATTAAATTAACGTGACATTATTTTGTACTAAAGCCTGCTCACATGGCAAGATTTGCTCCTGTTATGTGGCTGGACACACGAACCTGTTGTACTTTTATCAGCTCTGTGGTCACAGAAGTTTGGAAAATCGTCTGAATCCTAAAATCATGCCGTGTGAACCAGACTTAAGACTTACAAGCTCTATTTCTCTCGTCTCGATAACTGCCATAATGCTCTCAGACTCTGGTCGCTCTGGCAACGTTCACACATCCCTTCAAAATAAGATTTGAATATGCCACAAAAACGAACATTTATTTTCATGAAAATTTTAACTCACAACTATAAATTAATGGGAGTCCTGAGCTTGTTTCTCTGCAATGAGATGATCCCACCTGGGAAACGATGACACCCAATGCAGAGGGTGCTTGGTGTGTAATGGCAAAGCAGTTTGAAGCTTCATTGCCTCATTAGTAAGCCAGTGCATATTATGCAGAGTGGGCTTGGAACATGGGAGTCACCTACAGGTTCAGGATAAATCCACTCTCCTGTCTGTGGTCTTTCTCCGCTTTTCCAAAGAAACTTTCCAAAGACATCGCTTTCTTACTCATTGTGGGCTCAATGTTGCCGCACAAGACGTAACCGAGAGAATCCAGTTAAAGGGTTTTCAAAATAATGGATCCTCCAGACTCAGACAATACGTAACATGTAAATATTTTTCTTGTGCGACCCAGTACCAATTGGTCCACAGACTCGTACTACTCCGCGGTCCTGTGGTTGGGGATGACTGTTAAGTACGGTTCAAACACACAGGTCTTGTGTAATACTTGATATGTAAGCCACATAAAAAGGGAGGACTGAGTTTTGAAATTACATGTACAAAAGAATGAAAGTTACATTTAGAAGCGCTCATACACACAGGTCCTGTGTAATACTCAAAATGTAAGGGGAAGGAATAAGGAGGACTACGTTTTGAAATTACAAGTACAGAAGAATGAAAGTTGCATAAAGAAGCGCTCATACACACAGGTCCTGTGTAATACTCAAAATGTAATGGGCAGGAATAGGGAGGACTGTTTTCTAAATTGGGAACAAACTCATATTCAGTAAGTGTTCTTTACATTTCAGATTTCCAAAGATGAACCGTGTCAGGTTGGTGACGTGAATTCATGCGGATCCTGTTCAACCAACCCTCATGAGGTAATTTTGGTCTCCAACGACCAACTTATTTTCTAAAATAGAGTTTTTGATATGATATTAAGTACTGTTCAAACACACAAGTCTTGTGTAACACTTGATATGTAAGCTGCATAAAAGGGGGGAACTGAGGTTTGAAATTACACATATAAAAGAATGAAAGCTACATTTAGAAGCGCACATACACACAGGTCCTGTGTAATACTCAAAATGTAAGGTGCAGGAATAAGGAGGACTGAGTTTTGAAATTACTAGTACAGAAGAATTAAAGGTACATTGAGAAGCATGCATACAAAAAGGTCTTGTGTAATGCTCATCAGGTATGTTGCAGAAATTTCAAAAACTGAGTTTTGAAATTACAGGTAGAAAAGAATGAAAATTACTTTTAGAAGCGCACATACACACAAGTCCTGTGTAATACTCAAAATGTAAGGTGCAGGAATAGGGAGGACTGAGTATTGAAATTACAAGTAAAGAAGAATGAAAGTCACATTTAGGAGGGCACATACACACAGGTCTTTTGTAATGCTCATCATGTAAGTTGCAGAAATTTGGAAAACTGAGTTTTGACATTACTAGTAGAAAAGATAGAAAATTACACTTAGAAACGCACATACACACAGGTCCTGTGTAATACTCAAAATGTAAGGTGCAGAAATAGGGAGGACTGTTTTCTACATTTTCAACAAACTCACATTTATTGAGTGTTCTTTACATTTCAAATTTCCAAAGATGAACTGTGTCAGGTTGGTGACATGGATGTATGCGGATCCTGTTCAACCAACCCTCCTGAGGTAATTTTGCTCTCCAACAACCAACTTAGATTCTTATATAAAGTCACTAAAATAATATGAAGTACTCTTCAAACACACAGGTCTTGTATAATACTTATCATGTAAGATGTAGAAATGTGGAAGACTGAGTTTTGAAATTAGAGGTAGAAAAGAATGAAAGTTAAATTTAGATGCACACAGACACATGGATCCTGTGTAATACTCAACTTGACAGGTTCATACATTAGGTAGACATTGTTTATTTTAATTTTTTTTTAGAAACAATCATTCAGTATTCATATACTGATATAAATTTGTTATCAAAGAATTACTGATTACACTTTAAAAATTAGGTATCTTCATGTTATTAAAGGTAAGTTTAAACAGTAATGATTTCTTAGTTAATGTCAAGTTGTCATAACAAAGACATTTTGAATAATGTCAACTTTGTATTAAAAGTGTCATAATTTACCGAATGACGCTTTATGACAACAGTCATAAATATTCATGAAGGCTTATTCATGTTCATGACATGTGTTGTCATGTTTATGACAGTGTCATGACAGTCTTATTCACCCCCCTTCAAATAAAGTGTTACCGAAATATTCTTGCTGAAATGCTTTCAATGTATACAAAATATGTTTTTAATCAACAGGTCTGTCCAGAACAAAGTTCAAGTGAGGTGACATCATCAGAAGAGGAGTATGTTCCTGATTCCCTAGATGATTCAGACATCTCATGGGATGACAGATGCACTGCACAGAAATATGGACCAGTTATAGTCCATATTTCCATGTTTGGACTTCTTAATGCACATAAATTGTATGTTTTTTGTATGTGTATGCTGTGGTCCTGATAAATAAAATTGGCCCTGATAATTACTGTTGGTGTCATGGGCGGAGCCAAGCACCTCATTATCTTTTGTCCTTTTAATACAGCATTGCATCAGGTTCTCATATTTTGAGTTCTGATGTGTGTATCTAAATTTTTAAGTGAGATCTATGTTGTGTAGCTCAAACAAGATTTTTGACAACTTACTACGTCTTTCTAGCATAAGTGGAAAGGGGTGTCCGTTTAATGTTGCAAAAAACTGGTTTGAAAAAATTGTCCTGCTAATACATATAAACCCGTATGTGTGTGTGTGTGTGTGTGTGTGTGTGTGTGTGTGTGTGTGTGTGTGTGTGTGTGTGTGTGTGTGTGTGTGTGTGTGTGTGTGTGTGTGAATGAATGAATGGACCAACTCATGGCCACTGTAACAGGTGCAGCAGTGTAATCACTGTTAGCCCACACATTTAACTGGCATTCGATCTGTGGCTGCGTCACACATGGAGGGAGATGTTGCAACATCAGCTCTGATTGCTTTTTCCCCTTTCCTTTCTCAGAATAATAAAAGCTTTCTGTGGAAGCTGGACAGTAGCTTGCTGCTGTGCGTACATATGTTCATACGTATCAGTAGCGTGTACCATATGATTGTCATGTTGAAGGACACAGCGTTGGATTAGAGCTGGAAGTGACAACAAGATTGTTGCCAGGGCCGCTGGCTTCTGCTGGGTTTTTCTGTGGATGTTTTGGAGCGGGTCGGTGTGATCTGGGGCCACCTGGCATCGATTAGTGATGAGTGCAATCACAATCAATTATTTTGTTATTCCTCCTGCGTTAAAACTTTGAAATCCCCAGCAGGGAGGCACGCAGAAAAGGCTGAATGAGACGAACAGACAGGCTCATGCATTTCTGCGTAATCCACTGCCCACAGCTGGAACACACAGACGCTACTCTACAGAAATAATCCTGCACAAACACGCTCCTTCTGTCCGCTCTGCCTTTTGTTTCCCTCTTTTTTGTACTCCACTCTCTCCGGAGTGTGCAGATTGAAACCATCTTTCTGCCTGAGAGCCCCCTCAGTCTGGTGATGTTTCTCCCCGGGTATTTTCTTCGTTTCTCCTCATCCCGTCTGCTTTTTGGCTTTTGAGTTCTCATGTTATGTATCAGCCACACATGCAGCAGTCACCATAATCCTGTGAGCTGCCCGCTGAACGCTGGCCAAGCGTACTCGCCACGTTCCTGCCACAGAGATTACGCACCCACATAAACTCACATACACACGCGTGAAGACACGTGTGTGCACTGACTCCAATAAAAACAAGAGCAGAACTGATTTCAGTGGCAATGCAGCACTGTGAGAAAAATGCTTTACAATACGGTTTTCTTCTGTTTTTGATCTTTTCTTTTTCTTTGTTAAAATTTTCTTTGAATCATCAAGCAAATTTTAATAACAGACCTGAGTTAATGTTTGAGTAATTATTTCATCAGGAGTGATTTTTGCCTGAATGGTAGAATCTGTAAAACTGAGAAATCACTTAATAAATAAAACGTCAAAGATTCTGGCTGTAACTTTGGTCTGGATTTGCTTCTCTACTTACATGGAGACATGGATGACTTTCTGTATTTAATGTTACCATGAATTTTACTCTACCAGAAAATCCTGATTAACTTAAGCTCAAGCACTGTCCAGGTTTAGCTTTTTCCCCCCTCAATGAATGAAATCATGATATGAAAACTGCTGTTTGTATGTATTCAGGTCATCTATATTCAGTATTAAAATTTGTTTTGTGATCTGAAACATTTAAGTCTGGCGAAGATACAAAAATAGAAATAAAACAAAAAGCATAAGGGGGGAAATACTTGTTCACAACGCCATAAATCACCAGAATATATGACAACTTTTGCCAAGGAACTGTAAGTACTATGGGCCTTTGCGGTTTTCAGATTTTTCAGCGTCCCTGATCACAAACCTCAAAACGCAGACGGGGCATGTAATCCCCGATCAATCACCGATTCTATGACAGAAAGATTAAACAGTTAATCTGCCCTCTTCTCTTTCTCTCTCTCTCTTTCTGTGAATTATTTTTATCTTTTGATCCATCACATGTCATCATTGTTTTTGTCTGTTATCCATTTGAGCAAAAGGTTAGCAAAAGTAGAACTACAGACAACATTTTAAAATGAAAACCATTTTGAAGAGGAGAGTATTTTGAGACAAAAAAAGTTTGCAGTTTTGTCAAACAAGCCAAATTTACAACTGTGAGCTATTAGATTTGTGTTTTTCTTTCTGTTTGTGACAAACAAACAAACAAACAAACAAAAACGAGTCGTAGTTTTGTTAAAACAAATATTTCTAAAATCTTGTCTCGTTCTTGTAAACCCAGAGTATCACCTGTCTTCTTATCTTAGGAACCGAGTCACAGTCGGCTTCTTGAGGATAGTTAAGTATGATACAGAACAGCTTACAGAAGTAGACATTACCTGAAAATAGTAATGTGTAAACATTACTAAAATTGCATCTCACCCCTGACCTTAAACAGAGTGTAAGGTGAGTTGTTGTCCTGTTTCAGTCCCATTTACTAACCCATCAATTTCACTCAAAGTGAAGTAATTTGCTAAAACAGGAGATGATTGGAGGACAGGATTAATACTTTTGCAACTCTGCAGCAGATTTTTATGACAGCGTGATCTATACTCTTAAGCTGCAATGTTTGTGGAAGATAGAAAAACACAGAAATATCTCTGATATCTTAATGTAAAACTGAAAGCAGATGAGGCTGAGATACAGAGGTTGCATGTTAGATACCATCTAAAAGAATAAAAGGGAGTGGGATAGTGTTTTATTTTTATTTTTATTTTTTATTTTGACATATTGTATTTTAAGCAATCCACCAAGAAAATAACAATAAAAGTTATTATGGGCTGGCGACCTTCCAGGGTGTACTCCGCCTCTTTTTGTTAGAGTGGATTTTATCCTGTCAAATCTCAATTTACAATAACCCAGCAAAACAAACCTCAGAAATTACTGTCACATCTTGTTTTATAGAAGCTGGACTATATATCAGGTGAGAGATTTTTTTTTACTGCCCAGTAAAGTGACCTTTTTGTTGTATTTTTAACAACTTTCAGCCACAAGACCTGCACTTGCCTCAGTGTTTCATTCATACACACAATGGTAAAATTAGCTTTTAAAATAACAGCAAAGAAAGATGCAGGATATCCGTGCAGGATGTTAACAAAAAGCCCCGCCGTCATGCTGTGTTGCTCTGACTGTTCCTAAATGTTGCCCATTCAGGCGGGAAACAGTATTGCTATTGTTGTGCTTCGTTCCCAAGCCCTTTTCTTGCCAGCATGCTCCTGTTTATGCGTTATTGACATGATGAGGTTATTTCCCATACTAGAAACAATAGAAGAATGCGAGCTGACACAATCGAAACGAGGAAGCTGGGAGCGATGTGGAGAAATGAGGCTTTCTGTACCTATCAGAAAGGTAGTCTTTCTTTGTGTTGGCCTCAGTTTAAGCTCCTAATCAGCTCAATTGCAGAGGTCATCAGGGCGGACTCTCCATCCGGATGTCTGAATGGAGAGTCATGAAAGTCATGAAAAGCAAAGACTATTTTGACATTTTCTTTTCCTCCAGAAAATAAAAAAAATATGTATATTGCTATATTTATATATATTCTTCACAGTTATACATTGATTATTTTTTGACAAATTTTACTTAGTAAGTAATGTTGGGATTTTAGAGACTTCTAGTTTGTTCTATAGTGGAGCGCTAATTTGTTCATCAGTGCCAAACACGACGTAGCGACCTGCAGTCTCCAGATCCACTCTAAGTTTCTAAAGTGAGTTGAGAGACGTCAGTAGAAATTTTGGTACTTTTTTAACAAAAAATAAAATAAAATAATTCACTTCAGATTGATAAGTAGATTATTTATCTAATGGCGAAATATTTTAGTCTGATTTACCAATTATAATGGAATTTAAAATGGTGTGAATTCACACTGGACTACACTGACTGCAGTTTTCTGATCAATCACCAATCTTTAAAAAAAACCAGGCCTGCCGATTCAAATCAGCAGATCATTTTTTATAACTGACACTGCTAGTCCAATCTTATTTTTATTTAAAAAATATTTAGTTTTCTTACCTTCCTTGCGAAAATACTGAATGAAAATTTGAATATTATTTATATTTCATGTATACAATTTGTTTTTCTGTCTCTAAAATATAAGAAAAGTTGGGAAAAATTAATTAATCAAACCTACTTTTTCTTGCTGTGTTTGAGAATGATCCTTAAGGCTAACAATAATTTTGCCTGTTTATATCCACCTTCCAAATACTTTACACATAATTCGTATTTTAACTCCTCTTCTAGCCATTAACAAAATGATGTCGAGCATTTACATTTTATTCAGTAAAGCTAGCGTTCTTGTGAAAAGTTAAGCTATAAACCATTAATATGTAATATATATCGATGCTGTAACCAAGTGTTTTCTCGCAGTAAATAGGTGCTACACTGCATCCGTACTGCCTTTCAGATTTTTTCCGGTCATGCTCACATAGATTTAATGCATTTCCAGAGAAGATTTTATTTACTGGCAACATTTATTTGAAGTGGATTAGGCTGTGATGGATTTTTGTCATGTTTGTTTGGTCTAAATATATAATCTTTTCAGACTGGGAAGGATGAGAAGGATGAAAATGACACTTGATGCAAACACCAGGAAATCTGTTCATTGAATTTTTTGTGTAAGATAACTCACGATGTTTCCTGCAGTCTCCAAAATATTCAAGCACCTCGTAGCACCTTTTTGTTAAAATGAAACTATTAATAAAGGTAAATGAAATAAAGATTTACAGCCTTGTGCAAACACTATTAAACTTGTTTGTCTTTCTTGTCATCTAAAACAAGAAAAAACATTATGCAAAAAAGATCAGAGTTCACAAAGCTCTAGATTTTACTTTCAGTTTGGACTCTGAGATTTTAAGATTGTATTATCTCTGTATCTGTATCACGTACAGAAGGTAAATATTTGAACATATGAGCAACTAACAAGATCATTGATACAACCTAAATAATTCACACATAAACAGAAATTATAGCAAATTATTTCACAGATGATAATATGGGTAAAAAAAATTGAACAAGAAATTCTGATAAAACGTGAAGGAAAAGAAGTATTCAAATCCAGAAAATATTCAGAAAGGATCCTGAGGATTATTAAATCAATATCAGCTGATTTAATAACTTATGGGCTGGAAAACTACCAAAGGGTTGCAGAGAGTGCCACACCTGGAAAAAACAAAGTGACTCCCATAAAAAAAAAGGCTCAGGGTCAAATTGTACTAATAGCAATGGTTTCAGCTGCATTTCTAAACTCCCTCTGCTGCTCTCTCTCTCTCTTTCTCTCTCTTTTTCCGCTATTAAGTTCATGGACTGATTTGATTTCTTTATAAATGTGTGGATCACTTGGGTTTTTGCTGAGATCTGGTGTGCATTTTTAATCCAATAGAAGAAAAACACGATGAGTCCAACACTTATTTTACCTGCTTAACATATATTATAAACCACATACCGTGTCATTTCTGAATAGGAAATGTATCGGACTATCTAAATAACAAAAAGTTGTGGTAGAGTCAGTTCATGGTTTTTAGTGATTTCAGGCTAGATTGCAAAATGAAATTGATTTTAAATGGTTTAAACACTTTAATTGCTATTTTTCTCCGATTTTAAACAATACTAGCATTGTTTAGCTAAACGTAAACATTGGTGGAGTGATGGCAGTAGTTTCCAATTAAGAAGTAGTTAACATAGCCTGCAGATAAGCTAGAAACCGTCGTTAGTTACTCTGAGCTTTAGGCCGAGTCCCGAGGTTCAGTTTCTGGACATCCATATGTCAGATGTAGAGCAGCAGATGGACTGAATTTTCTGATATGCATTTTAATTTCCTAAATCCCACTGCTCCCAGTGCTGCAGACATTTCGATCACTATTGAAATACATTACATTTCAGTACATTTCACTAAATACATTGAGCTTTGATTCCATAAATTAGAATATACTTGAAAAGTTCAGTTATATCCCATTAATTCATTCACTAAGTGAAATAAATTACACATATTAACTACAGACAGACTGATGCTTTCAAGCTTTCATTTCTGTTATGATGATTTTCACCTTACAGCTAATAAATTATATTTAAGATTATCATCTTGCATCAGAACAATTAAGAAAAATCTTTTTAATAAATGCTCGGCTCAATTAAAACTATGTTTAATACTTGCTTTCTGTCTGAAATCAATCTAAGAAATGAGCCTTACATACATTAATTTATTCAATATGACGTGTGTATTTCTGTTCGCTTGTGATTAATCATGGCAGGCTAATCTACTGACGCTCAGAATTATGATGTGTTTGTATCCCAGTTAAAGATGTGCATCAGTACTGAAATCTTTCAAAAGTAGAGAAATTAAATTAACTTACAAAAGCTTTTATCTTCCAATGTGAGCTGAATTTCAACTCGTCAGCTCAACAACAAACAAACAAAAATATGTCATTGTTTTGTGCCATATTGGGGCAACTGTGGCTCTGTGGGTGGAGTAGTCGTCTTGTAATCAGAAGGTTGCCAGTTCAATTTCAGCTTCCTCCTGCCACATGTCAATGTGCCCCTGGGCAAGGCACTTAACCCCAAATTGCCATGTCAGTGAATAAATGTGTGAGTGCAAATGGGTGAATGTGACTCTAGTGTAAAGTGCTTTCAGTGGTCAAAAATGATTGGATAAAGTGCTATATAAGTTCAGTCCATTTACCATTGTTAGAGACTTTAGTCACATTACTTGAGTTTTATTTAATAAAGCAAAGCTTAAGCGGAGCTCTAACAGATACATATATGTGAAAAATAAGTAGTAAAATAGAATATTATCCTTTATGTGTTCAAAATAAAGAGCAATTTATATCCTCCATGAATTCATACTTTTATTACAAAATATCACAGAATTTGTTTGCTGTTGTATTAATGTGACATTTATAACCATGGTGGTTGCATGTACACTTTTGACTGGCACTATGAATACAGATGAAAATATGAAATTCAACTTCATTTTATATGGGTCAAATAAATGCACTTTTTTAATGTACTTGTCAAAAGATTTTCTCAAAACTATCAAAATAAAAAAAACAAAAAACAAACCTAAAATAAAAAGTCCTGATTTGTTACATTAAGAACTAATGGGACATTTATTTGAACACACTGTAACAAGAGTTGAAATGTTTAATTTGTATCTTTATCTGTCTTATTGTGCTTCTCCAAGCTTATACAAATAATTCCCATTTGTATGTTTGTTGATTAAACTATCTAAAAGATACACACACAATGCAATAGTAATAGTAGGGAAATGCGGAGCTTGCTGTTTAGACGTGCGCAGGAAGAGCCCATTAAATGATGGTGTGGATTACATGGATTAAAATAGCTATTTACATCGCAGGTCTTGGCAGACGAGGCACTTTTTGAGGTTAGTTACCTTGCAGGGTGAGAAGAGATCTTTGGGAAACGTTGGGAAAAAAAAGTGGGTTTTATTCAGTAAAAAGTTGTAATTGTGGCCAGGAAATGTTTGTGAGTAATGTGAACATTAAGGCCTGAGAATTAGGGCAGGAATTGTTTCACTGTGTTTTGTTCAACGCTGTTCACTTTGCTGTTTAACCCACATCATAATTAGGACAAATTCCATCCACCATCACAAAAACTGAACAGCGAGCTGTTTCTACTGATTCTGACAGGCACAAGTAAACAAACGTGATGCTTGTACTGTCTCAGTACAGTGGGCGAGGCTCTGCTGTGGATTTGTTAAAGGAGATCAGTAAGTCAGTAGAAGGAGTAACTAAACAAATCCTGCTTATTTATACCTCCAGCTAATCCACAGCCTTTGGGCGCAGTTTACCTGCACCACTGCCAACATGCATCGCCTTTTACAGCTCAGCTCACATGTTAAGCATGCTGTGAATTTTATAGTAATTTATTAGCTAAATCTTCATTTTGTGTTTTGTTTGTTCGTTTGCTTGCAGAGGTAAACGGTCAGAGAGTGGAAATGGATGATGGGAAGTCTGGATATGTCGGCTCGAAGGTGGACCTTCGCTGCCGGTTCATCAACAGTAACCCACCTGTTAAAATCTCCCAGGTATACGTCAACAATGCTGGATTAATGGAGTCACAAACATGTTAAAATGAAATGCCTCAAAAACAGTGTCACGGATTTTCTCTTAAAGTAACATTTTAAATTAATGAGAACATTTAAATAATGTGTTCAGATAATGGATGGAGAACATTTAAAGTACCAGCAGGTAGTGAATTAAATAATGGGTCATCAACACAGATTATGGTAGCTTTCGCTGCTCTGCACCAATGAAATAACATTTTAGTTTTGTTTTCTTTCTAAGGGTCTGTCCAGTTAATACACTCAGCTAAACACACAAACACTGAATGAGAAGCAAACATTTAAATGATTATTCCCTTCAGGTAACAGACATTAAAACCACGAGTCCTTTTCAGAGAAAACCAATCATTTATTATTTACTTTTGTCAAAGAGTTTTTTTGAATTTCTGTTCGACTCTAGTCATTTTTTTTGTCTCAATTTCTCAAGGTAACGTGGCAGAAACTGGCGAACGGCTCCAAGCAGAATGTGGCGATCGCAAATCCATCGCTGGGTGTGTCTGTGGCCCCTCCTTACAGGGACCGCGTTACCTTCAAGAACGCGGCAGTCAGACGGCGAACTCCGACGTTGGAGGACACGACCATCGTCTTTTCTTCGCTCCGCCTTTCTGATGAGGCTACTTACATCTGTGAATACACGACGTTCCCTGCAGGGAACCGAGAGAACACCGTAAACCTCACCGTCTACGGTGAGAGCACGACTGAGTGGCCTTTCAGAGTGTAAAACGCTATTATTTTGAAGGGTATAACTTTGTATTTGGATATTTTTGGTGGATTCTCTAAGCATAAATAGTTATTATTGTATATAATCCTTGTATACTCAACAACTTTTTACTTAAAAGTCGTTGACTGACAGACATGTGTGCACCATTACTGAATATTAACATTTATATTTCTTCAGTTCGCCCAACAACCCAGATGAGTTTGTCCACGCCCACACTCGTGGCTCGTTCATCAAATCTAAAAACTCCAGTGGCCACCTGCATCTCCGCCAATGGAAAGCCACCTGGAACAATTAGGTTTGTCTGTATTTATGTTCAAATTAACCTTTCCTTTTGTAGAAATGCACAGTGTTTCACCAAAGTGTTCATACTCCTAGAACCTTTTCACATTTTCTAAAAAACAAACAAACTATGAACTCCATTTTTTGTCATTGTGATAGACCAACACAAAGTATTGTTTCGAGGTAGTGTCTTAAATATGAAGAGGAAGGGAAATGATACGTGGTTTTCTAAGCAGCTTTACTGCTATTTAAAGGGCAAGTCTTTAGAGGTTTGTCTGTCTTGTGTGCGGGAACAGGTGGGAGACAAGGGTGCCTGGAGAAGTGACCACCCGAGAGTACATCAACTCAGATGGGACGTTCACCGTTCAGAGCGACTACATTTTAGTCCCCAGCAGGGAAACCCACCGGGAGACACTGACCTGCGTCACCACTTACAATGAGGAGGTCTACACAGACAGTGTCACTCTTGATATCCAGTGTAAGTCATTCGTGACAAGCACAAAATATAACTGATATTCTGTTCTGCTCCAGTGTAATTTTCTAAATCTTCACCAAATTGAATCCCAACTAACACTGAATGACTCAAAAAGACCAAACAGAGAATCACTGATTGACGTAATCTTAACAAATTCTTCCTATGTGTATTCTCCTGGCACTTTTTAAAATAATAATAGTGATCATTTTGCATTTTTAAGGGCCATTCTATCAAGTTACTTTATTTATAAGCGTACCACAGTAAAGAATCTGTGGCACGCTTGGACTAAGCTGTAAGACCAAGACCTGGCCTTACAGCTAAGGCAAAAAAAACAAAAAAACAAACAAAAAAACCCCCCAGAAAATCTGAATTATAATGAGACTTTCTTTTCAACAATTTAGAAATAAGGCAACTGAGGCATTATGTCAAGGAGCAACACAGGTGCAATTCAAATTCCCATTTATTCTGGAAAATAGCTAAGCAGTTGGAAAATTAATGACCCACTATTAGCTATCAAATCAGATAATATTGTGGTTACTGACAAACTTCACATGGCAGATCTTCTTAATCAGTATTTCAAAAAGTCAGGGCATTTTGACGTATTTGCAAGCATTGAAACTAATGCAAACTAAGGTTGCGTTACGATAAAAATAAAAAAAACTGATATTGCTTCTTCTTCTTCTCTAGATGAGCCCAATGTGATGATTGATGGTTTTGATGGGAACTGGTATCTGAACAGAGAGAACGTCCAGTTGAGCTGCCAAGCCGACGCCAATCCAGTCGTCTCTCTGTACCAGTGGAGGCTGTAAGTGTTCACTTACACAGATTTAGCTTTTCTTTGAGCAATCAAACTTGTTTCTTTACCAGATTAATGCCAGGATATATTTACCTGACATCACAGGTATAGTGATGCGATGGAAGAAAACAATGTGGAGTATGAGATTAACTTTTCAGAATACTCATGGGTTATTATGGGGAAGTCTATTTATTTTCTCAGCTTCAGTAAAATCAAAATAACCTCAACTAATCTATCTCACAACTTAATTTGGTCATCATGTTGTTGATTAGTTGGACAGATGGAGGAATCTCTTTATTTAAAAATAACAGAATATCCAAAATTACGGCTTTGAGCCTTCCTGCATGTTTTTGCCTTTAAATAAAATTTCCATTAGCATTACCCTGGTTATAGTTTTCTTGACTAAGTCATGTTGAAGACTTCCACTGGAAAATGTAAACACCAAGTGTTGAGAAACGAGATATTTGCTTCCTGTTGCTCATTGTTACCTCGTCTCCCCTGGTCCGTTAATGTTGTGTGTAAAAGTGAAACCGCAAAGACAGCAGTCACTGTTCAACTTCACAATCATCCAGAATGTTATTCAAAACAATCAAGTGCATGAAATCACATCAACAGCTCGACATAATCATCAGAAACCAAAGCCACAAAGAAGAAATTAATTACCTTAGAAAAATACAAAAATACGAAGACGTGCCTTCGGAGACCACTGTGTGTTAAGACGGTTCCACCCCAGTGATCTGATTAGCTGTTTTAGCTCAATTACTTTTATATCCAGGCCTGTTTCTACTTTCTGGTGCGCTCTAATGTAACGTTTAGAGGTGGTCTCCAACAGCTCATAATGTTGCTGTTTGCACGTCAGAGACCATGCAGGTGTTTACCAAGGCCAAGGGATGAATTCATTGCTGCCTAAGCCATCCTCCCTCCGCATTTTCCCAAGGCAGGAACAATAGATGTGTTCATTTTCATACAGAAACATTTTACTCAAGAAAGTGGGACCAAAGTTTACCAGCTATCTGTGTTTCTCATTTCAAACTGCCTCAAACTGGTTCCAGAACCGCACAGAGCTCTCCTGACCTCTCCTCTGACCCAGGGCATCAAACAGCAGATTTTGATTATAAAAATTGGCACACGCTTCATATAATATCTTCAAACTCTTATAAAACAGACATGAGCAGCTTCAATACCAAAACATATGTTACACTCAATATTTTCTAATTAGCTTCCTAGTTCTTTGGTCATAATGAACTAAAACATTTTCAGATGAATATATGACTTATACACTCTTAAGAATGAGATCTAATATAAAAAAATACTGATTAGACTAATTTTAATGAAATTGGGATCAAGAAAAAATGTTCTACTGATTAAGTTATATAGTGATTAAACTATGAGTATAAATCTAACCTAAACTGGGGCCTACTTAATACAATCAGGATCTGTCTAATATTTCAACATGCGCTAAACTTAAAGCTAGCATTAAAACTAGCATAATTAAACTAATATTTCCAACACAAGATAAATAGAAATTTGAATTTGCAGGAGACTCTGGGTCAGATCATTTCCTTATTTATTTAAACTAACACTTTTAAATACTACTCTAAATTGAAACTAAAGGCAACATCGGCTAACTAAAGACCAGCTTTTATGCTCACCTTGCATTTTTTGATATGTTTTTTGCGACTGCAGGGTTAACAACTCCATTCCGAGCAATGTCGAAATCCGAGACAACGTCCTCCTGTTTAAAGGCCCCATCACATACGAGGTCCAAGGGACATACGTGTGTGACGCGACCAACAGCATCGGGACCAGCTCTGCCTTTGTCGAGGTCAGCGTTTTAGGTAAGGTAGCTAGAGTACGTCTCTTATTCAGTTGATTTGTTACTTTTAGGTCCTTTAAAAACTATGATATATTTAAATGTACAAATTCACTGGCAAAAAAGAAAAAAAAAGTTCTTGAAGAAGTTTCAGAGGCACACTGTTTTGGGTTTGCATGAGGCCGGGTGTAAAGATGTTACACTGACTTACTGGAAATGCGTATTTTAATATTAAGTATAAACATTTTTATTTACATTTTTGAATTTTGAATTGGACTTTTATTTTCTAACTTTACTTTTCTACCTGCTGTTCTTGCAGAAAAGCCTCTGCCCCAGATTGCAACAGGAGACGTCATCAGTGTGATCGCCTTATTACTGGCTGCTGGCGTCCTGATGGGCATTACTATCACAGTCCTGGTGCTCAAAATAAGAACTAGAAAAGACAGCTCCTCGTATGTAAACGTAATCTCAGATTATTACATTTTAGTTGTTTTTTCTCAAGGCGATTAATCCCATTCATGTTTTACTTTCTCTCCCAAATGCGTTTTGATCAGAGGTGACTCACCATCCAGAAAACTGTCTCAACCCATCAGAAAAAGACCGGATGATATTCAGGTAACACGTATGTTGTGCTTGAAATTTTCACATTTCAGGGTTTTGAATCAGTCTATGCTATATATTATAACAATACTGTAATGTTACCTTTTTGTGTTGCTCTATGAGGAGAAAAAGGTTAAAGAACACTAAACTCAAATGTTACTAAAAGTTAAATTACGGAAAGCCATTTTGGACATTAATCAAAGCTCTTTCCAGCTGCACGTATTAAACACCTCTTACTAAACTCTAACTATTGTCATGAAGTTGCCTTAAAAAGCACTAGGTAAAAGGTCATACCCTGTTCTAATGCTGCTGAACACTGAATTTTTACATCATTAATCCTAATATACACACACTATACGAAACAGTGGCGCCTCACAAGCAACACACATTGTTTACAGATGTGACAGGACATTATGTTCCATAAAATTCACATTTTTCATTCTGTTGGGAGAAGAAATAATAAGTAAATAGCTTTACCAGCTAGTATTTTTTATTTTATTTTAATGTTTATTTCAATGCTTTAGTTCACTGTGGAGTTGGTCTGTGACAAAATTTCTTGTTTCTTTCCATTAAAGTTTCTGAAGTAGTTTATAAAGTTCTGCAAAAGGATTTTGGAGTCGTGTTTGATATGTCTGGGTTAATTTTTATCTCACATGGGTTAAACTCAAGAATAGCTCTGTTTCCTACAACACCACTATCAATCAAAAGAAAAACAGCACAGATGATGGGTTTTTGACTTTTAACATTTTGTTTCTCTGCAGCATGCTGGACGCTTTTATGAGGAACTTCCAAACACAGCTGACTACGTGAGCTACAGACTCGCCTGTAACAAGGAGGATTATCCAGAACCCTACTCCCCACCGATCAACCCTCCTCTTTCATTTCTACCCCAGCAGCCCTACCACCCTTCACAAACGATGCCTGTTTTGGGCACCAGCAGTGCCAGCACCCCGTCAAAAAACACTTTTGCTCCACCGACACACACCACAGCCGTCTTTAAATACCCCTCTGTGCCGGGTTTGTCATCTCCTCCGCCTGGAGTGGGGCCATATACTTTCCCCAAAGAGCAGTACGTCTGAAGCGACATCTTTAGGAAAGGTTTGGTGAACCTTATTTGAAGCTAGATGGACTATCAGGCAGCAGATCTGCACTGTGGACATCTGAGGACATTGAACATTTTGTTGCTGGACTTCACTCTTGCTATGTCTTTCTTTGTCTTAATTTAATGTTCAAAGGGAATCTTGTGCTCCATATTCAACGTTTAGGCTAGAGAACGCCTGTTTGAAAGAACAATGTTTAAAAAAAAATTTAATCAAGATGAAAGGATTACCTTGATGTTGTTTACTCTCCTTACTTTATCCGCATCTATATGGTTTTTATAAAAAAGAAAGAAAAAGAAAAACATTTATCATCAATTTACATCAATTCCTGTGTTTTCTGGTGACACACTGTTTTCCTGTTGTACTTAGATACAATCCTTTTATGTAAGGTTTTGGCATTGTCTCATGGTCTACCGTACTTCTGTGCTTGTATTTTGTATCTTTTATGGTTTGTTCTTTGTAATGAAGAGAAAAAAAATCTTTATATTCCAAGGGAGTTTATGAAAGTGATGGTCTATTGTTAATACCTGGTGTTGTTGGATGAATGTTGAAAATTTTAGCAAATAAATAAAAATGATCACATGAACAATTTATGGCTTTGGTTTTAGGTGAAACAATCAACTCAATACAATCATCAAACATGCTGTCAACATGCTGTTCAAGCTTGAACAATGTTCTTTAATTGCTGACAGAAACTGAGTTGCGGGCCTTGAGGTCTAATAAGATTACAGGCTGGAGCGTTTCTGCGCAAAGAGAATACGGGTTCCTTTTCTGTCTGAGTGGGAAACTAGAGAGCTTAGATAAATCTCTGCTTATCTTGTAACTCAGATTATTAATAATGTTTGTGTTCAACTTTTTAAACTACCAGGAAGTTTTGCTGCATTTATCATTAACTTTTTTCCTTAGAATATTGATGCGATCATGGTCAGTTTTTTTTTTTGAACGGTTGAACGGATGTAAGGTTTAAAGACCTTGGAAGACTTTCAGAGGGTTTGTGTAAAAATGTCTCCTTTGTTGCTAATGCATAGTTTAACATTGTCACCCAAAGGTTAACCATGCTTTGCAATAATTCCTGAATACCTTGTCACCCTGCATCTGTTGTTAAGGTTTCCTTCTTGTTGGAGCAACATCTGACTTATATGATGTTGTTGGAATCGCTGGTAGAATATCTGACAGGTAACAGAGATGGTAAAAGACTGTTGCATCAAGAACACATCAGAAATGTGGGGAGTTTAATGCTGTCATTACTGTAGCAGGTCTAGAAAGGTTTGTAGTTGTGGTGAACGCTTCACTTACTGATGACGGATTCAACAATGAATTGCAAAACTCCAGTTTGAAAAAAAATTCTGACATGATTTTATAAAATAAATAAGATGTAAGTTTAAGACTGAAGAATAACTCACACAAAAAAGACTATTTATCAAGCTAGATTTTTTTTAGGACTGTCAGAGAAAAGGGTGTTGAAATGCACGTCAAATAAATAGTAACTATTACTAAAATAGTTTGTTTTGTTGAGATTGACTATAGTTTATCATGATCTATTGTATTGTTTTTTGGAAATATCTTTGTAATTTAAACTAAATTTAAGTTTCTTTGTGCATCCTTAAAGAATGTGCCTTTTCAGATGTCTAATTCATGTTTGTATGCCTTTATGAAATAGATTTTAATCCAGTTGGATTCCTAATTATTCAGGTAAAACTTTGAATGTTCGCCCCAAACCACCCTGCTTGTGTTAGGTAATGTGCAGGTATGTGCATTTATGCATGAGTATGTGTGTGTGGAAGTCTGAGCCGCTCACCCATGCAAATGTCTTGCATAATAGATGAGCTTGCAATCCCCGTGTTATTCTAACCCTGAAGGAAAAGAAAGGAGGAAAGACGGGCAGAGTAAAGGAAAACCAAGACTTGACGAGGCAAAATCAAGTTTTTAAATTTAGTCTTTGTGCCTTCAGCAATCATGAAAAATAATTTGGACTGGAGAGACAAAGAAACACAATTCTAGTGCAGAAAGGATGTACTAGAAAGTGGATTTTCTTTTTGGTGTCCGTAAGCTTCAACCTTCAATGTCTTCCCCATGTTTTGGATTAAACTTCTTGCTGGACTAAGAATCATCATGATACAATGGTGGCCCGAGTGCTAGAGGTGGAATTTATATTTCTTTCAACGAGTTTATTAGTTTTAGCAACATGCGGTAAGGGTTTTATTTATCTATATATCTGTCTCTGTCATGTAATTTCACAACTGCAAAAGATCAATTCTGTTTAAGTTCGTATGCTATTCTTTTTTAGTTTACTCATGACTAAAAAGTAATACTATGGTACACATTTGTAGTGTAGGGAACAAAACTAATGCTAAATGTCTGTAGCATATACAGAGACTCAAACCTATAAGCTTATATATATATATATATATATATATATATATATATATATATATATATATATATATATATATATATATATATATATTTATATTTATTTTTTTATTTTTATTTTTTTAAACTAAATTTTGTGTGTGTGTGTGTGTGTAATCAATCCTGGCTTCAGCTGAACATAGGCAAGGCACATGACACCTCCATCTTTGTTTCCTTCACACACATGAACACAAACGCACGCATGGTGTTATCTCTCTCCTTCAGCCCTTCAGATAAATCACACTGGAGAGGTGGTGTATCAGGATGCCAGTGTGTATGGGGTGGTGGACAAAGCTGTGGTTCTGGAATGTGGAGCAGTGTTACCTGATTTATACATATGGAGCTTCACTGAGCCAGGCACAGATGCCATCAAAGCGGTGCTCTACGATTTGGGGAAAGGGCCGAGGATCCAGAAGCTTGCTAAGATGGTCGGACCAGTGACGATCCTCCCAAACACGGCATCGATAAGCATCGAGAAACTGCCTCTGGCTGCACATGGCTTGTTCACCTGTCAGGCTTTCTATGACATTGAAGATGAGCCTATAGTTTACTACTACTACGTACATCTGACTGTCCAAGGTAAGAGTCTCACCTGTAGGTACGACTATGTTTAGAAGTATCATAGTTGAACACTGGAATAACTTCTGAGAACAGACAAAGTCTGCATCAGAGGTGACAGATGAAGACCATGTTTAGTAAAAATCACACATTTTTAACTCCCAACCTGGGAGAACTTGAACAAATTCCAGGAGCAATACTTGAGATTAACTTTTGAGATTAGCAGCTAAAATGGCAATCAGAACCCCTGACCTCAAATGTCTTTTCTGGTAAACATCAGGCCTAAAAAAAAACAAACATGTCAGCCATTTATCCCAATCACTGTCTAAGCAAAGGCAGCTGGTAGTAGAAACGCCCCTTCCAACAAGAAGAAACCAGTTTCATGTTTCCCTGCTGAGGGTATTGAAAGGTTTAAGTTGACTTCATCAAGCACAATCAAGCAATGAAGGCCCGGTTCTGGTAGCGCTCAGTGGGTCATTCCATGTGAAATCAGTTTGGGTTGTTTAGTGTAGACAGTGCCAGCATATAAACATCTTAACAAAGGGACTGAGTCATGACATGAGCCTTTTCAGCAGCATTCAAGTAGATTGTAATCAATTTGTAGTAAGAGATTTGATCAGGTGAATGATTTTGAATAAAATCATGATTAAGTTCAGCAATCCACCTGCCACGTTTTTCCAAAAAGATTTAGACAGTAAGATCTTTAGATGTGTGTGTCTGGTGTTCTCATTGGCAAAAAACAGAGTTAGCACCAAAGACACAATGTTTGAAACCAAAACGTTAAACTTAAAGCACTGACACATGAGTACTAGGCAAGGGAGAAACGTCAAGCTATAGCTCCAAATCCATTAATGATGTTTCCTACAAGTTACTTAGAAATGGACAATTCAGGTTAAAATGACTCTGTATAAAACTTACAAATTAAATTTACAGTGTTGCACTTCTAAAATCACTGCCTTCTGTGATTGTGTTTCCGATACAGTTCCTGTCAGTAAGCCGTATCTCGTGATGAGTGAAGCTTCTCCAATTGAAGGATCTTCAATATGGATGAACTGCAGTGTTGAAAATGGTTCTGAACCGCTTCAGTACAAGTGGCAACATAAAACTCTCAATGAAGACATTTCTGACTTATCGCAGAACAGCAGCATCATCACTGTGACCAGCATCAGCAGAAACTACACTGGCTGGTACCACTGTGAAGTCAGCAACGCTGTCAACAATGACACCTCTAACCGCTTATTGATAAATGTCACATGTAAGTATTTTGGATTTTCCTACTAGGTGCAGATTAGATGCAGATAAAACATAAAATTGCATCAAAATGCTTTCCTCTTGTTTGTTTTTCCACTTTAACTTTTTTCTCTACTTTGACAGTTTTTTTTTTTTTTAGAATAATTCTGAAAACCTTTTAAAATTTATTATCAAGCAAATATAACTTTTTACTCTCAAGACAGTGTAAAAAGACCTCTAAAGTCTTCTAAAGTTTGTTTCAAATTGCTCTGAGTAGACTGTCTATCTCTGACCTACATTTTGGCACTCTGCTCATATCGTTTGTCTTCAGATGGTCCGGATGAACCTCAGATAGGTGTGACTCCATTCCATATAACAAAGCATGGATACTCCGCTCTGGAGAATGAGACTGTTTCCATGTACTGTGAAGCCCAGTCCAATCCAGGCAGCCAGTACATCTGGTTTTACAATGATTCAAAAATTTCCACAAGACCACTCCTCGCTATAGACAAGCTCCTCCGAAGCCACACTGGCAACTACACCTGCGTGGCCCAGAACTCCCACCTCCACACCCAGTCCAGTAAAACCCTCAGCCTGACTGTTTACTGTGAGTGTGACCTATGACTACAACATTTCATTAATCATCACTTTCCCACATTAATCTCTGTTGTCAGTCTCAAGTTCTTCAATGTTAAAATATTTCAATTCAAACATCCTGAAAACTATAACCATACACACAAACCTCTTAATTTAAGCTCTAATTCACTGCAAATTTATTGATAACACATGTTTTTTGGTCCTGCAGACCCTCCAGATGGCTCCCCCATGTGCTCTGTGGAGTCTGCACTCAACCACACTGCTCTCAGGCTCCTCTGCTCCTGGCTCGGAGGATTTCCCTCCCTGTCCCTCAACTGGACCGGAGACCCAATACAGGCAGGCCAAAAACAAGTCGACACAGGGCAACAACAACCTCGTCTAACTACCAACGTCATGATGCTCCCGTCTGAGACGCTGAATCGTAACAGCAGCGTGTTCACGTGCGTCGGCTCCCATCCTGCTCTCCAAAAACCTACACAGTGCAGCGCGCGTAGCTGTGAGAACCAAAATAATCTCTCATAAATAACTGGACAGAAAACTTGCTCTCTTCACCTCTTTTTTCTTCTCACCAGATATCCCTCCTTCAGAGCCGCTGTGTTTCACCAACGTGACCAATGATAGGCAGTATCTGATGCTGTCCTGTGCCTGGAATGGAGGGCTACCCAAAGCACTGGTGTGGTGGGAAGGACCAGGAAACCAAAGCAAGGATGGACAAGAAGACTCAAACATCCTGCTCCTTCCATATGGGACAGCCCACAGTGGGAAACCCTACACCTGCTATGCCAAACACCCACTCCTGACTGCAGCAAAGACCTGCAGAATCACACTGGGTCAGTGCTCATCTTCGCTGTGCAGAACAATCAACTACTACTTCCAATGAATTTGGAAATGTGCAGAGAAACCTGCAAAGCATAAATTAAGTGACAGTTATCTTTTTGTAAATATTTTTTTTGAAGTTTCATTACATGCAACATGCTGGTGTTTCATACACACCATAAATAATTATAAAAACTCTTCACTCAGTGAACACTACATTGTCTTCTGTCTCCCTACATCTGCGTTTCATTTTCTTTGTAGTCTCTGTCAGTAAGCCGATCCTCCTGACGAGCAACGCATCCCCAAATTTAGGATCTTCTATCTGGATGCACTGCAACATTGGGAATGGGACTGAGCCAATACATTACATGTGGCAGCATCAACTGTATAATGAAAACTTCACAACATTTGCACAGGGCAGCACCAGCTTCATTAATATCACAGACATTGTCCGTAACCAGACTGGCTGGTACCGCTGCGCTGCAGGAAACGCCGTCAACAGAGAGAGCTCAGAAAGGTTATGGCTCAACGTCACATGTAAGTAGTAAAGGATCCACTAAATAAATTCCCTGTGCTCTGCATATTGTGTTAAATGTTCTTAAATTGCCTAATTTGCTTTGCACTCCACAACTTAAGTAATTGCTACCCTCTATATAATTTAATATTGGCATAAATGAGGCTGCTTTGTTAAAGCCTCAGAGAAATGGAGGCTTTTCTTCAGCAGGGACAGGAAAACTTGTCAGAATGAACTAAAAACAGGACAGTCATGGAAGGAAAGCTAAAAGATTTGGGACTGGGTTCACCTTCCAGAATGACAGAAACACTCCACCCATTCTGCAGTTAGATGATTGACAGCGCTGATCTTAACAATGTTCATGTTATTTCTGCTCAGTTGGTCCAGATGTTCCTCAGATAGACGTGGCTCCAACCAGTGTTGTACAGCGGGGCTACACCGCGCTAGAGAATGAGACGGTTTCACTGACATGCCGAGTCCAGTCCAATCCAGCCGGTCACTACGTCTGGTTCCACAATGACTCTGAAGTGTATTCTGGACCGCAACTCGTCATCACAAAGATCCACCGTCTGCACACTGGTGACTACACCTGTGTGGGACAAAACTCCTACCTGAACACGCAGTCCAGGAAAACCATCACCCTGACAGTTTACTGTAAGTGGGACTTTAAGATTCAGACCATTTCTCAAAACTGACAGTCTTCAAAGCAAGAAGGTACACTGGCATCTTTCTGTCATCATAAGATGATTTGAATAATAACTAAAATCCCTAATATGTTTTTTTTATCTAACCACTTCATGCAGATTCATACATTTTAGTCACAAATAGTTTTATCAAATGCTTTCTTCATTCTCAATACATTTTCAATCAGGAATATTACTGATGCCTTACCACCTCCCATCTCTGTTTCCTAGGCAAATAAGTGCCCAATGCAAACATGTCAAAAGCTTAAATAATTAATTATTAAATTGCATAGTAACTTGAATATTTTTAGCTGTTTTTAAGACGATGAAAATTCACTCTGGCCTTGGCCCAACTTGGACAAACTGTTACTTTCAGTCTTAAGGTCTACTTAATCCAGATTTACACTCAGATAATACAGTTATCTGCTGCAGACATTAACTGCCTATAAGGACTTAACAAGAAATCACTTCAATACTTAGCTTTCAACAAATCATTGAAAAGGACTCTCTTAGTTTCACAGATGAGTATGAAATCTTAAGAATGAAATGATTATATATTTTTATATATTAGTCCCCACATATTCAATAGCTTTTTCTCTCATTATGACAGATTTGATATAAATTGTGAGACAGCATATGCAACATTTTCTTAGTCACACTTATAACAACTGATTTTATTAATGACAGAATCACCTGCTACTTTATTTTCAATCATGATTCAATAAAATTGTTTTAGACGCAGAGGTATTTTTTTAAATTTCTTTCTAGTTATTGCCACATAAACTTTTAAATGCTCTTATGATGCAGTAGAGAATATGGGATCATGTAGATAGTTGCTGTTCTGACAACCAACAGCTGGAAATTATTAAATGATCTACATCAGCTATGTTAGTGAATCTGCATAAATGTTTAGTACACTTCCCTCCCCAGTAACTCACTTCTTACTGTACATATTTAATCCCTGCAGATCCACCTGACGGCTCCCCCATCTGCTCCGTGCAACCGGTTCTGAATCACACCTCACTGAAGCTGCTCTGTGTCTGGCCCGGTGGACTCCCCTCCCCGTCCCTTCACTGGACTGGAGACCTGATCCCTGCAGGACAAGTAAATCCATTGGGCGCAGACGTTTTGCTGCCCTCTGGAGGTTTAACTGCTAACAGCAGCTTGTTTACCTGTCACGGCTCTCATGCTGCTCTAAAGCAACAGATGAATTGCAGCACTGTCACATGTGAGTCCAGAAAGCTCAATAAAAATGATGAATGAGAGAAAGTCATTCAGTCCTGTGTTACTCCCTCTGCTCCAGATATCCCCTTTGCAGAGCCTGTGTGTTTCGCCAATGTGACGGATGACAAACAGTTTCTGGTGCTGTCCTGCTCCTGGGGTGGAGGGCTCCCGAAGGCGTTGCTGTGGTGGAAAGGTCCAGGTGGTCAGGGCAAAAACGGAGAAGAGAGCTCCAACGTTCTGATTGTTCGTTACAGCACCTTTCAGTTTGGGAAGGCCTACGTGTGCTCTGCTAAACACCCGCTTGTGACTCAAACGAAAACCTGTGGACTTACACTGGGTCAGTTCTCATGGTCACACACAGCAAAAATGATTTGGGAATTAGATATATTTTGCAGATGAAGTCCAATTTTTATGTATCTCTGTAATGGCAAAAACACAGAGCTTGTTATGTGAAGCGTAACGCCATAAATTCTGATTTATATACATGAATTTAGAAGAACCAATCACCTCAATTTAATCGCAAAACATTAGGAACTGCAACAGTATAAAGCATAACAAAGTCAGAGCATTTAAAGCTGCGTTGCCACCTTAAGACTGGCATTCAATGTGCTTGTAACTTCGCACATTCAAGTATTTAATGTTTGTTTAACAATGATGAAAATGGTTGCTGAATTTGAGTTGATACAACGTAAAATTGTCAGTGTGTGGATATTTTTTCACAGGGACATATAATTTCTAGTAAGACATAAAAATACAAATGATCATTTTTTTACTTATTCCACTTAAATAACATTTTATAACCTGTTTGTCATAAATATATCAGTTACAGTCAGTTTAAAAAAAACAAGTCAAAACCTTACCTATAAACAAATGTATGACCACTGTTTTACTCTGTTATGTGAATATTTTGAAATGCAACCAAGTCCACATAAAATATTCACATATATAATGCGAGCCTTTGATTGATTTGATGCTGGATTTGTTTTTTTCACAGTCCCTGTTAGTAAACCATCTGTCCTGATAAGAGACACGCTCCCAGAGGAAGGAGCGACGGTAAAGATGCATTGCAATGTGGAAAATGGGACTGAGCCCATTCAGTATGTGTGGCAGCGTGAAATTGAAAGAGGCAGCATCACAACATTTGCTCAGGGCAGCAACAGCAGCAATATCACCATGAGCAACGTCAACCGGAGCCACACTGGCCGGTACCGCTGTGTAGGCAGCAACTTCCTCAACACTGAAAACTCTGACTGGGTGTTTTTGGACATTATCTGTAAGTAATTGTAAATTATGCTTACATATTAGTAGGAGCTTATGATTTTTCCAAACATTGTTTTTTTTAACCTAAACTTTTACAAAACTTTAATTGGAAGTAAACAGTAAGTTCCATAAAAATTACAAGAAAGTACATGTACCTACCAGGTTTTGAAAAAGAAGCTCTCATAGATTTTTTTCTCATAATTGCGTAACACAGAGCGATAACCCACAGAACAAAATCAAGTTATCATGTAAATTCTGAAAATGTAAAGTTCTACAAAATGCTGCTTAGTAAATTTCATAAAGCTAGCCTCTAGATAACAGATACCAATATCTTTATTATCTTGTGCTTTTTTAGAAGCTAATTTACTATATTGAGCACAGCGTTCAGCAATTGACTGTGTTCACACTCTTTTTTTTTCTCAGTCGGCCCAGATGTTCCTCAGATTGACGTGACTTCATACAGTGTAACAGATCGAGGATTCTCAGCTCTGGAAACTGAGCCGGTTTCTTTGTCATGTCAAGCCCAGTCCAATCCAGCCAGTCAGTACATCTGGTTCTACAACAACTCCCAGGTGTTCACTGGGCCACAGTACACCATTGCCAAGGTCCTCCGTGTGCACACTGGTGACTACACCTGCTTGGCGCAAAACTCCCACCTGAACACGCGCTCCAGGAAAACCGTCGGCCTTGTTGTCTACTGTGAGTGTGACCTCTGACCTTGAACCAGCACTCACATAAATGGAAACCATGGTAACAATTCTGAACAGCCCGAAGTGACCCAATTCTGATTTGTTTGCCTTAAAGCGACCTGTATCTTTTCATGACAGTTTGAACAACACAGGTTGGATTTTTTTTGAAATGCGACCCAGGCTACCTGGATATCCGATAATGCGCGTCTGATCTTTTCAAATGTGACCTGAATCCTAACGGCCAGGTCGCGTTCATCCGACCTGAACGGCATTTATACTCGACAAACATCCCTATTCCGTACAAGCGGGAAGAAAAACAACAACCATGACGGATTACAATGAGGATTAAGTTGTTAATATGCTGACTCTGGTCGGACAACAACTTACATTTTTTAAGTTAAAAATCGTAAGCTATGCTCCACCGTTAGCATCCACGTTTACTTCCGCAAACACTACGTTTTATGGCGGTTGGCAGAACACTGAGCACGCTCTGCGTGTGTGATGTTATTGCGCCCTCTACTGCTTATGCGAGACACTTTCAAGTCGTTTGCATTTCACACTGGCGAACACATAAAGGTTGCACGTATTTGGAAGTGTGAACGAACACGCCATAAAAAAAAAAAATCCTATTGACAAAAAAATCGTAATTTGGGTCACTTCATGCTGCATTGTGAACGTAGTCAAACTGAGGCTTTGGCTGTTTTTATCTATTCCTGTTTAATGTAGCTGGCTCTTGTTTTCACTTTGTGTACTTTCTTAGAACAGTTTATTGAAAGGAAACCCTTTATTCTCGGAATTTTTAAGGATGGTAGTAGGCTGATTTAATAACACTTTCTGCTGAAACTAAAATTTAAATCTGAGACGGTACCAACACCAAAGTTAACCTCTATGAATCTACTTACTTTGGCCTTTCCCACTCGTTAGCATGTTGTACCTACTTAACTGTAAAAAACTGCGGTCATGGAGACACAGAAATATAAAGTCCAAAATTAAAATGTTATCAATATGATAATTTATTAGAAAACTTGCTATTTAACAGTGGTCTGGAAATAGAGCCTTGTGGAACTTAATATTTATAACTGGGAAATGACCCAAAGTGATTTCAGCCTACCAAATAAGATCTGAACCCAGTACTTCAAAATGATGCTGTACATGGAGATGCATCTGTCCATGAACAGTGAGAGGTAAAGTGCAAGTGTAGTGCCACAGAGTTCATCCTCCCCATTTTACCTCCCTGTCTTTTGTGCTTCTCTAATTCATTTCCACTCCCTTTATTCCTCATAAAGTGATTGTTGATCATTTTAAATACATTCATGACATAGATCTCATATAGTTGGTAAAAGAAAACCAACCATGATGTTTTTTCTGACTCACTCATTAATTTACTGATCTATACTAAATTCCCACAGACCCTCCAGCTGGCTCCCCCTCCTGCTCTATGGAAGCGGTTCAGAATCATACGTCTCTTAGTCTTCTCTGCTCATGGTCTGGGGGACTCCCTTCCCCGTCCCTTCGCTGGACTGGGGATGTAATAACAGCGGAAACAGAACTGCAAACAAATCTACAAAACAGTGCTGCCATCTTGCTGCCATCTGAAGGCAGGATTCCTAACAACAGCTTGTTCACTTGCATTGGGGCACATCCGGCCAGAAAACAGCAAGCAGAATGCAGCACGCGTACATGTAGGTTCACACATAAAAAGAAATAGTCAATACTGAAAAGTTGTTGTTAAAATTAAGACCTTACTTTTTTCCGCTCCTTACAGACATTCCCCCTGCAGAACCGGTGTGTTTTGCCTACGTCACAAACACTCAGCAATACCTGATGCTGTCCTGCTCCTGGGATGGAGGGGCCCCAAAGGCCCTAGTATGGTGGGAGGGACCAGGGGGCCAAAGCAAAGGAGGTCAAGAAAACTCCAACATCTTGGTCCTCCGTTATGGGACGGCCCGAAGTGGGACACCGTACACCTGCTACGCTAAACACCCACTTCTGGTGGAAGCAAAGAGTTGCAGACTCACACTAGGTCAGTCCTTACGATCGCTGTGCCAAACAGTAAACAGCAGAAGGGATTTTTGTTTTAAAAAAATACTTAATATCTTTCATTTTCAGAGGCCCCGGTGTTGTTGACACAGCGCAGAGTCATCTCTGTGTTCGAGGGGAGTGACGTTCAGCTCACCTGCAATCTGAGAGCCAATTACCTTCCAGCCAATGAAATCACCTGGTTCAACAATCAGGGCGTGGATGTCCGAGACACTTCGAAGTACATGCTGCTGCGTACGTCTGCCTGGGCCAACCTGACTGTAAGAGAAACCGACGAGTTGCAGGACAGCGGAGAATACAGATGCTCCACTTCAAACGCAGTGGGAGGCGCTGAGATCAACATCACTCTGGTGGTCCAGAGTAAGAATCTCTTTGGATTTTCTAAATTTGGTAACTGATATTATAAGACCAGTTTTGAGGGCACATTTATTTTTGCTTTGCCTCTGAATCAGAATACCCCATGCCGCCCAATGCCACCCTGATCAGAGCAACGTACAACAGCCGACAGCGTACCGAGGTGGAGCTGGAGTGGCAGGTCGACGGTAGGGAGGAGACTGGAGGATGGACTGGTTTCCACCTGGAGCACCAGTGGGTGTCTGAGCGACCAAACAAGAGAGGGAGCAGCAATATTTCACAGCTGCAGATGGAGGAGAGGATTGGTTCCCAAGACTGGTACCGTATCATCATCCAGGATCCAAGCAGCAGGAGTCACACAGTTCGAGGACTGACTCCGACCGTTACCTACCAGTTCCGCATAACACCCATCAACCACCGCACCATCGGACACCCGTCTGTAGCCAGGACTCCAGGTAGCAAAGAGAAAATTTAGAAAGCCTGGTGGTCTTTGAGGGCCAAACATATTTTCTCTCAGAGAAAGTATCTGAAAAAAATGATCAAGTAAATGTCTGTACATTTACTTGAGTAACTTTTTTGAAAAAATTTACTTTTCATTTTTTGTTACTTATATGAATTGTTGACATTTTGGTCCTGAAAATACCAAAATTTCTACTTAGCTTTATATTTTGGTCCATCTGATTATGTCATTTTATATATTAAATGATTGATAATTTGATCAGTTACTCAGTACTAGAGTAGACTTTTTTACCAAATATTTTTTACTCTTACTTGAATAATTTCTTTGATGGCTACGTTTTACTTGAGTAAAAATTAATGCTGCTCTTACTAGAGTAAATTTTTGGTACTCTGCCCACCTCTGGAAATGATGACATGTAATTAACATCTTTCACTTGCTTCCCCTTCACATTATTTTATTGCTTTTTTCAACACATCATTTAAGTTTTGGTTTTTTAAATAATTGCAGAATTAGTTGTTTAATGCGATGGAATAATAAGGATGAAACTATTTTATGATTGGTGTAAGAGGCAGGTCTCAGTACCAGATAATTCACATAAATTCTAATTTAATCCGGAAAAAATGAAAAGAGTTATTGGCCATAATGGGGTATAATATACTTTCAGAGTGATTAGGTGATTCTACTGAAAAGACACTGGGTGAGACATTTGTGGAGTTTTTTTTCTATTTAATCTTTAATCTTTGTGCATCTGTGATGTTTTTCAGTGGAACTGCATGACAACATGTATCCTGCTGTGGTTGGAGCAGCTGTTGGTGGGATGCTCTTTGCAGCCATTCCTACTGTGCTGCTGCTTGTTTTCATCATACGTAACCGGGATAGCAATCCTCGTAAGTCTCACTCATTAAAGGCTCTTTGAAAAAGCTATACACTGCATATATTTTGTCCTCAAAAACTCTGTTTGCATTTTAGTTTAGTACAAATCCGGATACATTTGTAGTGTTGGCTAAAGCTCATGGCTAGCGAACTTGGGACCAAGACCAAAGCAGGCTTTTACTGTCTTTAAAAACTCAAGTCCTAAAAAATTTAAAGCAATATATGCAAGCATTACTTTAGAAATTTTTTAACTATTGTCACATTATAACTGGGTGTTTATTAGCAAATAAACTAATGATTAGCTATACAGGAAGTGGACGCTAGAGGCTATCTGCCAACAGTGATTTGGATGTAAAATGCAAAAATAGTGTGTTAAGTAAAGACATTTGGTTTTATTTTTACACTGATTTACCGTTCTATCAGACATCTGTTCTGACCTAATATATTTAACATGTGCGGCTAACAGCATGTGTTGCACACAGGAAGCTCATTGCTAATATGATATCTCCAACCTCCAATTTCTATGTAAACAATTGATGGTTTCTCTGTTTATAACTACCCAATGCAAACAATATGCTCATTAAAAAAACACACAAATATCATTTGCACAAACCCCCATAACATTTTTGAGACTGGAGTTGATTTAAGGCAGTGAAAGCCTTAAAACAAAATTCTGAAATGCTGCTTTAATATAGACACCAAGATGTGTTGTGCTATATTAACAGTTTTTGCTTTCTTTCCTCAGGACTACATGCAATGCTTTTTGGCTCGTGAGTATTTAAGCATTTATCTCTACACAAATAAGGCAGCTTTAGTTAATTAACTGATTCTCTGTAAAGACATTTGATTTATTTTTTCCTGCTATTCCAGGCAGCACAGCCAATCCAGAGAAAATATTAACTTCCCAGAGGACGAGGTGGTTGCCGACTCAGATGGTGGGCTAGAGAACACTACTGGATCAGGCAAGAAAAAGTCATGGCAAACACATCAATCTAAGAGTAGAGCCTAAATGTGATCACAATATAAAAACAGGACAGTAAAGCTCAGTCTTGAACGTTCATAGGGAATTGTAGAAACATTACCCTGTTTTTTCCAGGTCCAACTTCAGCAGAACCAAAGGCATCATCTTCTCTCACCCCAGGCAAGCATCTCCCACTGCAGACGTAACGAGCCGCTAACCGCCGTTTGCACCAGCTACAAGATCATAACTGTGTGAATCTAAATCATTTGGGTATCAATAAATCCTGTGTTATTTTTATAGACTGTAGGCAGTTTGATTCGTCACACCAATGCATTTAATCAATCTATGAACAATTTATTTTAAGAAATGATTTGCTTGTTTAGGTAGTGACCGGGATTTAGTTTTTAATTTAGCTTTTAACGACTGCAGGAGATGATGGGATGTAAGAATTCAGAAAAAAGAAAGATATATGTCTGAATGTCACTTGTGCAATGTGTAATTACGTTACTATTAGTTTTTTTCTTCACCACTCAGTGTCATTTAGCCTTTACAAGCAATTGACGACATGCTGAAATAAGGGTTTATGTTTAAAACATTAAAAGTGTGTTTTTATTTTTACAACATGTAAACTTATCTCCAAAAGACTGTCTGTGTCACAAAATAATGTATGTATGCTTTTAAAAATGGTTAAGTTATGCTCAATTCAAATTAAACATGCTTGTTTATTTAAATCAAAAGTCAGTTTTACATAACATTCAGCATTTTTACACTAGATGTTCTTCCCATTAAATCTATATTAAAAGGGGTTTTCTGTACTGAATCTGTAAAATGACATTAAAATAAAGAAGACTTCTTCCCTCTCAATTTTAAGACTAATGCAAATTTCAGATTAAAGTGGTATAATTTCAGATTATGACACAATCTGAAATGTCATTTATGAAGTTGAATGTGTTACTGTCTCCTGAGGTGTGTTTCCAACCAATTTAATTACATGTGGTCTGGCAAAATCCAATACTCTTAAAATATTTTTTTCATTTGGCCTCATATTGCCAAGTTTTCAATTATTCCATCACTTAACCACAGAAGAGATCTGAAAATAATTGAAATTATGGGTTCTCTAAATTCTGGTTTTCCATAACAAATGTGTTAAAACGTGCTAAACAAAATTTTGAGTCAAAGGCCAAAACAAGGAATAAAAATAGAAACTGTGTGTAGATTATAATGACACTAAATTAAATTCTGGGATTTGAGTAGTTTTTGAATGATAATAAACACGATTCATGAAAACGTACTTGGCTTATTTATAGGTACAAAATTAAAGAAGGAAGCAGCAAAGCATTGGTAAGGAATTGGGAGTTTCTAAATCCCTCTCTGCAGTGAACTGGATCCCAACTAACACAGGCTGAATTTCCCTTCAGATGCAGGTCACCTTCATGGTCAGACATGGTGAGTTATTTTGAGCTTTTAGCTGTATTAGCTACGCTAAGACAGGATGTAGGTTCATGAATAGTTTAGTATTAAATCCCAGGACGTAAACAATGCATGTGTTCCAGCTCAAAACGACGGTTTTCAGTTTCTACTAATTCCTAAAATTCTGATTTCTAAAAGTCCCAAATAGGATTTGACTGGAAAATCCCCATTTTAAAATGAAACAGTTTCAGATTTGCATCTGGTGCATAAATGATTAATAACATTAAGAGCACATTGTGTCTTTAGAGTAGATGAAAAGAAACACTGGGTTGCAAAGTGTCAGGAACACAATGGCTGTTTTCTTTCTCATTTTATTTAATGTAACTTGTATAATTTCATATGGATATCAGCTGTAGACTGAAACCTTGCAGAGCCATTGACCTTACCTTTAGTCTCTGCTTGCCCTTGCCAGGTAACGAAAACTGATCTCTGTCCTGCATCCATTCATGAAAAACATCTCACATTACATTCTCACGGATCCACTTGACAGTCTCTCCTCCTCTTTCGCTTGTGTAAGCTTGCTCAGTCTCCTATTAAAATGAAACACATAATTCAGAAATGGTGTGTCCGTGAAGATAAATAACTACATTAGAGTTTATCTTTGAATGTGGGAATTTAAAGCCGTGGACATTGCAGAACATTGTGAGCACACAGAATTATGATCAGATGCCTGATTTTTTTAAATTTATTCAGATCCTAATCTGGTTGAAAAAGTTTGCTGTGTCTCTTTAATCCTCCCTGACCTTAGAGATTACAATGCGAAGCCTTTTATATTAACTTAATGGGGTTAGTCATGGAGATATCAGCTTGCTATAGCTTTTTGCAACTTTTATATTATTCTTTTTGTGCAGAATAGGTCAAAGGACTGTAAGATATCAATGAAACAAATAAGAAAATATGAAATTTGCATTTCATGTTTTTATACAATATAAGTATTCACACCTACTTTTAACTTTTCATAAAATACCTTTTATATCCTTCACAGGTGCTCATATCTTTTTACCAGCTTCATATATATGAACACTTTTTTTTTTTTTTTTGCAAATTTTTCTTTACATAATGACTCAAGTTCAGTCAAACTGGACAATTTCCAAGTTTTGTTACAGATTCTCAACAGAAGTCTGAATTGATTTTGATTTAATTATTCTGACACATGATCATACTTTTATCTAAAACACTTAGCTTTTTCCTGTCACTGCCCTGCTGAAGGGTCAACATCCAGCACAGCACCTGACCTTTTCAAGCCTCTAAGAGGTTTCCTCTTAACACCGCCTGTATTTAATTAATCTACCTTTCTATCAACTCTGCTCCACTTTGTTTCTGCTGACTAAAAGCATCCCCAGATTATTTCTTAATTTTCTAAAAACATTTTGCATTTTGCATTTATGCTGAGGTTTTCAATCTGATCAGAACACCTTCTTCCGTGATTGCAACGTCCCTGGCAGCGTTGTAAAGAAAAGTGGGCCAAAATTCTTCCACGGCGGTGCAGAGGCCAAACAGTAAACAATGAACACCATTGGCTCCCACTTTGTTGCAGAGTGCACTTTTGAGGTCCTGTATTGACTCTGGTAGCTCTCCATGGCCAAGCATTAGGTTACACAAGAGGACGTCTGCATCCATACTTTCCTACAGGTGCGCAAAAGGCCTTTAATAATCAGAGCCTGCTGATGATGGCCTATGCAAAGCTGGAAACAATAGAGAGACAGTACTTTTTATTCACTGTCCCCCAGACTCTGGAACTCACTTCCTTTGGAGTGGAGTCTTTCTTTGTTTATTGCATAAATCTCTCACTCAACTAATTTTTATTAAATCAAAAGAAAACTATATTAAAACCTTCGAAAAGTAAAAAAAAAATAATAATAAGTGTAAGATAGCATCTAACAGAAAGTTCAACAAAACCTAACTAAGGTAACATCAATAGCTGCAAAAATAAATATTGTGCACATGTACTAGGTTTATTTCCCCACAGTTTTCTGTCCTCATTTTGATTCATTAATGGCTTGTCTGTTCTTTTCTCAAACAGAGCTGCAAAATTTTAAACTTCATCCACATTATCAACACTTTAATGAACTGGATCTAAATCTAAGAAAGAACTATTCAGTGTCAGTGGCACTATCTTCCAGACATGTAATGTTCCTGGAGTGCAGATGCGGGTGTCAGGTGCTCAAAGGCAGGGTGAAGGTAAGAAGTACTGGGCAGGAAACACTCTGATGCATGCCAGGCCAGGCTGGACACCGTTTGCTAAAATGACTAAGAACCAGGTTTGGTTTTGGGGCATTTTCCACATTAGGAGCGTTAAATGTGACAATTTACTTGCTATTTGTAAAACATCATATTTTTTTCTTCACCGAGGTAATTCTGCATATCTAAATAATCTAAGCATTTTTTTTAAGTATTATGATAAACTTATGCCTTGGTTCATCTTTTTCAGTGGTCGAAATGATAATGTGCTGCTTATGCAGTCTCACTGTAAATGTACTACTTTGCAAAACTAAAGTAAAGTTTAGTTTGGAACTTTTTTATGTCTGTACTTTATTAAGATTTGTGGTGATAGGACAACACAAATAAGTGCTTAAATGTGAAAAGGAAGGAAAACAACACATTGTACAAATGCATTCTGCTCTGATACCACTAAATAAAGTCATCTAATTAGTAAATCATGGAACAAGAAGCAGCAAAGAAGCCTAAGGCAACTCTGGAGTAGCTGCAAAGGGCCATTGCTCAGGTGAGACAATCTGTTGACAAGGCATTAGTTTTACACTCAACAAATCTGGCCTTTATGTAACATGAAACTGTGCAGGGGACACAGCACATATGATGACACCAAAATTTAATGTTTGGGTCTACATGCAAAACTCTGTGTAGGAAAACTGACACTCACTTCACCCTGAAAAACACTGTGCCTTTGATGAAGTAAGTAAGGGGCTGTGTCATGCTGTGGGGATGCAGCAGGAACAGCGTTCATTGACAGAGAAACTTCCAGTGAAAAATCTAAAAACAACATCAAATCATGCTGACTCGGCGTTTGAATATTTTGCATCATAATCTAGAAATATAAACATTTCTTTTTGAAAATAAATTGTGGAAAATGTAATATAATTATTTACGCCGTTTTGCTCAGCATATGACTGTCCAGAAGGAAGAAATGCTCATGTTAACACCGTGGATGTCAGATTTATATAACGCAGCCTTGACTTTGTCTTATTTAACATGCATGAGTGCATGCAGAAGGGTAACCCTATGAGTCGGTCCTACATAATGCCGGGGTCCAGTGACACAGTGTCATTCTAACCCCACAGAGACGCACAGGGAACTAGAGAGAAAGGAAAAACACATCAATAATTGAATCTAAATCAGTCTCTTCCTACTCTCAGCCTAATGAAGTCAGTGCCTCCAACTGGACTCTTGAAGAAACCTGTGGATAAGAAACTGTGACTCAGACGGAGAGCCTCGGTGTCTGCAGGTTCTTTTTTGGAGTTCTTGTTTGTTTTTTTTCAGTTTGTGCTCTATAGTATTTCTCAGAGTAAAGAAGCAGCTGGACTCAGGATCATCATGGTACCATGGTGGCCAAACTGTTAGGGCTGGCTTTTCTTTATCTCACAACCGGTCCATTCACCTTCTCTGCACACGGTAAGGGTTGATGGCATTTGGATTCAATTAGAAACACCAAATTACTTTTTAAAATGACTTTTTAGCTCTTAAATATTTTATCATCCTTTTATGCGCAATGTTATTTTGACATTTAATTGCATGATTTTCCTTTAGGTAACTACAAATAAAAAGTATTTTTCTTATCACCTGTCAGTGTATGAAATAATTCTAAAAAAAGGTTAAATACAAATAAAAACAATAAATTTATCAGTCACAGATGATTGCATTGTTTCCATTCCACTTCCACTGTATTTTGACCATAAATGCCACAAATAAAAATCTTCCTATTCCAGATTCAAATCCAAAAAATGATAAATTTATTCCAACATAACTTGTACAATTAAATCATTACTTTTTCTCTGTTTTTGTGCTGTTGTTTCCTCTATATTTGCTTTATAACAGAGAAATAGTAAATTTGAAAAGGTTAAACATTTTTCCAAGTTGCATTTGAAAATAAAGTGAGATTGTTTTGTTGTTTTGGAATCCTGTGAACCTCTCCTGAAACTTGCAGTGTAATCAAACCTGCAGCAGGACACCAGCAGGGCACCTGACACCACCATCTTTCTCCATGACCCTTTTGCAGGCACGTCAGTGTACCCTGTCCCAACTTCATCTATTAACATCAATCCAAACTGGGAGGTGGTCTACCGGGACACTGATGTTTATGGGGTGGTGGGCAAAGCGGTGATCCTGGAGTGTGGCACCAGCGTGCCTGACATCTACATATGGAGCTTCACCAAGCCCGGCACTGATGGCATCAGAGCAGTGGTGTATAATCTGGGGAAAGGGCCGAGGATCCAGCAGCTTGCTGAGACACTTGGACAGTTGACCATCATCTCAAACAGTGCAGCAGTGAGCATTGAGAAGCTGCCTCTGGCTGCTCATGGCCTGTTCACCTGCCAGGCCTTCTACAATGTCGACAAGGAGCCCGTAGTCTACTATTACTACGTTCACCTCAATGTCAGAGGTAAGACTCTTAACTCAAATTACGTTTCTTCGTCAAGCAGGGTGTGCGTAACAGGTTCAGCTTTTCTTGTGTACTTTGACACTTCTTCTGGTAAGTGTTACATTTTTGATCACCAAATCAGTGACCAACAAGTCAACAGTTCTCTTTTGTTAAAAGAATAAATAAATAAAATCACGGAAGCAATATATAGGTTTTAAAAGTTAGTCTTCCATACTGCCTTGCTTTGGACGCCAAATCATAGTTTTATCTGCTTGTTTATTTGCTTGCTTTCTTACAGTAATGCGAAGCAAACTGGGCTGGAACAAAAACCATTTTTCTTTTACAGGTTTTTCTTTTTTGTCTAATATTGTAGATCAAGCATTTCAGACTGTTTTGGTGAAGGACTGTTTTGCTCCCAGTGCTCTTTTCTCATTTAATCTAACTTTCACTGTAGATGTAATTGGTCAATTCTTTCAGTTCAACATCATTAGGGGGGCTTTGAGCATGAGCTGCCTTTTGAAGATCAGTCTACAACTGTTTAATTAGATATATGTCCAGACTTTGACTAGGTCATTCCAAAACCTTGTTTTGTGTCTTAGCCACTCGCAGGTGAACTCGCCGGTGTGCTTTGAAACATTGACTAAGTTTAAAACTTTGCTATTTTGGGGATTTGTTTGTGAATTCATAAATAAAGTGCCTGGCACCAAGCTCTTTAAATCAGTTTGTGAGACCTTAAAAAGAAACACACAAATCATAGATCAGGTGTAATGGTTTTACACCAAAACAAGTCTGTCCATTTTTTATTTTTTATTTTTTTTGATAATCAACAGAATCAACAGTCATTCAGTCTACAAGTAGCCTTAACGCTGGTATAGTATGCAAACAAAAGAGTCAGATAGTTCATGGAGTGGTTCAGTCATGCACTGTGAAAACACAACATAATGAAAATTATTATTATCATACATAACACTCTTATTTCCTTCTGTCTTTTTCTTGAACACAGTCCCCGTCAGTAAGCCGTATCTATCGCTAAGCGAAGTGTCTCCGGTGGAAGGCTCCACCATGTCAATGCAATGCAACTTGGAAAACGGAACCGGGCCAATCCAGTATGTATGGCAGCATGAAACCCACAGTGGCAACATTACGGTGGTGGCCCAGGGAAGCAGCAACCGCATCAACATGACGGACGTCAACAGAAACCACACCGGCTGGTACCGCTGCATCGCCACCAATGCCGTCAACAGTGAGAGCTCTAACCGCTTATGGCTGGACACCATCTGTGAGTGTTAAGAAGTTTATTTAATCATGTTTTATAATCTTTTAAAAGAGTGTTAATATATTTGCAAATTCCCATTTATTTTCTGTTTTCAGAAATAAAATTAAAAAAAAACATGGCAATTTTTTTTATTAATCTTCCTTTTGCTCTGACAAATAATCAATGAGTACAATCCACAAGTGTATAATTTAGTATCAGTATAAGGCCAGTTTTTCTCTGAAGGTGTTTGTTCAAGAACAAAAACGTTGTGTAAAGACAAAAGACGACACTAGACACAACAAAACAATATGAAGTTCAATAATATCTCAAAAAATATCCCAACCTTTAAACATGACACAGATTATAGTTCACCTTCTAAATTCATGTGTTTATCTTATTACTTTGTCTTGTGTTTGTTATAAAACCTCAAATTTTGTTTAGTAAATTTGACTGTTTTCTTACTGAAGTGTTTTGATTTGTTGATGCTGATTGGTTGCTTTTCATCCAGTTGAATGTAGCACAGAGTAGTAAAAACTTTACTCCTTATAATACTAAGACATGTCTTCCCATCCCAAACTGATAAACGGTATCAGTGCTTGGACACATCTGGGCCTTTCATCTCTTAGATCCTTCCATGTTCTTTCTCTGCAGATGGTCCAGACATCCCCCGGATAGATGTGACTCCCTACAGTATAACGGAGCGGGGTTACTCTGCGTTGGAGAGAGAGACTGTTTCACTGATGTGTCAAGCCCCGTCCAATCCAGCCAGTCAGTACGTCTGGTTCTACAACAACTCCCAGGTCTACAGCGGGCCGCAGTACACCATCACCAAGATCCTTCGCATGCACACAGGAGACTACGCCTGCTTGGCCCAGAACACATACCTAAACACCCGCTCCAAAAAAACCATCAGCCTGACTGTTTACTGTGAGTGTGACCTCTGACCTCAGGTCCTGTTGTTTACCTCTTTTGCTCTTTTGTCCAACCTGAGTTATTCAGTTCCAGAGTGCTTTCTCTGTCTCGGTACAATAAGATGCAGAATGGGGTCTTTCCTCTTTCGCCACATTAAGCTTTCTTTCTTTATTCTTACACAATTCAGTATTTCATTTTCACTCATTCAGACGTCAGATCAAACTCACACAACAACATAAAAACACAAACAAGACAAAGAAAGTATTGCAGATCTGTTCAGGAGTTGGACCTTCGGAGAGTTCGAAGGCACTTTTTCAGGTACCCTTTGCTGCAGTCCATGTCATGCAAGTACAGGTTGATCATAGAGGTGGTTACTTTTGATTCACTCTACTCTAATCGCGTGAAAAGATTCAAACCCAGCATTTTGAAGAATCTGCCCTGATGAATTTACCTCCACTTCGAACATCACTGCGTGGCCACTCTATGATCTATCCTTGCAGACCCTCCTGACGGTTCCCCTTCCTGCTCTGTGGAGGCCGCTCTGAATCACACTGCTCTGAAGCTGCTCTGCGTTTGGACCGGGGGATTCCCCTCCCCGTCCTTGGACTGGACCGGAGATCTGGTGCAGGCAGGAAAAACCCAGGTGGACGCAGAACAACAAACTAATATACAAAGTGGCACTGCCATCATTCTGCCCTCTCAGAGCGTGACCTCGAACAGCCTGTTCAGATGTGTGGGCTCCCATCCTGCTCTGAAACAAACTACAGAGTGCAGCACACGAACATGTGAGTACACAAAGGTCACAGCAGATGATGACAAAAAGTGTTTTTTTGTTGTCATCCCATGTTTTATTTCCATACTACTCCTCCTTACAGACATTCCCCCTGCAGAACCGGTGTGTTTTGCCTACGTCACAAACACTCAGCAATACCTGATGCTGTCCTGCTCCTGGGATGGAGGGGCCCCAAAGGCCTTAGTGTGGTGGGAGGGGCCAGGGGGCCAAAGCAAAGGAGGTCAAGAAAACTCCAACATCCTGGTCCTCCGTTATGGGACGGCCCGAAGTGGGACACCGTACACCTGCTACGCTAAACACCCACTTCTGGCGGAAGCAAAGAGTTGCAGACTCACACTGGGTCAGTCCTTACGATCGCTGTGCCAAACGGTAAACAGCAGAAGGGATTTTTGTTTTTAAAAAATACTTAATATCTTTCATTTTCAGAGGCCCCGGTGTTGTTGACGCAGCGCAGAGTCATCTCTGTGTTCGAGGGGAGTGACGTTCAGCTCACCTGCAATCTGAGAGCCAATTACCTTCCAGCCAATGAAATCACCTGGTTCAACAATCAGGGCGTGGATGTCCGAGACACTTCGAAGTACATGCTGCTGCGTACGTCTGCCTGGGCCAACCTGACTGTAAGAGAAACCGACGAGTTGCAGGACAGCGGAGAATACAGATGCTCCACTTCAAACGCAGTGGGAGGCGCTGAGATCAACATCACTCTGGTGGTCCAGAGTAAGAATCTCTTTGGATTTTCTAAATTTGGTAACTGATATTATAAGACCAGTTTTGAGGGCACATTTCTTTTTGCTTTGCCTCTGCATCAGAATACCCCATGCCGCCCAATGCCACCCTGATCAGAGCGACGTACAACAGCCGACAGCGTACCGAGGTGGAGCTGGAGTGGCAGGTCGACGGTACGGAGGAGACTGGAGGATGGACTGGTTTCCACCTGGAGCACCAGTGGGTGTCTGAGCGACCAAACAAGAGAGGGAGCAGCAATATTTCACAGCTGCAGATGGAGGAGAGGATTGGTTCCCAAGACTGGTACCGTATCATCATCCAGGATCCAAACAGCAGGAGTCACACAGTTCGAGGACTGACTCCGACCGTTACCTACCAGTTCCGCATAACACCCATCAACCACCGCACCATCGGACACCCGTCTGTAGCCAGGACTCCAGGTACAGCAAGTTAACTCTTAAAAGGCAATAATACAAGCAAGACTTATAAACAGTAGGATAAAGCAGATCATGTAGGCCAATAACAAGACCAAATGATATTTTAAATCTCTTCAGCCATCAGAGTTTTTTGTGATTGCTGCTGGTCTGATTACTGTATTAAAAATCTAATTTTGTTTTTCTTTTTATCCTCTTAGGTGAAAGACACACACAACAAAAAAGCAAATGCACACATTGACACACACCTGACACTGGCACATTCATCCAACTTCTCTCTGTTTCCACTTCCTTCCTCTCAAAACTTTCTAAAACTGACCCCATTTAGATTCTTCTTATAAAACGCTTGATTTGTTAAAATAAATACATGTTGTAGAAATTTTACTGGGCTAACTAGAGGATTTATATTTGAGTAAGATACATTTTTCCCAATTTTGCAATGCTATGTTTGCAGTATAAACTGGATTAGAACCACTTCAGATTCTTACAGAACGTACTTTTCAGGATGAACTATTTCCTTGTTGTTTTTTTTTTTATTTACTTCAGAGGTGTACTATTTTGCAATCTGTAACTGTGGTCTCTTGCAGCGGAACCACGCAACAACATGTACCCTGCTGTGATTGGAGCAGCAATAGGCGGGATGCTCTTCGCAGCCATTCTCACAATCCTGCTGCTCATGTACATAATCCGCAACCGCAACAACAATCCCAGTGAGTCTTAGACAGGGGAATCACTTTTGCAAATGCAGCATGTAATAATAAAGCCACTTAAACATTTTTATGCGTTAATGTTGTATTTTTGTTCCCCCAGGACTGCATGACCTGCTGTTTGGCATGTGAGTATCTGGGTATTGATGTTCGTTTATCTGTATGAGGCTCAATTGCCAAATAAATAATCCATGCCTTTTTTTCCTGTTTGTTTATTTCTAGGCAGCACAGCCAGTCAAGAGAGAACATTAATTTTCCAGAGGATGAAATGGTCAGAGGGTCAGATGGAGGGATAGAGGACATCGGGGGATTAGCAACTGCAGGCAAGTCAACCCCAAAAACTGTTTCTTCTGTTTTTATCATTGACATAACATTTTGTTAAGAATCAACAGTTTATTTAAAAGCCTTTCCACCAAAATTGTTTCACACTATTTGAATTGACAGTCTTTGACCTTTAAACTAAATCCATTCTGGAAAAATCAGATGTTTTATTAGTCCGATTTTATTGTTTTTAGTCATGTATTGTTTTTCTAATCTACAGAAACAGCATTTTCAACAGGTCACACTGTAAAAACACAAAATCTCACCAACTGTTTTTGGTCCATTTCTAGTGAAAATATCCTAATATGCTTGAAAAAATATTGGGATACTAGAATATTTGCCATAAAGCTCATATATCCTTACAAGCTTGTTTTATGTCTATAATTCATTAATAAAAAAATAATGGTTTCATTGGCAGATTATGTGCCTTACAAAATGGGGAAAAAGTCTTATAAGTGAAATAATCTTCCAATGGAACTAGCACTTTATTTAAAATCAGTTTTAAGGAACCATTTACTTAAAACAAGCTCATATATCTTACTGACAAGTTGTAAGTTACGTTTATCTAAATTCAAATTTACTAAGATATTTGCTCTAGAACTTTGACCAAAAATACTTGGTAAGATTTTGGGTTTTTGTAGGTTAACAGTTCAGTTAATTTCCGTGTGTATGTATATATATATACATATATATATATATATACACTGCTCAAAAAATAAAGGGAACACTCAAATAACACATCCTAGATCTGAATGAATGAAATATTCTCATTGAATACTTTGTTCTGTACAAAGTTGAATGTGCCGACAACAAAATCACACAAAAATCATCAATGGAAATCAAATTTATTAACCAATGGAGGCCTGGATTTGGAGCCACACACAAAATTAAAGTGAAATGTTCCCTTTATTTTTTTTGAGCAGTATATATATATATATATATATATATATATATATATATATATATATATATATATATATATATATATATATATATATATATATGTATGTATATATACACACACACTCACACACAGACTCCACATGTTAGTTTGTTCAGATTTATTTACACTTTAATGACAATATTAAAACCCAAAGACTGATAATGTATTTTTTTAAATTTTGCTTTACATTATAACTTTTATAATGCAAAGCATTTTGAACTGTCTTTTTGCTGAAATGTGCTACACAAATAAAGCTGGTTGTACTTTGAGAGCCTGTTTCCTTCTCATTTACTGGATGTTGATCTTTTTCAGGCCCAGCCGTTTCTATACCCAGGGCATCCTCGCCCCTCACCGCGGCACCCAGGAGTGCCACTCCCACCCCCACCAGTCAAGCCCCTTCCTCTGGAGACGATAACGAGCCAGTGAGCGTCACAATCACAGTCAAGGCTGCAGAATCCTAGAATAAATAAACCAGCTGTAGTTTACGCTGGAGCCCTTGTTGTAGATAGGGTCGTGCATGTCGATTTGTCTTATTTATCTAACAAAACATTTTGATGTTGGTTTAAAAAAGTCTGGGACTGCAAAAATGAGCTAGACGGTCAATTTACTATGTATAATATGTACATGTTAAGTGTCTTTTTTTTTTTTAGCTTTTCACCTTAGCAGGCGTCCGTCTTCATTACACATTAACCTCAAATCCTTTCAGATTTCCATATAGGATAGTAATACGCATTTGTGTATCAATTGAAATATACGATTTTTTTCCATTATCACAGATCTTTATTAATTTATTCAGCTTTAAACATTAACATATCAAAAACAACCAGAACACTTCAGTCTTTATGAATGGCCGATTGTAGAAAACCATGTGATTTATAAAGTCCTGATCTTTCAAGTGTATAAAACAAACAAGTGTTAACAACAGGAACATGTAAATATATACAGTTTGTCTCTAAAGTCCATGACAGTTTTTCTCTGCTTATTATGTGATGGGAAGTAAAATCTTCTGAGTGCAGACCACATCTCCGAGCTTCTGCTTTATCTTCACAAAGAGTCGTTTGAACTCCAATCCGTCACCCTGAAAAGGCAAAGTCATTTCAGCGTTTCAGAGCAATGCAAACAAGAATTCCCAAAATGCATCTGATGTATTCTCTTAAGCGATTAAGCAATATTTGTACAAAAAGGCAATGACTGGTTGCAAAATCTGTCTGAGTAGCAGGACTAATTCGCTATGGTGCCTCTCAATAACAGTTCAAAGTCTTCCTTCCATAAGATAAATGCAATTTAAAGATAAGGAAAGTTTTCATCTTATATTTCCTTACATATTTATGTGTTTTGGAGGGTTTTGTATGTGATTTTTTGACAGAATTCAGCACATAGTTGTGAAGTGGAAGGACATTTATACATGGCTGTCAGTCTCATTCCAAATAAAAACACTGAAAAATTGATAGAAGTGAAAGAACATTTTTCTTCAACACATATAAATCTCAATAAAACAGACTGAAGTTGTGGTTCTAATGTGATCAAATGAGAAAAGGTTTAAATAATCTGATTACTTTTAAAAACTATTTTAAATATGTGCTTGCAGAGCAAAAAAAAAGGACAATCATTTTATAAATTTCTGTTGCTGCTTCTGCACTTTCCCTGTATTTTCTCTGGTTTCCAAGCCTGTTTCACTTTGCACATTCAAGGTTTTAGAAGAATTCAACCTGAATGCTCATTCACATGAAAAACCACATTCAGGCATCAACGTGAAGCGTGGCCGCTTACCTTCGACAGTCTGAAATCCAGCAACACTCGCTGATTCATCTCCAGCAAAAAGACCTTGAAGATTAGCTTGTTGTTACGTTTGTCCAGAGTGCTCACAGTAACCTGAAGAGGAGGGAGAACTTTATGAACATACAAACGCACCAGCTCCAGTCAGAGGAGGCCAGTGTGAAGGCAGTCCTTTATTACCATCCACTAAAAAAAAAAAAAAAGAGGAAGTGTTTACCTGTTGGGTGCAGGTGAGTTTGAAGACAAGTGCCATGCCGTCACAGACGTCTTTCAGGGCAGATAAGGAGGCGTCGGCGTTCACGTTGGTAAAGAAGCGAGTCATTCTTCGGACTAATCTTTGCCACAGTGACTATTTACAGAGAGAAACACGTCAACAAAGTATTAAATGTGAGTTTTTGTTCATTTTTAATACATTTGCAATATTTTCTGAATGCGCCGTACCTGACTGGCCCCTGGCGTGCCCAGCAGCTGACTGCCCAGCAACATGTGCTCAGGTTTAGTCGGCTGGGAGAAGCTGACCTGCCCTTCAGTCGGGCCGAACAACAACATGGATTCCCATCCACCTGGAGCAAAGTCAGGCTGAGAGCTGGAAAACTGCATCCTGTCATCACTACACACACGGAAAGATCATAAATAAATAATATTTCGGCTAAATCTGTTTGAAAACATCACTTTGTTCCAAGGCTTGGACCTGTTTGTCCGGGATTTAAGCTCCAACTCCGTTCGAAGAACTTTGTTGGATCCTGATCTCTGACAACCTGGAGAACAAAATTCAGAAATCAGCCCCGTGAAAATTAACCCAATAAGACACATGATTAAAATAACATCTGAAAATAACTCAAACCCTTTTTTTCTTTAAAGAGAGTAAAAAAACAAAATTAAGAAGTTAAACTTGCTCTAATGGTATAATAATTTGGCTTAATCTTTATGTCTACTAACATAAAATACAACAGAAGGAATTATTTGTTCTTTTTGAAAAAATGATGCTGATCTAATGCTACATGAAGCCTGAAAGGTAAAAGTTTGTATCAGGCTTGCCTTGAGTAAACCAGCGATCCTTCTGTATGTCTGCGATAATGATTCTTGCATCAGGACGGGGCAGCAGCAATTTGGACAGCAAACCTAAGGAAATTTATGAAAAAAAAAAAAAAGAATTAAACCTGTAGATTTTAAAACATTTTTGACATTTGATGAGTAAAATCTTTATCTTTTAAACTGACTTATACAAGCTTTACTTCAAAAACCATAAAATGCAAACTCAACTAAACCTGGAATTGATTACTGTTTTCTAAATCAATATTCTGCGAAGCAGTTTATGCTCTGGGATGGCTTTATTTTGTTTTTAAAAATCGTGTTTGTGCCTATTCACATCTGAACCAAAACCCGAGGCTGCATTTATCTACAGGTCTGAAACCAAACTGATCAATGAGTGGGGCAAAAAGTCAACTTGTGATATAATTAAACATAGAAGACATAATTTTAAAAAAAATTTAAACGTACTTTATATTCCAGAGATTTGAAATTTAACATTTTAATGTATGGAATGGGGGGGGAAGTCTACAAATTCTAATTTTTCAAAACAATATATAATTTTTTTATTTCATTAGTGAAGGAATGATGACTTTATAAATGATTTCCACCTTTACAGAATACAAATTAATAAAACTAAATACATTTTAGTAAGAAAAATATTGCAATCCATGTCAGACGCAGCGTATTTTCTTTTCCAGAATTCAGTACGACACGTAGTTGTTGGTGTAGTCCGAGTCTTACTAAGAGGCATGGGCTGGATTTTCTTCCAGGGAGGTAGGTAAGTCTTCTTCTGGATCCAGTCTGAGTATTCCTGGCAGCTCTCGGTGGGTTGGTCCCAGGGCAGTTCTGATAAAGAAAAACAAACATGTTGACCAAAGGTTTCTGCACCTCGACAGCAAGTCACGGGAAATCCTCCTGATCATTTGTGACACAGATTCACAGCAGAAAAAATAAAATAAAATAAATAAAAAATTCCAGATAATTTCAATTTCCATCTCACCTCTTTTGTTTCACAATAATAAAGGTGACAACGTTATTTGTATTTGTTTATTCATTTCAAACACATTTTAAAAAACATGAGAACAAGCAATCAAAACATGTGAATACATAACCAAGAACAAAACAATTTGTTTACTTCTTTTTTTTCAGTTTGAAAGAAGTAGGAAGAAGTGAACACTTATTTAATCCTACCCCTTATCTCAATTTAATGGAATATATTACTGACTCAATAATGATCAAAAATGTGTAATTGAAACCATGCTATATTATTATGGTGCCTTTTTAATATACTGTCCCAACAATAAATTATATTACATGGACAGGATAGCTACAAACTAATTCTCATGAGACAAGAAAATGTACGGATAATACTAACAGTAGTAATGACAAGTGTAAATAACAACCTCACATAGAGCAAAGGTTCCCTGTACAATGTGAGTAACATAGCTTTGTACTTTTTTTTTTTAATCAAACAATTGATTTAGACACCTTTCAAAGGTATCTGGTTCTGATGACTGAAGTTTGTGGGCAAAATGCAAAAATTTGAGGAATCAATAATTTCCCAAAAACTGAAAATTCCTACAGTCCAAATGCACCATTTGCGTCTCACCTCCTGCCAGCATCGCAGTCAGAACGATACCACAGGCCCAGACATCTGCAGGCTGAGCTTGGTACTCCTGCTGGCTGAGAAGCTCTGGAGCAACGTAGGGCAGCGTTCCACAGAGTCGATTCAGAGGGCGCTCCCGCCCTTTGAAACGAAACATGGTGGCCAGACCGAAATCCGTCAGCTTTAAGTTGTCTAAGAGGAAAGAAAACATCTCATGAAATATGTTAAACATGGACTCCAATTAGTACACATTTTATTTCCTCACCTTTGTCATCCAGCAAAATGTTCTCTGGCTTTATATCTCTGTGGGTGATGCCAAGGTTATGAAGGTACTCCTATGAAAACAGAGCAAAAACAAAACCTTTAAAACAAGTGTAGATTTTTCAAACTTTTACAGTCTGAATTGACTCACCACAGCGGCTATTAGCTGCTTGAAAAACTTATGAGCATCTTTCTCTGGCATCCCCACATCAGGCTCTATAACAACAAAAGGAACCACCCAAAAAACTTAGCATACACCCAAAAAACTTGTTGTGTTTCATGTGATAAAACACAATAAAGTGTATAAATATAAAGTAAAAGGTAAAGTTTGACGATATGTTGTTGCAGCACACATTTGTCCATAGAATCCATATAAAATACATTCAAGTTTGTGGATGAAATGTGAAAGAATGCGAAAATTTTCAAGAGATCTTGGCACTTTCACGAAGGGTCGTGGATGCAAATTTACACTGCGAATAAATGTCACAAAAACATTCTGCAACAACTTGTCCATTACCGATACGGTCGAACAGCTCTCCTCCGGTGCAGTACTCCAGAAAAAGATAAACAGTCGGTCCTTCCTTTCGATGACCAAAGAACCTCACGATGCTGGGGTGGGTGAGCATCTAAAAGAGAATAAGTGTTAAAATGTGTAGATTGTGAGGCTTAAAGTGCAAAATAAGCAGCCTACCTTGTGGATGCAGACCTCCTTTTTGACATTGTCTGCACACTCTTTAGCCTGAGAAGTGTCAATCACCTTCACTGCCACTGCCTCTTCAGTCTGTCTGTTCACCAATAACCTCACTCTGACACAGTCAGAAAAAATAATGATAATGGTTCAATTATGAGGCATATGACAATGTTTTAAATAAATGACAATAAGTTGTGTGGAAAAACTAAATTGTGGATAAATGTATTGCAGTTTTTACTGCTATGCATAAAAACATATTCAGAGACAATGCAAACATCTATATTTCAGAGGGTACAAAATTTAAGACAAGATTTGCATTTTCGAGTGGTCAAATATGCACAATCTACTGTTTGACGGCTATGAAAAAAGTAAAAAAATATATAACAACTCATTCTTACTCTCCATAAGCTCCTTCTCCCAGAGTCTGAACGACGTCCCAGTCCTGCACAAAAGGGATCGCCATGCTGCGATGCAGACAGAAATATGTTTTTATAATACGTCAAACAAGGACTCCGTATCTCATTAACAACGGTGCGTTTTAAACCTGTCATTCCTAAAGTCTAGACATGCTAGGAAGGACGCGAGATGTTAAATGTCACTATTCATTCAAAGAAAAAAGTAATTTAAATATCTGTATATTTCATCGTACCTGAACCGGTTCGCGAAAGACTAAAATAACTTTGTCATGTGTCAGCGGTGGAAGCTTTATAAAATCCTGGCGTAAATTTGGCGCCTTGTTGTTTTACTGGATGCAACTTCCGCTAAGCTTCGTCATTTCCGCTAGACCAACGTGGGATCTGCGCGCTGTCGCCCTCTGTCGCAATAAAATAAAATAAAATGAAATAAAATAAAATAAAATAAAAACATTTGAGAATTGATAGTTGTATCATTTTGGAAAACTGACTAAATAAGTTCATGGAGGGATGATTAACTAAATTGCACTAATTAAGCATCCTTATTAATATTTGGTTAGAATGAAAAACAAACACCAATGTAAGTAATGGTAATAGTTTTTTAAAAGCCGATTTAAACCATTACATTAGTCGGGTTACATGGGGTCTACAGACTTCTCCACAAGATGGCGCTGGAGAAAACTATACAAGTCAAAAAGAAAAGATTGAGAAAAATCTATGCATAAAAATTAAGCCTGTAACTGACAAATCTTTTTCATTAAATCCAAAATTATTTTTCCTGTAATTCCAGCATCCAGGCTTTAGACAGTTATTGGCAATGAAAATATCAACATGAAAAGATGAGCCTCCTTCTGAGAAAGTATTATAACGGTACACTGTTGTTCATATCTGTGTTGGCCTAAAACAACAAGTTAATCAACAAACATCACTCAAGTGTGCCTTCGTTTTTGGGAAATGATGAGGCAAATGTTTGTATTTTATCTCTGTTTCACAATGACTTTGTTTTTTTTGTGCAATGTGTGACCCTGTGCAAGTACACACAGTGGGAAAACCAAAATTTTAAAGAGAAAGGAAAATGTTATGGCCTATCTTAGAGTAGTTCCATAAAATTAAGGACATCCATAAGAAAGCCTGATTATTCCAAGTTAACTAAACCATCTTGTTTCGTTACGAGTTATCTTTTCTTTCTTCTTAGTATTTGGGCAGACAGTACTCTAAACTGAAACGTTTTGGGGAAACACACATATTGATCTCATTTTACTGGTCAAACAGGTAATGAGTAACAGACTAGTTTTTGTTTGTCCCTAGACCCCCCCCCCTAACCCCCTCCCACCAGGTGAACTTTATCCACTGAAATAAATCAGACGTTCCTGCCATTTTATCACATTTCCAGTTTGTTCTCTCATTAGGCTGAAACATGGGGGCTTCTGGCAACTGGAGCTGGTATGCTGCACTCTTGTGTCTCTTCAGTTTGGGTAAGGAACTTTTAATTAACATGCAATACCTGCATTTTGTTTATAACTCCAGATTTTCAAGAACATCCAGGTTGTACATTTTCTTGTACATTTTGTCCAACAAATTTTGTAAAATAACATTTTGTACAATAAAAGTTTATTTTTAAACTTAAAATAAAAGTTTATTTTACAAATTTAAAAAGACAGCTGCTGGAATTATGGAATGGTCATTATGTGCCTGGAAAATTAAAATCCTTGATTTAAGTACAAAAAAAAAGCTAGTATAAGGTTCTAATATATTTAACTAGAGAAAGGCTTATTTATTCAGTGAACATTACTGTTGAAATACTGAAGATCACAGTTTCCTGGTAAACCTATGAATGCACCAGTTCCAAATTTTTTTGGCAATCGATTATTAATGATAATATTAATAGTAAATAACATTATTATTATTACTAGCTTTTATATAAAGCGAATCTAGAAGTGCAAATGTTTAATCAATTAACTATATATATATATATATATATATATACACACATTTTAGAGAAGCTGAAAAAGTAACAAATATGTAAATATTTATTTAATATAGGAAATATTTCACTGTTTCACTTCAATGTTATAGATTTAAGTGTTTGTATTATATTATATTATATCATATTATATTATATTATATTATTCAAGCTCTCCTTGGATGAAAGCCATGCTATACAGTGAAGCTTACACCATGTAGTTGTAGTTTTTAAATACAACATAAACTCTGAACCAAAAAACAAAGATGTCTGCCTCTTTGCGTAGGTGCTGAGGTTCTTTGTGATTGCACTGACCGTGGTATACAAATCCAGGGTGGTAATTTTACACTGACCAAGGGGTTTAAGAGAGACAGCGTAATCATCTACCGCTGTAACGACGGATACTACCCGTACCCTGCTGTGATCCGGATCTGCCTGCCAAACGGCTCCTGGAAACCAGCACCCAAGAGGTTTTCACCACAGAAATGCAAACGTGAGCGCCACAACTTTCATTGATTCATAATTTACCCCAGACTTCATCGAAGTAACAACTCTGACTCCTTTTTGCTGACTTTCCTGAAGTTGTTGAATGCCCTGATCCGAACGTTCTGGAGAATGGAAACGTCTCTCCTCCTGAAGTCCAGTACTTTGTGGGTAATGAGACTTCATATGAGTGTTACTCTGGATACACATTGAGAGGATCATCCAAACGGATATGCTTACCAAATGGGAAGTGGAGTGGCTCTACTCCAATCTGCAGCCGTGACTGTAAGTCTTGAGCAACATTTCATTGCTTTTTGCTTTGCTTTGCCTACTTTTTGGGTGTATAGAGATTTTTCACATGGGACAAATCCATGTGTAAGGATTGAATTAAATGGGGTAAGAACCAGTATCTGAGAGGATTAGACCTTAAGATGAGATAACATCTGAAAACAAAGAAAAAGTCACCATCTTTATTAATGCAGCTTTAAACATGGTGCCAGCCAACAGAGGATAATTCAGGCTGAAAACATGTAAATAAATGTAATAGAGTACATTATACCAATACATTTCAATAAATAAGACCTCAACCTTTTTTTTTTTCCTTTTACAAATAACAGACGGGAACTGAGTTTCATTTCCGTTTTTCCCCAGCTGGTGCTGCCTGTCCTGATCCTGGAGTCCCACCTGGAGCCTCAAGAGCAGGAAATATGTTTGGGATCGATGACAAAGTGACATACTCCTGCAATGGTGAACTGTTTTTGGTGGGCTCTAAGGAAAGAGTGTGTCTGGAGAACGGCCAGTGGACTGGGACAGAGCCAGCATGCTACTGTAAGACTTGTTAATTTCATATTAATAGTCATTAAACAATATGTTCCTTAGGTATAGAGCCACTTTAAAATTAAATCATCTTGTTTAAATCGTCATGTGAATGTCTGCGTGAATGACTGAATACAGTGTGAAGGCTTTGGAGTCCTCTGAACTAAATAAAGCGCTTTGCACGTGACGTCACGCTCTCCAGAACTCCGCCCACTCCACCATGACGGACGTCAAAATAAACAATGCGCTCCTTTAAAACTAGTCTAAAAACAGACATCTGGTAGCCTAATATCGCTTCTATTTAGTTTATTTCACTTTAAAAATGGTCATAGGGCTCTGCGCGGTCGGCTGCACAAACAGACAAGGATGGAAACCAAACATGTTATTTTATCTTGCCGTTTAGCTGTCAATAATAATGACTGTCTGTCAGTTCTCGGTGTAATCGCGGATTTGCATCGAACACTTTTTACAAGGTAAGAAAACTAACATCCATATACTTTAATTATGATTAGAAAAATATCAATTATGGGGAAGGTACTCGTCTAATCATTAGTAACCATGGAGACAATGCCGCATCGTCTTGTAGCCTAGCATATATGAAAAAAAAAACTGGTTAGCATCTTGTCTTTTGTACGTTTTTAAGGTTGCTCCGCTGTAAGGGGAAACGCTGTTTATGACGTAGTGATATAAATAATGTGATGTCAATTCAGGCAAAGTCATTAACTTGATTAATACGAGGTATGGGTCGGTTAAGCTAGCAATTTCCAACTTTTATAAATACCGCCGTCTATGAGCCTCAACCAGGTGTGTTACGTTCACAGGCAAATTAGATTGACTAGAACAAGTAGAAGCCATGAATAAACTGGCAAAAACAATTTTGGAAAGCAATTTCAGTCGCTCTGTTCAATACTCCCGTCCCTCACTTTCGACGTCCATCATGGCGCCTGGAATGATTAGTGACGTAGTTGAAAAGGGTCAATACAGGAAGAAGCCAGTGGACTACCCAACTTTCACACACACTTCTTTTGAAAAGACCAACCAAATATTTTATTTTTTTGTCTGTACTTCTTTTGTTTTGGTCGACGAAGCTTTTTTTCTAGATATTTAAATCTGCATTACTGAATTAACTTGCGTTTTATTTTGCTGCTACTTCTTTCAGATAAGCACACATTTGATACCCCACGTGAGGTTGCAGAATCATTTGGAGGTGCAATTAAAAGCACCCTCACCACTACACAATCTCTTAGTAAGTTTCTGGACTTTATCGTATGACAATATTTGAAACTATAACTGCAATATCTTAGAAAAAAGTGTCTTACCTTTTGTTAAACATGACTAAGAGTGACATGGCATATGGCATGACAAAAATACATATTATTGCTAATTATTCCTGATTGCACATGTAAAACAACTGTATGAATGTGGCTCATTCATAAAACCTCTTATTACACAGATGATACCCAAGAAGGGAGAAAAATCAGGATTTCAAAAGATGGGACTCTCAACATCTACATAGGTGTGGACATTTCTGAAAGCATAGAAAAAGATGATTTTGAGAAAGCAAGAGACGCTGTCATAACTTTGATTAAAAAGGTAAGGAGGTCTTTAAAGGAAAAAAATATGTAAGTTATATTTTTAGGAGAGCAAACAAATGTGGCAAAAACCTGTGAGGAATACTCTTGTCTGAAATAAAAATAACTATGAGGAAGCTGATACACAAAGTGAAAACCCACACGTAAAACCTGGCAGTATTTATGACTTTAAAACATTTCTTCAGCAGCAGAATAATTTAAAAGGTATTCTTTTGCCCTGCACAGCTGTAGGCGTTCCAAATTCACTAAATATTTACTTTCCTTGCAGCGCCCCCTTTTAAAGTTGCAATGCAAAAATTGTCAGGGTGATAGAATAAACTCACAGTTCACAATAATGATCGGCATCATAAACTTTACTGTTCATTAAAAAAATTGCGCTAAAGACAGAGACATTTAGGTGTCATCAGCCGGTCATATTAAAAGTTTTATATTATTTTCTAATGGAAAGGTCAATTGCCTTAGAGCTCCCTCCGCCTTACGATGCGCTGAGTGTGCAGAGACTCAGCAGCATAGTGCTTGGACTGCAGTTATTCTATGATGGCTCTGGAGTTTAGGGGTCCGAGGATGCTCACAGGGTGAGACCACAGACTGCTGTTGATGGGTGCTGGCAATAAATTTGCTGAGCTCTTAAAGAAGGTTAGAAACGCAGCAGTTAGTCCTACTAGGTCTGGACACTTACTCAATCTATGAAATTAATCAAAAGACATGTTATAGCACAGAGTAGACAACTTTTACATATAAATGACAATCTGTCTTTCTAAAAATACTCAGTTGGGTCTGATGGTGCTTGAAGCTTTTATTCAGTGCTTCCACACACTTATAGGCTCATTTGACATACAGTTTCTTGTTCCCTTTGGCTGCCACAACATCAGCCCATTAGAGGTAAATTTAATTATGAATTACAAATCATAATCTTGACTGATGTTTCTTGGCGCGAGGCCCTTGGCCCGTTGTCAAAGTCCACTTCTGGAAAATCACCCAGCTGATAAATGGATAGCTTTCTCTACAGAATAACAACCCTAAGCAATTTAAAGTGTCAGGCGCGCTGGATTAACAAAGCATTTCACAGAAATTGTTCAAGTTAACTTGTGCTCGTAAAGATGTGTCCGGAGTTTACATAGGACCCCTCCATCTCAACTGTTACCTTTTTCCACAGATCGCCTCCTTCAGCGTGTCTCCAAACTACGAAATCGTCTTCTTCTCATCTGAAATATACAGGGTGGTCAACATTCTCGATTTTTTCAATGCCAAAGTGGAACTTAATAAAGTTATAGAAGACCTGGAAAAGTTTGAAATAGGAGGTGAGTTGACCCCGAACACATGATAATGGTTATAACTTAAATACCTACCTGGACTCTGGTTTAACATCTGTGTTTTTGTGGCGTTTGGTTTAAAGACAAAAGCACTGGAACAGATCTGAACCTGGTCTTCAAAACCTTTGAGAATCAGATGGCTTTCATAAAGAGACAAGCTGGAGATGAGGGATTTAAAGCTCATCGGCATGTCCTGATCCTTTTCACAGATGGTAACAAGCCCACATCACACATATTGCTTGCAAACACACATCAACCTTCCACAGTTTATTGATATTCCTGTTAACAAGTAAAAAAAAAAAATCATATTTCATATATTTCTATACCTTTGGCTAAAGACATAAAACTCGGCCAAGTTATTGGTTTCAGGATAGATTTAAAATGTCAATAAAATAACTTATTTAAAAATGTATTGGAATAAATTATATTATTTTAAAACTTGCAGTGTCAGACATGATCTTCGACAGAATGTTACGTTCTCTTGTCTTATTCAGACGTTTCTCATTTCAGTAACACTTTATTTGACGGGGTGTGGATAAGACTGACATGACACTGTCATAAACATGAAATAACATCTGTCATGAACATGAAGGAGTCTTTATGAATGTTGTCATGAAGTGTCATTTGGTAAATAATGACACTTTTAATGCAAAGTTGCTTTAACAGTTGCCTTGAAAGTCCATTAAAAGTGCCAGCTTTGCATTAAAGTGTCATTATTTCCAAAATAATGCAAAGTTGGGACTTTTAATGGACTTTTAAGGCAACTTTTAAAGTAACTTTGCGTTAAAAGTGTCATTATTTACCGAATGACACTTCATGACAACAGTCATAAACATTCATAAAGACTCCTTCATATTCATGACAGGTGTTATGTCAGTCTTATGCACACCCCGTCAAATAAAGTGTTACCTAATTTGGACATCTGATTTTGTTGCTGATATTTCTATGTTGCTTTTCTTGTTAATTTTGTAAATCCGCAACAACATTAAAAGAAGATATGTTTTCACACATATTTTACAAGCAACACCTTTTCCACAGGTGCGTATAACATGGGTGGTTCTCCTCAGCCCACTGTTGCCAGAATAAAGAACACAGTCTATATGAATCACACTGTGGAGAACCAAGTCGGCGCAAGAGATGACTTTCTTGGTAAGTTTAGTTTTCAGTATCTTCCAATCTACTTTAAATATTGTGACATGGGTGATCTAGACATGTTACTGTTGCTCTATGAAGTTCCAGCTAAAACTTCTGTGTATCTTATAGGGATTTTATTTGACTGATTAACCAAAAAATAGTGCTTAGTGTTCACAGGTTTTGAAATCTTTAATAAATTCAAAACTGAAAAGGGTTGCTTGCATTTGTATTCAACCCCTCTTGAGTCAATACTTTCACCTTCTAACAGGTTTTCCTCAAAGATTGGTCTGTAATATAGGCTCTATATTTTACTTCTTCCATCAATCAAGCTTCTCAGTGTCTTCTAAAAAAATACCTTTCCATGATGCTTTAAAAAATATGAAAAAAATGAAACCCATACATAATTCTCTTCAAAATTATGCACTAATGCATGTTTGTTCATCGCAGTAGTAAATATTATCGACCCAGGGAGGCTGAATTACATGTTTGAGCAATTTCTAGATATTCATTTGTAATAATAAAAAAGAAGGATTTAAAACAGTGTACCACTTTGTACAATTTCACAATCATGCACTATTTTGAATTGGTGCGTAAAATCTCATGAAAATACACTTAAATTTATTTGATGTGATCAAATAAAAAACTGCTAACGAGGTACGAATACTTTTGCAGGGCGCTTTACTTTTTGCAATGTAAAAGAAACACGAACTTACAAAGTAACACCGTTTTACAGATATCTATATTTTCGCCATTGGGAATGACATCTTTGACGACGACCTGCAGCCCCTCACTGTAGGAACAGGAGGAGATCATTACTTCAGGATGTCAAAGATCGTAGAATTAAAGGAGACCTTTGATTTAATAATTGGTGAGTTGTCTTTGAAAAGGGAAAGCTGTAAAAAGCCTTTGTTTTTTGTTTTTTTTCTTCAGCTGTGGTGTGTGCGTGTGTGTGTGTGTGTGTGTGTGTGTGTGTGTGCGTGTGTGTGTGTGTGTGTGCGTGTCTGCGTGTGTGTGTTCTGGTATAGTTCCCGTAATTCTTCATTTAGCGCTAATTTAGCTCAGGGGAGGTAAGTGATCTTAAATGGGGCTCTGAATGGTTCTCTAGTTTCCCAAAGTAGTCAGGAAGAGAGCTGTTTTCTTCTGATGGGGATGGATGTGATGAAGCACCTCAGTGGACCTGAGTGGAGCCATTTCATTTAATGCAATAGGCTCTAAACTTTTTTTTAACTTTATTTCCTTTACATTTTAAATATTTATTTTAAATTTCTTCATACTGTCCGTTTGTTTACCGTTTACTCTAACCATGTATTTGAGTTTCTTGTTTGTTCTGCTTATTGCAGATGAAAGCGAAGTTGTAGGTATGTGTGGCCTGCACAGGGACTATGATACCACGGGAGATAAAGAAAGCACAAAGAAAATGTTTCCATGGTTGGCGTTTATTATTAACAAGGTGAATAATTCTACAATTTAGTTAATTAATCATACAGCAAAATAGCATTAAAATGCCATGAAATATATTTGTTGCAGCACCATTTATTTATGGTTCTGTTAGAGTGAAGTTACATCTTTATTTCAGCAAAAAGTCATGTTGGTTTAACAGCATACGTTTTCTCCACTGTCTGTTCTGTACAACTTCAGGGACAAAAAGCAAAAACTTGCATCGGCTCACTGGTGTCGCCAGACTTTGTCCTGACCGCTGCTCATTGCTTCACCTTTGGTGATTTGCCAGAGAATATAGTAGTTGAAATTGAAGATGGACTGGGCAGCAGTGGTAAATATCGATGACTTTCCTTCTCAGTTTGACAAAACAAGCTTCCATTTTATCACCATTTAATATGCAGCTGCAGCATAAGACATTTATTATAGATTATTATAATAATCAGTCTATATAATTAATCATGGCACGTGCTTAATCTTTATGCAGAGAAAAAAGTGAAAACTTTCACGCTGCACCCACAGTATAACATCACGGCCAAAGTCAAAGAAGGCGTGGCCGAGTTTTATGACTATGACTTGGCCATTATCCGACTGAAAGACTCAGTGCAGATCTCTGACTCTGTGAGGTATTTAACATCTTTGTCTTTAAATAATGTGGCTGCAGTTGGAATTTTTTTTTTTATCGATATAGCAATTTTCACATTCCTGCTTCAAAAACCTGAATTTCTTTCAGACCAATATGCATACCCTGCACCCAGGAGACCGGCGAGGCTCTCAACCTGGTTGGCGAGTCGACATGCACTCAACAAGGTCTGCTGGTTTGGCTCTTGTGCTCTGCTATGTACACTTGAAATCAGGCCTTAACACTTTATGATTAGATGACGATGATAACTAGTTAAATGGAGATATGCCTGCAGATGCATTTCAAGGCAACACCGCACACACCCAGCTTCCTTGTGCTACACCATGAAAATCAAAAGAAGGGTCTGAGCCAATTCACAAAATAGTTTGCAAAAGGAGGGAAAACATTAAGTTGAAATATCGAACCAACATCCACCATGGGAACAAGTAGATCTTTCACACGCTCACACCCGTTTCCTGCAGCCTATGGACTGATTAAGATTTATCACTGAGGGTACCACTCCAATTTCATTATGTTCTAGAAACATAATGACAAATAAAAAAATCTTATGTCTTCATGAGGTAAGTAAAACTTATTTCACCAAGGGAGGAAGTAAGTAAAGTTTATTGGATAAGTGCTTTTCAGAGACAAAATTATCTGATCTCTTAGACATTCTTCAAAATGGGTAACACATGAGCACATAACACCCAAGCAAGTCATACAAATATGTGTTGATCTCAAGAAATCAAGAAATGACTTCTAAAAAGCTACCACAGCAAAAAGGAGCTTAGATAAATTTATTTTTTCTTATAAATTTAACAAAGTGAACAGAATTTGTCATCACTTTGCTGCAAAATAATAATAATAATAATAATAATAATAATAATAATAATAATAGAAAAACTGTTTTTTATTGTGGAGATGCACCTTTTGCTTCTTACCGGCATCCTGATTGTTTAGGCTGCATGTTGTTTCCACATCACTTTTTGATTCAAAATATCTCAACTAAAACAACAAAAGAAACTTATTTACTGACACATCATTATCATGAGCTGCAAAGCCATCATGAAAAGAAATGTGATAACTTTTAGGTGATTTTTGTCCTGGTCAGGTTGTACACTTCCAAAGTGTGGAGTCATGGAGCAAGGCGTTTTATAGATTTAGAAAATGTTTTATAGCGGAAGATTGTCAAGTTATCATTTCAGTCAAAGTGGAGGCCGCTTACAAATTATTATGTTCTGAATTAACAGAGCAGGTCCTGTTAAAGAGTTATCGTGAGCAACTCGGTTTCCTAACAAGGAAGCACCCGCTGGTAGCGGAAAAAACCGTCTTCGCCAAGCTTGGAGAAAACGTAAGTTTTATATAAATGAGACGCTTTGTTTGCCAGCGTTATGTTTCTCTGATGCTTGGATGGTATTTTGCAGAGAGATTTGTGCATCAAAAAAGCACTTGCGGCACCGGGAATCACCACACAAGACGAAAGGGTTCCTGTGACCGATAACTTCTTGTGCACCGGCGGTCGGGTTGGGTTCAGAGATCACATAGCATGCACAGGTGGGTGTGCTCTAGTCACTTTTCAACATGATTAACAATGGTGGTCCGGTTTGGTAACTCTGTCTGTGGAAAATTGTCGGTACAGGGGATTCTGGCGGTGCTGTGTTCAAGAACTTCAACCAGCGTACAATCCAGGTAAAGAGCTGTGTGCAGCAAACGTGTTAAAGTTATTTATCGTCATAAACATGGAGTAAAAAGAACAGGTTAGTCAAAGTAGTAACTGAGATGACAGATTTGTTTCTTCTTCACAGATTGGAGTGGTCAGCTGGGGAACACAGGCACTGTGCGGCTCCACGGGCGGTCTGGTTGAGTCCAATGATGAGTCCAGAGATTTCCATATCAATCTGTTTAGAATGATCCCTTTTCTTTCTAAGAACCTTGGAGATGATAATCAAGACTACACACCACTGAAATTTCTGAAAAACTGAACGTAACTGCACGCTATAACTGGATCATAACATAAAATGTTCACTTACGGCATTTTAAATTCACACATTTGCTCTCTTTTCAGACTCTGACCTTTTGGTTGTACCCCACATGACAGGCATTCAGTGTTTATGTGACGTTTGAAAGTAAATCGTCAAAATGTTCCCTCTGTTAACCATGAATGAAGGATTATGTGTGCATCAGATCAGGTTTTAATGTATGTTCTGCTGTTTCAAAGATGCAGATAAGCTGGAAAATAACTCTATCTCGGATTAAAGCTGTCATGGTATTTTACCTGTTGTCGTTTTGATTATAGAAAGTTGGGTTTTCTCATTCTTCACATCAAAAGGTGATTATTTTTTGGAGCTGAGAAAAATCACCTGCAGGATTTGCCATAACTTTCTTCAGCTGAAAAACAAAACTAAAGTGGTTATTTTTGAAGCAAATAGTGAATGCTCAAGAGTCAGCACTCAGCTTCAGCTTTTTACTTTCATTTACCAGGCTTTAAAATACTAAATGGAAACAATCATCTGTGACTTTTTCATTTGAGTGTAAACCACACAGTGTGTCACATGCCCCAAATGGCCAGAGGGAGACAGTTAATTTTTATCAGATGTTGCACAAATCATGACTTTCCAAGACAAACTAACAAATAGACATCAGTTCCCACAAATGACCAACCAAATCTGAGTCCTTGCATGACCCAACAGCAGAAGAGTCAACAATAGAAGCAGCCAAAGTAGAGCAAAGGGACATGACCCACAAACTGCCAGTGGTGACTCTGAGGATGATTCAGACAAAATTATACGGTTTTTGAGAAAATTCTTATTGACTTAAGAACATGTGTTTATGTGTTTTTATGTGGTGATCAGTCAAGGTTCATCTTTATCCATCCATCCATCCATCCATCCATCCATCCATCCATCCATCCATCCATCCATCCATCCATCCATCCATCCATCCATCCATCCATTTTCTTCCACTTATCCGGGGTCGGGTCGTGGGGGAGCAGCTTCTTAAGGGAGACCCAGACTTCCCTCTCCCCAGCCACTTCTTCCAGCCCCTCCGGGGGAACTCCAAGGCGTTCCCAGGCCAGCCAAGAGACATAGTCCCTCCAGCGTGTCCTGGGTCTTCCTCGGGGCCTCCTCCCGGTGGGACGTGCCCGGAACACCTCACCAGGGAGGTGTCCAGGAGGCATCCTGACCAGATGCCCGAGCCACCTCAACTGGCTCCTCTCGACGTGGAGGAGCAGCGGCTCTTCTCTGAGTCCCTCCCGGATGACCGAGCTTCTCACCCTATCTATAAGGGAGAGCCCAGCCACCCTGCGGAGGAAACCCATTTCGGCCGCTTGTATCCGGGATCTCGTTCTTTCGGTCATGACCCAAAGCTCATGACCATAGATGAGGGTAGGAACGTAGATCGACCGGTAAATCGAGAGCTTTGCTTTTTGACTCAGCTCTCTCTTCACCACGACAGACCGGTACAGCACCCGTTTCACGGCAGACACTGCCCCAATCCGCCTGTCGATCTCTCGCTTCCTTCTTCCCTCATTCGTGAACAAAATCCCCAGAATCGGTGACAAAGGGCAGCCTTGGCGGAGTCCAACTCTCACCGGAAACGAGCCCGACTTACTGCCAGCAATGTGGACCAGACTCTGACACGTCTTCATTAGAATCTTATTAAATTAAGCAAGACCCCGATCAATTTAAAAGTCTCATCTTGGTTTCAATAAATTGTTTGAAATAATCTGGAACATTAGTTTTAGATTTTGATTTAGAAACTGATTTTGATGCATGATGATGTAAACCTGGGATTGTTTAAATCTTGAACAATCTCACCATTAAGGCGACTTAAAATTCTAAATAAAACAAATTAAAAGAACTACAAAATGCTTTATAAACAATATAGAAAACAATGTTCATATTTTGTAACATAGTAACAACCTAATGTTTTTTTTATACTGCTTTTGTTGTAGTTTGAATTTAGATTTTTATCTTTGTCAGGGCCTTTATAAACATTTTGTTCCTACAACTTGATCACTGAACAACGGAGCTTTTACTTCTATTTTCTCAATATATTCAAGTTAACAGACAGCTTATCTTTTATCCATATAGAAAGGTATTTTCTGTTATATGGCAGAACTTTCTAACAAATAGGTTCTCCATTCCAAATGAGCAATTCTTAAATAATTCTGTCTTTTCCAAAATTGAAAATGAAAAAAAAAGGAGCACTTTGAGAAATTGCTCCAGCCCTTAAAAGGTTTCATCCAAACTCTTTTATGGCTGCTCAGCTCTTGCTGATAAAGCTCTCCAGCTCACCCCCCACCCCCTCCGGGTCAGTGAGTCAAGCCCCATTTCCAGCTCCCGGTGCAGACGTACGCAATGCGGACACTCCGTTTGGCCGCGTGCCACGGCCAGATCATTTAAATTAAATTTAGTGGAGAGTTATTCTTTTGTGTAATTAGGTTTTTCTTTTTCTCTTCATGGCCGTGAGATGAAACGATACTGAATTTGTCAGCTGTTGTATTTTTACAAACCTGACACAAACAAGGCAATTACATCAAGAATGATTTGTTGCGGTTGGAGCCATTTCATTGCTTCAAATTATTTTGTTTTGCCACATAACCACCCAGCCAGCTTTCAATAATAATTATAATAATAAAAAGTACACTTTTGCAAACCTCCGTACTAATGCATATTGGGTGCGGGCAGTATCACAGAAAATTTGGATGTTTCAATATTAATGCTGAACCCTTGCTTCTGTGTGTGTGTGTGTGTGCGTGTGTGTGTGTGTGTGTGTGGGTGTGTGTGTGTGTGTGTGCAGCAGCAGCAGAGGCATGATGTACTGCTTCCCCCTGGGAACATTTGTCTGGTTTCCCTCTAACGGCGAGAGAGGGAGGAGGTCAGTGGGATGAGAGAGGGCGGCAGAGACAGGAGAAGACAGACTGTGTGCGATGACGGACGAATGGCAGAGGCTTAATTGAATGAAAGCTTCTTCAGGTCTCGGATGCCGTAAACAGGGAGGAAATTTAAACCAGGGTCCTACGCTTATTGAATCCCTCCTGAGGGCTCGCTAACCTCTCCGTCTTCTTTTCTATCTGGATCGCAGCTGCCTCGTTCTCCGCCGTCTATTTAACCGAAGATGAACCCTCGGCTTTCTCTGAAATCAATCTACACCTAAACTGATTAGCGGTGTTTGGATAGAGCAGCGTGCATGAGGGGGCGGTAATTTCAGGCCCCGCTAAGCCCCCTCCTCTCTTCACCGTCTGTGCACTGCTAGCGCACACAGCATATTCCTGATGAAGCATCCTGCTGTTTAAACTCTGGCTGATCTGTCTCACTGAGAGCCCTAAATCAACCTTATAGGCCATTTCAGAAATTGCTGCCATTAGGAACTGCATGCATACACGTTTTCCCCTCTTTTGAGCTCTAGAAAAGAAGATTGCATGCATTGCATGCATATTTTTTGCTGATCCTGTTACTTTAAAATGAAATTGCACAGATAGACAATGAAACTTTATTTGCCTGAACTCTCATGACCTGTTTTTTTTTTATTCTTGTGGTAAATTTAAACATCAAAAAAATGCAAATTTAACAACTTCTGACTTACTAGTCACTAGTGTGTACAAAGAGCAAAAGCATTCAAACCCATTAGACTATTTTCACATTTTGTGTCACGTTCAAACCCCCAAACCTTAATATGTTTTCTTGAGAACCAACCCAAAGTAGTGTATGATTGTGAAAAATCTTTTGCACTCTTCCCTCATCACCTTTAAGTATGATTTTGTGCAACTAATAGTTTTCAGAAGTCACCAAATTAGTAAATATATTCCACCTGTGTGTAATTCAATCTGTTCTGTGACGGTCTAAAGGGATTGTTGGAGAACATTAAGGAACAATCATCATCATGAAGACCAATGAACACAGCAGACAGGTCAGCGAGAAAGTTCTGAAATACTTTAAACAGAGTTAGATCAGAAATCAGAATATATCAGACTCTAAACATCTCTCTGGAAAAAAAAAGAAAGAAAATCAACACATCGCCACCAGGACAGTGAAAAATGGCAAATGACAGTGAAACATGGTGGTTGCAGCATCATTCTGCTGGGATGCTTTTCTTCAGCATGGACATTTAAGCCAATCAGAGTTAATAGGCAGATGGATGGAAGAAACACGGAACAAAAAAAGAGACTGCAAATGACTTTAGCTGAATTTGGAGATTATCTTCCAGTGAAACAGTGACCCTAAGAAAACAACCTGACAAAATTGAATGGTTAGATCAAGGCATATTTAGACTGACACAGTAGATGAAAGTTTGTGGCACATCTTGAGAATTAATGGCCAAAGTCTTTTAATCTGCACCAGCTTGTCATTTTGTGAAGAACAGGCATATTTTTCAGCTAACATGCTGCTGACACACACATTAACTACCAAAATCTGGTAAAGCCCAATTTGTCTTCAATAATCAGTTAACCTTGCTTTAAAATATACAATTTTATCTAAAATTTGTAAAAGAAACTGAAAACGTAATCAGACATGGAATCAGAGAAACATAAAGATCTTCCCACAACTGGTGATAAAGTTTAGTGTCAGGTCCTTAAAAATTCAATTGCTATTTACTGAAGTAAAAGCCTGTTTGACTTTAGTTTGATAAGTTATACTTTTTCTAAGTACTGATTTAACCATTTAAAAAACAAGAGTTGTAAAACTGTTAGATAGATGAATTCACCAGCTGTTCCCATACAAGTAAAATTGACTAAAACCGTCATAAAAATCAAAATGATTCCTTAAGATTCAAAAGGATTACAGTGATGATTTTTAGGTTTGTCTTACAACTTGCCTACACTTTACTTTACTTAAAAGGTAAGTAAAATAACATCTGATCCAAAACATGTAACAATGTGTAACAACACATTTGTTCCCCCAAAACATAAAACATCTGGATTAGTAACTAAAACTCCTTTCTTAACTTAATAAAGGGATACATGAACCAGAAACATGCCTAACTCCAATTTATTTTACATTATTTCTAAAAAAAAATGTTCTTGACTTAAGAAAAGTTCCCAACTGATTAAATGCAGTCCAGTTGGAAGTCATAGTTTTAGTAATTTTTCAGCTTGACATCAAGCTGCTGCAGTGAAAGATGAGTTCAGTTTTACAGCAGAAGCTCCTGTAAAACTGACTGTACAGAAATGTTTCTCTTATCTTTGATTTAAATATGACAATGACTGCTTAAAAAATGTAATCTAAGTGCACCTATTAATAATAGTTACTGATAATGGTGAGCATTATTTCTGATTAAAATACAGATTGCTTCTTCTACAGTTCAAGACAGATTTTGCTTTTGTTGCATTTGCACTCCTCTTATCGATTCAAAGAAGAGAGGGCTTCATTTGAAAAGGTGAAGTCATGTCTTCCCAACTGAGGTAATGCATCTAAATCAAACCTGGACACATATATCCAAGTATGTAAAGTGCATTTCTCAGCTTTCATCCTTACTTTTCTTTATTCAATAGAGATCTTAGATGTCAAACAAAGATCTACGCTGCTTTGCAACCAGTAAGAGCGCTGCAGCCCAGAGGAACTGGGAATAACGTTTTAAATGATCCCTGATCGAGTTAAGAGGGATCGTTTTCATGTAACACTTTTGTAATGATAATATCGAAAGCTTAAGTAATAAAGGAATGAGTGAAATCTGCCTCTTGTCAGCATTTACGATGAGAACCACTTGGGCGATTGGATGTCCTGCGATCAATGTATTCTCTTCTCTTATCATTAAGACTGCTCTTAACAGATTACAGCCCCCCTCCCAAAGATGAAGTCTTTTTCTCCTCCTCTCTCTCTCTGCTCCTCCTTCTGAAACACACACACAGCCTTTTCACTAGCTACAACAGGAGACTTGTCCCTCTTGCCCCGTTTTGTAAAATAAATCACGTTTTGTCTTTTAATTTCAACCTTTTCAGAACTTTTTTTTCACACATTTGCGGAATTTAGATGGACTTCCTGGATTTGTTTGAACCGATTTAACGGCCTGACAGATGAACAGAAATGAAAAGGACGAAACTTCAGTTGAAGTTCTGGTAGAAAACTGAAGACAGTAAATGAAGATGGACCTGGTGATAATTGCCTTTTTTCTCCTGCTCTTTTGTGTTCATCCATCTGCAGCAGTGAGCGTCATTACAGGTAAGCTACTCTTAAAAACACAACACAAAGTCAAGAACATTTGAATTAATCTGAGGATCTGTTTTGTTTTGGCTTCTGGACTCTAAAATGGACTTTGATTCCTGAAGCAGACATATTTGAAGCGAGAGGTACACAGACAACATATTCAGCATGTATCTCCGTATATGTTTGCCTCATTGTTAGAAACCAGTAAAGGAAAGATCCCACATGTTTACTTGACGTCTCTTTTTTTGTGTGTCTGTTCAGGTCAAAGAGTGTGCAAGACAGGAAAAGGGAGACCTTGTTACAAACTGGCCTATTTCTCAGAGCTGCGCTGGAAGTTGAACTTTGAGGAGGCAGAGAGCGCTTGCAAACGAGACGGAGGCCAGCTGCTGAGCATCGAGTCTGCGTCCGAGCAGAAGGTCGTAGAGCAGCTCATCAGAGATCTTCGTCCCACGGATGGAGACTTCTGGATAGGTCTCCGGCGTGGACCGGGACACGAGGACAGCAGCTCGGACTGCTCATCTCAGTACTACTGGCTGGACGGGAGCAAATCCTCGTTCAGGTAGGAGTGGAGGGATCGCCAGGGGTCATTTGTGGGTTTTTTTATAAGCTCCACACAGTTACAGAATCATTTTTATCACAAACACATTTCACTTTTGTTAAGTGCAATCGTTATTCCAGCCCATCAAAGTGTTGTCTGGTCCAACAGAGCAGCCACCACAAACCTTACTTTGAAGAATCCTGAATATCCATCTGTTGTCTTCTCTTTATCTGAGATCCTGTTGCAGGAATAAACGGTCCAGAAGGGAAACCATCTCTCTATCCTGGAAATCAATGTGTTTCCAGAACATAGGCCATATATGAAATTTCTAGTGGGTTCTGGGTCTTCCCCAGATTCCCCTTCCCAACATGACCAGAAAACCTCCAAATGAAGAAGATAAGATATCCGAGCTACCTAAATTGACTCTAATGTGTAGTTGTTTTACTCGGAGTTCCCAGATGACAATCTTTCTCCCCTGATTTGTAAGACTGAGCCTGGCCACATGATTGAGGAAGCTCATTGCAGCCAATTATGTCTTGTTCCTTCAGGCATGATCTATATGCCATGACAAAGGTCAAGATGCAGACAGTTGGTAAATCGAAACCTTTGCCTTTTTGGTTTAATCTTTTTTCAAGTCAATACGCCAGGCACTGTCATGATCCGTCTTTAGTTTTGAGTTTTTCTGTGTGATTCTGTTTCCATGTGAGTCTCTGTCCTGTCCTCCCCGTTGATTGTCTCCCAGGTGTGTCTCATTCCCTTGATTACCCTGTGTGTATTTAGTCTCACCTGTTGTCTGTGTTCTCGGTCAGGTCCTTGTCAAATGTCTAAGTTTGTGGTTTGCTGCCACGCCTGTTTGTCCTACCACACTCTCCAGTGGAACTGCATTAGTCCTGGATTGTGTTAGCTCACGTATTAGTCCGTTTATCTGTTGCTACCGGTATTAGCTGTTGCTGACTCTGCCGTGCTGCCAGTTCTGGACTGTCGAGTTATCTTTATTAAAACCATTACTTCATCTACATCCTGGGTCCCAGCGTCTTCTCCTCACTTTACCACCACCCATCATGACAGGCACCTCATATTCCCACATCATCCTCCACAAAATGTCTCTATGGAAAAAGAGACATTTTTTGATTCACTAAACGCTTGTGGAAAGGACAATCAGACTTCTTGGCTATTCCACCAAGGTAAAGATCTGTATGAAATTCACAAAGGTCCTGAAGGAGCCTGAATAGTGTAAATCCTTTATAGTTGGAACAAACTCTCTTATGTTCTTTCTTTAAGGGTGTGAACAGCTCTCTGTGAAACTCTAAACGGGTCTATCAACTACGACAGCTCTGTCATTTTAAAAGCTTTTAGCATTTCGGGATGAGTTTTGTCTTGTAGGAACCCAGAAGCTTCAGATCTGAATTACCCAAACTCCTTCAAACTTTCTATAAATTTAAATGTGCATATCCTCCATCTCCATTAGGTGAAACACAGACAGCTGAGTTACACCCACTCTGTGGCCATTGAATTAGGTACACATCAAAATCTAATTGAAATACAGCAGGAGTCATTAATCAAGATAACACCAGTGATGCTGCCAACAGTGAGTTCAATTTGGCAACAAAAAGAGAAACATGCCAGAGACGGGTTATAAAACTTGTTTTACTTACTCTAATCATTCTTGACTGACTCATTCTTGACCTAGATGATCAGCAGAATTTTCAAACTCAGTGTCTTGCAAAAGTAAGGAATATGTGGATTTTATGGCCAAAACATTGTTGGTCTGGTTTATGGTTTAGGCTGAATTATACAAACTTCATCTAATATAGAATAAATTAAAATTATTCTGGAAGACTTATAGGGAATCATTCTGAGGTAGAACAGTGTACAAGATGATTGCATAATATGGGAACAGAGAAATCAGAGGAGGAAAATCAATGTCAAAACAGATTTATTCAAAACTTTTGTTTTTCCAAGCTAAAGTTTCTATCTCAACATAAACGAGTTTCTGCTGCACAACTGATGCCCATCTTTCATAGTAGATCATAAAACTATTACGATTACCAATCATTTGGGTTATGAAGACAACTGATCAAAATTGACATTTGTAGGTTCTTGGAACCCATTTATATCTTACATTTGTATTTATTTATCACAAGAAAATGTCCCCAAAACTACATGATAATCTCTGGTTTTAATGTGACCAAAGGTGTAAAGGTCCGAGCTATATCAATACTTTTAAAAGACGCTAAATATGCTCCGACTGTATGTTCAGGAACTGGCACATTGATGAGCCGTCGTGCGGCTATGAGGTGTGTGTGGTGATGTACCACCAACCGTCGGCTCCAGCCGGTCACGGTGGGCTCTACATGTTCCAGTGGAACGATGACAACTGCGAAACCAAGAACAATTTTATCTGCAAATACTCAGGAGGTACAGCTGAAAACAAATTGTCTGTTGTTTCACTTTGAATATTTCTAAATTTCTGCATTTCCATATTCTTCACAGAAAAGCCAATATCATCCACTCTGTCTCCCAACTCCAGTCAGAAAGGTAAAAGTACATGACAACACACTGATATTGGACATTTATGCTACTTTAAGCAGCACATGTATGTACAAAGCCTGAGACGTCATTATGTTGCAGATGTCTCCCTTCCATCTGCACTCCCATGGGATCCAAGTGACAACAACCAGGAAAGAAGAACAGGTCATTTAAAGTCTGCATTTACTGCCAAAAATTATACTGCTATCACAAAATATTCGTTTCTAACATCTGCTTCTGTCTTGTAGCCGTGAATTTAGTTTACGTCATCATCCCCACAATCCCACTAATCCTGCTGCTTCTGACAGTGATGGGAGTTTGCTGCTTCAAAATGCTGCTCAGACGGTGAGAGGCTAAAGCTAAATTGCATAAAAAAAGACAACAGAAAATAAAAATAAAAATCAGTTATGTATATATAGTGCTTGTAATTGTACAAGATAATAAACCTGTTTACGGGACTATTTTTATTTTGTTTCATTGAAAAGGCAACGTTTGCAGACTTTAAATTTAATGCAGATTTTGAATTTAAAACCTTTTTGTTCTTGTGCAGCTCCAAATCTTACACTTTTTTGCAGCAGTTTTCAAGCTTAAACCCAAAAAGATAATCTCACCTTTCTTAAATACAGCAAGACAATGTAGTTTTTCAATGTCATTTTCTGAAGAAAGGTTTTTACAATATGTTTGAGGGGATAAGTTTGATGGAGTTATCATTAGTTGTCAGCTAACGTACACAGCAAAAACAAGCAAAATTAATTCCAGTTGGATAAAGAGAGCCTATTGTTAGATAGAGCTTCAAAAGTTGATTTTTGCCATCCTAAAACACACCAATATCCTAAAAAATATCTTAGGAATTTATGCAAATGCCCTATTAAATAACACTGCTCAATCAGCTGCTAAAATCAGATTGGTGCATTTCCTTAGGTTGTTATTTTTCTATAAGTCCATGCTGAATTACAACCAACGCCAAACTGGACGATGGGACAGAAAAAGTTACCGTGTACAACCCACATTGAGAAATCATAATTCATATAAATCCAAAAACTGTGAAGATCAATTCGACAATGTTAACCTGAACAGCTCTGAAATAATTGGCAGAGACAAAGCCTTATTTTCACCTCAGATATTTCAGACTGTGCAGCTTTGCTTGATGTGTTGCATTACATAGACTCTTAAAAGTTAACTGTGATCTGACTGGTGTCTACTGCAAGTAAGATATTGCCAACTGCTAACTATTCTACAGAACCCTGATTCAAAAAGATATTTAACCAACATGTAAATATGCATCAACCCAAGTTGATGCATATCTTGGGTTGATGATTTTAATTTTAATTTGTACAATTAAAAGTACAAAACTGTACTTTTAATTGTTTTAAAAGTACAGTTTTGAATAGGCTTTATTACTTTGGGTGTTTTCCTTATCTCTGTGTGTGACACAGAAGGAGGAACGTACAGAAATCAGAAGTATGCCAAACAGAACCCAGTCCAACTACTACAGACGTCTACAACGTCATCCGCTCCCAGAAGGATGATGACCTGGTTTCTGCTCGCCCACAAACAAAGAACACCTCCTTTTTGTGCTCCTCTCCGGACACGCCGACAGGCGACTATGACAACCTTGGTGGACGGGACACAGAAAGCGGCTTCGTAACCCTTGCCAGCACAGAGAGCGACTTCCTGAACTTTGACCTCAACGACCTCAGCCTCGGGCGTCGGGGCACCCGTGACTTCTACGACAGCAGCTTGGGTCGCTCGGCTAAGAGGGTACTGAACGACGGTAGTCTGGGTCGCACCAAAAACAGGGAGTATTACGACAGAAGCCTGGGCCGCCGCACCACGAAGAGCGAGCATTACAGCGGCACTGTGTATGGAGATCACGGCCTATTTGACAGCAGCATCAGAGCAGGCACTGACTTGTATGACGCCAGACTTAAAGCTGGAGGTCAAACGGGAAAGGTTGACCTCTACCAGACGTACGTTACCAGCGGCAGGCACGAGGCGTTTCAAACCAGTCTGGGAACGTATGCAAACCGGAAGTCCTTCCACACAAACCTGGACTGCTACAGAAACGGCCTGAATCTCGACAGTGGAGGGAGGTACTTCAATGAACAGGAATGGATAAAAAGAGAGAGATACTGATTTTTCACTCGAGTCTGCTCACACCACTGTAAGAGCGACTGAACAGGGATAAAAGAATGGATAAAATTTGTGCATGTGCAAGACCTAATTGTTTTTTTTTGTTTGTTTGTTTTTTATCTAAGGTTGAAAATAGTAATTTTGTTTCTACTCCAACCCTTACTTTGTTAGTTGTATGGATATTGAAGTTTGGTCATTTCAGTCAGACACATTTAAATAGTTAAAGCTTCGTGTATTGCCATGTATCTTGGCATATCTGATGCATAATTTTCAGGATGATGCATACTTTAAGTCCTGTCGTTTGTGTCTGATGAGATTCACTTTTGCGTAGTGGTTTTGTAATTTGATGAAGATGTAAAATTCAACTTAAACCTGCATCAGAAGAGAGTTTATAGTCCTGGGGAAACTATTTGTCCCCTTTCAGGTTTAATCAATTTTTGTTTTAAATTAGACAAAGATAACCTGCGTAGCTAGAAAATTAAAAAAATGCCGTTTTATCATGGTGAGATAATTTATAAATAGAAAAAGCAACTCAAATGAACACAGCGTTTTATGAAAAGGTAGTAACCTCCACTTGTAACCAACTGTGATTTGCCACAGATATTGGCTGAAGTTAAAATTTCCCAACGCATGATTATTAAAGTAGATTTTAGAAGAAACTCAAGTAGAACCTGTTTGACAACATGAAGTAGGCTAAAAGATCGTCTATCAGTTTAGATCTGGAAAGGGCTACTAAGCTTTTTCTAAAGCATTGGGACTCCAGCGAATCCCAGTGAAAACCATTATCCACAAATGAAGAAAATAGTACAGTGGTGAACCAAGACTACTTCAAGATTGCCTCAATGGTTCTTCCAGGTCATAAAAGAACCCACAACAGCATTTAAAGCAGAATCCTGAGACAAAAAACCCAGCAATGCTGATCAAACAGGACACAAGGCCAGTCGTAAGTTTGTCAAACATACATGATAATTTGATCCTCAAGACTTCTGGGAAAATATGAAGTGGATTAAAGAGAAAATGTGCAACTAACGTCTAGCATAAAACTGACAGTTATTTTATCAAAATGACATTTAGTGACACCCAAACATGGTGTTGCTGTGTGATATTTTGTGGTTATTTTTGCTACTTTAGGACCGTAAGGAGCAAAATTCCTCCCCAGGAATTTAGGTCATTATTTAAAAACTGCATTTTGTATTTAATCATGTCATCTTTTTTCTGAAATTAAATTTCATTCTATTAAGAAAAACAGGTAAGAGTCAGAAATGGCTAAAAGAGAAGACATAAGAGGGGAAATAGTTTTTCACAGAACTGATTTGGGCTTTAATTTATGAAAGCCTAAATCGTCAAATAATTATCATCTGAAATGCGAAAGTAGTTGCCCAATGCAATCAGCAACCGGATGTGAGTGGATCTTCACCAGTACAGACAGCGCATCTGCATAACACAACATGAGGGTCGTTTGAGTTTTATTAGCATCAATTCTGTTAAAATCTTTTATTCTGTGCTGCCTTAGAGATGAGATTACAAGTGCTGCAGAATGGGATGCATAGAACAGCAATCCTAATATGTATAAGCTTTGTATGTTCCTTGCAACCTCAGCTGACCTCTTTTAGTTCATTGGTCATTTGGGGTTTAGAGATTAAAAAGTCTGAGTGTGGATCTCGTGAGGCTGTAATCCATCTCTTTGAGATTAGCTGCTCCTGTGCTGCATAATCTCATCTCACTAATATGAATATATGTCAGTTCTTGCTGGTAGAGAGTTTCTAAAAGAAACCAATGCATGGAAAAAGTAAAACAACTTATTTGGACCCCTTTTTAAGTCTATTTTCAGTTTGGTAATGATATGATGGAATGCTAACCTGATGAAGACTTAATCATATCTCAGGGCCTGTCTATCTGATCCATTCACATCAAGAGAGACAGCTCACCAATTAATAATACAAAAAGTGGCAAAAACAAAAAGATGCAACTTTCAGAGGCAGCTGACGCTATTTGAAGAAGAAAAAAAAAACTAGATTTGATCAAGTTCAGGATCTTTAAAAGAGAAACTTTAAAAAAAAAGATGTGCAACAGTCTGTTTGCATGAACTTGTCATGCAGACCTTGCTTTGTCACACAGATATTGATGTCATGAATAATTGTGTTCACAGTGCCTGAAAAACGATTTTTTTTTTAAACCAGACGCATTTCAGAATAAACTCTAAACTGTTTATTGTGTTTTTGGATCCTGCCTTAAATTGTACGACTTCACAAAACTGTTGTGTGATTTATCATTATCCTTTGCCTACAGAGTCAGTTCAAACGTGGATCCTGCTCTGAATTCAGACGAAGTGGCTCCAGCCTCGCCATACATAACAGCATGAAATCGAAGAGAATGAAAGAATGCGTTTTCACTATTATTATTTAGAATGTGTAATCCTTTGACAACTCTCCTGCAAGTGAGATGAGTTTGTATGATTGCTAGATGAAAACATCTTTAAATAAAATGATCAGAAATGAACCACTCAGGTCATCAAGTGTTTTTAGTGAGAAAAAGGAGAAAGCAGAGTTGCACACACAGTCAATCATGAATTTATTCACATTATTCACAAGTTAAATTAACACAGTTTTCCTACACATTTGTCGTTTCCAAATTTCATACTTCTCCAGATTCGTTTGGTGAATATTTTTGGCAGAAAGTTTTGAAATACAAAAACCAAATTTTACCATGGATTTATAGAAGAAATATTTGCAGTGATCACTCTTCAAAGATGGAACCTGCAAAACCCAAACACTGGTAGGAGAAGACTGTAGGAACCCTATCAACAACACACCCTCACTCATTTACCGTTTCCACACAGGCAGACGTTACATAACTCAGATCAAATGTTCTCTTCATTTCAGGCCACATTTTCAAGTAGAGCATAAACAGAAAACAGTTGGATTTGTTGTGCCGTGGCCTCTTAAGGTTGATTTAGTGTAATATCCTGTTTCTGCTTACGCTTTTAAGACATGAATGTACAAACACGAAAAAGTAAAAAAAAAAAAACAAGCTTCGCTGATGATTGGCAATCACATCTCCATTCAGAACATCTTCTGACAATCGCTCCAGCCCAAAGCAGACGTGACGTCTTTAAAGGGTCCGCTAATTCACACTTTTTTTTTTTTTTTTTTTTTTTTACACAAACCACACCACATGCACACTGACGCACAAACACCGGCTGCGTGGCTCGGATGCAACAGACTCCTAATTTTTTTTTTTTTTCAATAATCTTGGATGGGGTAGGGAGAAGGATCAGGTCCAAAAGTCAGCCGTGGGCCCGCTTACGAGGCTGCTTTTGTCGCCGTGCTTTCAAGATCATGTACCGTCTGTAGGTGGTGTGATGGTCTGATATGAATGGGATGTAGAAAGCTCTGAAGAGAGGAGAGGATCTGAGAAAAAAAAAACTTATTAAAACATGCATCCATCTTTTAACTTCTGTGAACATAGAAATAAAAGCATGTTTATTTTAAATATCAAGTGTAGAACAACTGGAAATTGTCAGAAAGTCTGTAGTAATCTGTCAAAGTACCTTGAAGCTTGAAGGAAAGGCTTATAAGCAACGACCGACCACTCTTCTTTACTGGTTGAGTAGCGAGGCTCGAGTGGAGTTTCCTCATCCGTCTCCAAGTCCACGAGATAGTGGCACTGTTTTATATCTACCTGCACAAAAAGGAAATTTCACGGGTCAGTGAAGTTATTACCTACACAATGCCAAACATCATTATGTCTAATGGGCTCACATATCTGGAAGGCTCCTCCAGGTTCTGGTCGTTCATATTGGCTGGAATGATCTGCGTGGCCTGAGGCCCAGAGGCGTACGGCTGGGGAAGCTGGCCCTTAAACGCAGACTGGATGAAGTGGAGCTGCCAGCTACAGAAAAAGATGAGACTCTTAGCAGAAAAGATAAGAATCATCCACTCTAATTATTAAAATGGATACAGAAATAAAAGTATTTTTTATGTAAAACCCCTTCCAAAACTGTTCTGGTAATTGGATAATAATGAGAGGAGATAATTATGATTTGGCAGCAAAAACTGCAGAAGAAGTAGCTTAGGCAATTAAATACCTACACACACACACACACACACACACACACACACACACACACACACACACACACACACACACACACACACAGAGCTTAAGGAAAAGGATAAATCAAGACAACAGTATTTTATTTGAAACTAACGTCACATCTGTCTCATCAAAATTCCAGATTTAATACACTCTTAGTACATTTTAAACCTATAAATCTAAAAGTTCACCATGGAATTACGCAGGACACTTCTGCAGAGCTTAAAGAGAGCAAAGAGAAATGGATGGGCAACTAGAGGATGGACAAACCGAAGGAAGGATGGATGACTGACAAATGGAATGGATGGAGAAACAAGTAGCAGATGGATGAATGAATGGCAGGATAGATGGATGAATGAACAAAAGTTTAAATGGATGTAGAGATGGATGAGTGGAACTTGTTGGCATTGAGTCGAGGAATAAAATATAGAAATTGCTGTATTTTTTCCATACTGTATTATTATTATAATTTTATTTATGCGTTTTTAAAGACTGTGGCATTCCTGTGACATTATCAATCTTTTGGTAAATCTCCGGCAACCACACTTGATGGTTTATTACTTATATCATGTATTTCTGTTATCAAACAGGATGTTTTAAGACTTTCTCACAATCACACCCAGAAATGCAAAAAAATCTGTTACTAATGAGTACTAACTTGTGAGGCAGAAGGAAGCTGCTTGGGAAGCGGTACCACTCTTTCCCGACACACACACTGACTGGTCGGCCGTCGGGGACGGAGTGCAGCGTGGGATCCTTGGCGATGCGGTGAAATTCTGGATACAGGTCCAGAGGAGCATGGTACCCTGTAAACACGACATAAAACTGAATCTGACTTTACTTTGAGCTGACAGGCCTGCTACCAAGACTCTTGTTTGCGCACAAACCTCTGAAGAGAGCGACAGAGCGAGACAGTGACAGCACTGTGAAGGCAACGACAGTGGTTAAAGCCAGCCAGTTAGAGGAAACGGTGTAGTGCTCCAGTCGGTATCGCTGGAACAGGAAGTGGTAGCATTTCTGTGGGAAAAGAAACTAAGATACTTTATCTGCCTCAACAGTGTCAAAAAATGAAGCCGTACACTTGGGGAAAAAAGCAAATGATACCTGTAAAGACGAGAGCGCTACTGCCCCACTGAGGCAGATGAGAGGGTAGATGGGAAAGAGGAAGCGCTCTTCCTTGTGAGGTCTAGTGAAGAAAACCAACATCCACAGATACATGGGAGAAAGAGTGAGCCAGTATGGGCGGCCCAGGTTCTGAACTGCAAAACAAAAACAAAAAAGCAACATGTTAAATCACAATTTGATCTGATTATTAGTATAAACACTTTAACCATGTGTAATGTTTAACTATACCTGAACTAAGGGGAACTAATGTGCAGAAGAGCACCAGTGGATGGGTATGTTTCTTAAGTGAGATCTTGTCGCAAAAAAGTCACAAATGGAAACCTGAGTGCTTTGATTACCGTTAAAGTAAAAATAAAACAGAAAAGAAGCGAGTCAGGCCTCACCATTGAACCTGTGCAGCAGCGTCTCCATGAGAGCGGTGAGCGGCAGGGAAAACAACGCCAAAACAAACACCAGGTTGAAGTTCAGGACTCCATTCAGAAAGTAAAAATGCCACGGCTCCGTACCTGAGAACACAGAGTGACACAAGCAGAGTCAAATTATCACGTAACTGTGAGTCACTCTAAATGTTACTCACAACTACCCATCAGATCGAAAACCTATTTCAAGGCATCTATCATGAAGATATGCAACTACATTAAATGTGGATACAACATGTAATATGTCACATACATAATCTGATAATACACTTGAACTAATGTTTGCTCTGTTCAGTATTTCATCTTTTTCTATAATTAAAAAACAGAGCAGTAGAATATTTGTTATTATTATTTGTTGTATTATATAATAATGTATTTTAATCTGAATAATTAGATGCAAAATTTGACAGTTAGCTATCTGAATTCATTAGATGTTAAAAATAATAAACATGTAAAAATTTACAATTTGTTCCTGTGCAGTAGGACGATCAAGAACATTTCTGAGGTTAAGTTGCTATGTAGTTGGGGGCACAAAGACAGTTTAGTTTATTCTGCAGCCTAAGTATTTTAAATTAGGTAATGATTCCACTTTATAGTCCAGAACAAAGTGGAAAAATACCAGGGAAAAAAAAAATATTAGATCAGATTTTACATTTGTATAAACAAAAATCTTGTCATTAATGTCCACCTCTAATTTTTAAATTGTGTCAAATAAATTAGACATGTACAAATAATTATTATTTGACTTAAATTCACTATTTTTATTTCAAATTGAAACATAATAAAAATGATTCATGCCTCATTTATTTCTTGGCAAGCTGAAGTATGAAGGTTTTTTTTTTTCTTCACTAAACTTTTCTAAAGTAGCCATTAAAAATATTCTAACATTAAATCCTGGCACTAAACAATGGGCCATGTTCCTCACAAACAAAATTCTCTGACTGTTTAAAGCATTCTATTGAAATATTAAATTATAATGTTCCCCTGAGTTGTTTATTTTTCTGACATAATTTTTAAAGGAATGTGATGAAGAAAATGAGACATGGCTGTGATGTACTTGTGCAAATTACCATAAAGATCAGGCCCGTGTTCTGTAAAGACATTGTAAAGCAGGATATTGAGTGGCGCAATCACCAGTTTGCCATAAAAGAAGGAGTCCACTGCCACCAGAGGGACCTTGAAAATGTGAGCAAGATGGAGACAAAAAATAAATAACACAGTTCTTCATTCATGAACACAGAAAACATGAAAAAGTGCATGCTGGGTAATTTTCTGTATAACTGAAAAACAAAATGTAATCTCTCTCTAGTTTGACTCAAAAACAAGATGGAGATTTTTCTAAAAGTTTACTTATTTCACAACATATTACAGTGAATAGTCTCACCAGCAGCAGAAGCAAAGCAAGAGCGCACCAGATCAGGAAACTCTTCCACTCTCTCTTTATCACCAGCAGGTCGAACGCGATCGGAAACCTGCACAGATGATAATTAACACACCGCCATTCAGATATTCTGAATTTTACTTTTAAAAAGGGAGCGTTACCATTTACCATCTTACCCAATCAAGGCAGAAAATGGCCAGCCAACGATTCCACCGGCGGCCACGCCCATAACAGCCAGTGGTATCGAGTCCTGAAACCACCCCGTCATGGCAATCAGAGTCGTGTACATGCAGAAAGAGGAAGGCAGAAAAGCTGAGGAAAAAAAATAAAAACGATGAATGGTTAGGAATGAAAAGCTGACGAAAACCTGTCAAAGATTCATACCACATTCTAAGAATACTAACTGGAGGCTTGTTCTTGTTAAAAAGAGAGTCATAGTACGCTAGCTACGGTTAATGAACCGATACAATCCACTGTCACCGCATCCTCATCCAGAAAGAGGGATTGCTGCTGCATCAGGGATTTGATGCCATCGGCTGAGTTTCCTTACACTTTGCAAATTGGTGTAATAAATTCAACTTGACTGGATGGTTCTCTAACTAGGATAAAATTGGAATGCATGTAACTGACTCTGAATCTGTCTACATGATTGTATTAGTCTGACTATAAATATCTGTATTTAAATTGGTCTTCTAAAGTGCCTCTTGTTCCATATTGACGCTGTGTAGATAAAATAATTCAAACTGAATTAATGTCATCTAAATGATGTACAAGGATGTACATCATCAAAGATGTACAAGCAAATTGAGGGAGCATGGAGCGAGCAAGTCGTCTTGAACTTGTGCAACTACAAGTCTCAAAGACAGAGTGAGTGCTCTGGAAAACCACCTTGAACCATCTTGAAATTTTCAGAATTTCAGCCAAACATATCAGGAAACATTCAGGACATGTTTCTGTATTCCCAAAAATACTTAAAAAAGTAAACAAAGCCTGAAATCTAAGGAATGCTGGCTACACAGAAGCTGTTTTCTTGGGTTGGAAATTTTTCTGTTTCAAATTGTAAGCAGACGGATATAAGGAGAAATTATGTAATTATTAATAATACCATAACTTGCATAATTGTACACTGTGACAGTCACACCTACTCCGACATGTTCAGTAAAAAACTAAATACCCACTGCCCAGTTCATTTATTAAGTCAGACAGAACATGTATTCCTTTAGCTTTTAATTTCCATAATAGGTAGTTTATTAAGCTGCTACAATTATACATAAAACAATAAAAACTGATAAGCTAGGAATTAATCTGACCAACCTGCCGAGGAGCAGAACATTCCCGTGCTCAGGACAAGAAATGCCAACATCAGCCTCCCCACATGCAAACCAAACTTCTTACAAACTGCCCTGCATCACAGCAAACAAACAAATCAAACACTTTACTTCAACTCCATACAACTTACAAAACGCATTCAAGCACTGCCTGGCCAAAAAAAGAAAACAAATCTCACGATACTGAAAGGGATCTGACTGTTCCTTCAGTTTACCAGAAATCAATCTCAGCAGAAACCTTCAGTGGGGACCTCATGCTAAAAGAAAGCATCGCTTTAGAGAATAAGACGCTTTGCAGAGGATCAGTTCAAACATGGCGACATGGTAAGTTGTTTTTGTTGTTTTTTAACCAGGCAGTGGAAAACTTAATATAATTTCAAAGTGCTGTATTACTATCTTGTATTTAGGGGAACAAACTCACTTGTAAAAATAGAGTTCACAGACACAGCAGCAGAATGCTAACACACACCGCACAAAGTAGAAGACCAACACCTGAAACACAACATAACACAAGTTTTTAAATCAAAGTGCATGTTTTGGCATCATGATTTGCAACAGTGTGTATTTTTACATAAATAATTCCTACCTTTAAAAAGACAGAGTTCTTAAAGACATTGTTCTAATAGTAAGGCTGAGGTTCATGTGAACATAGGCCATTTATTATGGAAGAAACTCTTGATGACTCTCAGCAAAACATAAAAAAAATTTAAACAGCTACATCAAAAACTGAGATCACAGCTTGTGATACCAACCTTGTTAGTCTGTAGAACATGGGCATGCAAACAAGCAGGGAGCGCATGCAGCCATAAGTAAGCGTAGGATCTGATGGCATACAGTGGGGAATATTCCCATGTTTGCATTCCTGTCCCATACAAGAGAAAGTGCATCTGTGGAAACACAACGTGACAAAAACCAACTGAAACGATGCAAAATGTGGAAGACGGGTTTCAAGGCAACTTTGCTAATTTTTTGCATTATTAACGACTTCATTTTCTATCGGAAAGTGGAACTTACAGGCTCCCAGTAGTTAAACGTCTCATCGCAGTCTGAGATGTTGCTGAGCAAAGCAGCACAAAAGCGTGCAGAGAGGAGACATTTAAATGCAGTCGACCCCTCTGGAGCCCACACCTGCCCTCCACGACTTATCGGCCTGTTGGAAAAAAAAGAGAAAACATCCTCGTATAAAACTTGTTTACAGTCAACATGCATAAGACTCAAAAGATGCACTGAAGATATTCAAAAGGTTATTAAATATTAACAACTTATTTAAAAGATATACATTTTCAAATGTAATTGCGCTCCACGTGGGCACTATGCTCATTACAGTGTTTTATTAATTAATATTAACTATGGATTTACCTTTATTTAAAAAAAAATCATCAGAACAAAATAAAAACTGTATTGTCAAAATGATTTAACTTAAAAAATAATATATAAAAACAAAGTACATCTCAGAGCCAATTACTAATGAAGAGCCTGAAAGACTGTAAATATATTACAGTGTCTCAGCAGCATACCTCTATATTTTTAATAATAAATATACATCATGCAGGTGCATCCAGGCAACAATACACTTTTTCCTCCCTCCTTTAGTTTGAGTGCTTATCCTATTTTTTTTATTGTTTTTTTTTCTTCTTTTTTTTTTCCTAAGGTATATCAATTCAGAATACCAATGATGAAAGAGTTATACTTAATTCTTCAACAGCAATAATGGTTTCATTTTGTTTTAAAAAGCAAATTACCTCACTGCTTGTGAGGTAATCCTCACAAGCAGTAGTATTTTTCTTCTAGACCACAAAGTGAAAATATGGTCCTTGACCATGCCTATTCACAGTCAGCACATACCTTAGCAAATATATGTTTTAATATAACTGGCTTACTGTGCCTACAAAGAGTAATTTTATTCGGGAATGCTGCATGTCCTGATAATATTTTCATTTGTAAAAGGCGTCTTCTAAAGACTAAACAATACCTGAGCTTTCCCAGTGTTACAGTGGGAACATTTAACATGCTCTGAGTTGGAAGGATATGATCGGTGTTGTAAGTCTTCTTTGTTTCACATCTTTCATTAGATCGGATTAGATAGACGGCTCAGATCCAGCCCAGCGCTGATCCAATGCTGCTTTGTTATTAAGACACGTCATCCCATAAACCTGTCAACATTTTATCTAGACGGCTTCAGTGAGGTAGCAAAAACAACAATCGCTGGCATGACGGTAGCGCTGGAACTGACACCGAAAAGCTGTTGTCTTTATAAAAATGTGCCGTAGCATCTGGGGAGAATGAATGAATCTGATAAGGTAAACCCCCTTTTTGAACCGCAACAGCTACAGATCTACAATGCGGAACTGCGCTACAATTAACAGTCTGTTAGGGGTTTATTACCGTGAGCAGACAGTCTTATTAATTATCCAGTGGACGTAGGCAAATATTTTTTATCGCTTTGTTATTGTCAGAACTTGCTATGAAGTAGCTAGCTGGCAAAGCTAGCTGTCAGTCACTCCATGGAGCTCACAACACCGTAGACTCAAACCTCTCTTCTTCGGGCTCGTACTCACTCTTGCCGGGTCTCTGTTATTTTGCTTTCATCGGTGGCTTTCTCTTCTTTCGTCGGCCGGGCTTCGGCTGGGACGTTCACGTTGTTTGCATCCTGTCTGCTGCCTCGTCTGGCTCGCTGCCGAAGCGCCTTGGCCGCCATGTTTCACCAGCGCTGCTCTGCCGAGTCGCGCTTCGGTCATTTTCGTCTCTGTTCGGTTATTGAGCCCAACCTCGGTTCTTCTTCTCATAGACGTCGTGTAGCGCATCAATATTAATAATTATTGTATGAAGCAAGAATACATCGTTTGCTTTCTTTACATAACTTAGAACATTAAAGTAAAATAATTATTTAAAAGTTTGATGTCTACAGAGAATCTAAAAATGGGGCTTTATGTACAATTTGTACATAAAGAGAAAGAACATATTAAAAGCAAACAAAAATGCATCTACATAATAAGGAAATATGAGCAACAAAGTTTATTTTTCTTAATAGTGAATAAAAAGCACATACTTTTGTGAGTGACAGGTGAAAAGCAGAGAAGAAAAGGTTGGACTACGTCATTGGACAGGGTGAAAAGCATAGGCTATGGTGAAAAGTGGTCATTTGTCAAATTGATTCACTGTAGACTGCAGAAACTAAGTAGTTCCAGAAGGTGGCAGTAGTGCAACAATTAGAAACTTAAGTTTGTATTTGTAAATAATTAGTTCTGTGACATATACGTGTGTTTAAGAAATGCTTTGATTTTCCGTGTTTTGTAAAGGTGAAATGCTCTTTTTCTCACAGTCCTTGATTCATCCATTCATAACTTTACTGGACTGAAAATAAACAGATGATGACAAAGTGGAGGAGGGAAATTTAATAGGATTTGCTTCTTTATATTCCTATATAAACATGTTATTGACAGATTTTTTTATTCTTATACTCATTATTAATTGGTATTTTTCCTTAATATCAGTGACAAAAATGATAACTATTCTGATTATGAAACTATTTATTTTAGGAAGGGGGTGGGGGAGTCTGTCTGTATTATTTTTAATATATAAGAAATAAAGCCTTAAAATTATCTACATTTTCTATTTTATAATAATTTTCAGTTGATCAACATTTGAGCTTCAACAGTAGGTTTATTACATGGTTATGAGACAAACATACACTGAATGATTTCAGTCACATTTCAAATGCATAACACAACAACCACATTTTCAACCATTGTAAACATCTGACTATAGAATATCTAATAAATTTTCTTCCAGCTAAAAGCACATGTGGAGAACAAAAATGTCTGAACTATTCTAATGTCTGAAGTGCTACCTGACTGTGACCTGCATACGAGACGAGAGCAAAACCTCCAGCTCTTTGTGAAATGTCAGGGCTTGTGTGTGTGACAGGGCGTGTGTGTGTGAGTGGTAGATGAGTCTGTAACAATAACTGGTCTGACTCAGGTCAGGGTGCGAGAATGTGTCGATGAGTTTAACCTGCTCCACAGTTCCGCAGCTAGCCTCTCGGACAATAGCGTGGAACATTTTCTCCTCCCACGCCGGCCCCGTCCAGAAGCTGATGTCAAAGGAGAAGGACTCTGGGTACAGGGAAAAAGGCTGAAAAGACGTCCCTGGTGGTGGACGGAGAGAAAACTGTTTTAGGAAGCGTGGGTCGTGACTCCAAAGCAGACGCCAGTCAGGCAGTGAGAACAAGAGAACAGCGAGGAGGTCTAAATTTAGAGATGCGCTCACAGTGACGTGGTTGTTGCCGTCAGCTGTGTTCCTTGCAAACACCTTACCGATCAAACCCATCGGCTGAGCCACCAGATGTAGGCTTTTCTCTTCTGTAACTATGGAGACCCCATAGGGAGAGAGGAGCGCTTCCAGCTCATGTCCTATCAATTTAACAGGCTCATTTTCCAAAGGGAAAACACCTGTGAGGAGAATCTCGTGAAAGGCAGGCAGAGCCCAAAGGCTGATGGGCACGCTCCTGAACACCACTCCACTAACACCAAACAACAAGCTAGACAACCCGTTACAGCCGTCACAGGCTTCTTCTGTCTTACTGCCCTCAACCTCAGAACTTTGATCAATTTCCTCTTGAGGCTCTGCATTACCACTAGTATCTGTGTTTATGAGGAGCTCTTCCAGCTGAGGAAGCAGTGATGGACGCAGCAGGTAAAGACCCTCTTCCACTTCCAAATTAAAATCATGGCAGCACACAGGCTGTAAACTCTCAGTTCCTTTACTCCTCACTCTGTCCGCCTTGGTAGGAGGTGAAGTGGCTTTTATGTTTGAGCAAACTGCATCGTCTTCTTGAGTCTGAGAGGTGAGTTCTTTCTGAAGCAAGTGGATCCAGTAGTACTGCAAACTGTCAAGATCGTGGCAGCATGTCTGCAGTTGCTTGGCTGATATGAGGAGGGGGAAAGGTTCTCTTTTCATGGACACTGGCCAATGTTTCCCTAAGCCTTCAAGAAGAAAGTCTTGCACCAACTTGACAGGATGGATGGAATCTGAGGAGAGGAACCCCCTAAGGAGAAAAAAGAGATAGTAAGACCTGCTTACCTATTCAAACATATCATAAAAGTCTATTAGTTCCATTACCTGGATACATAATCACTGAGCTCAGCTGGTATGTTATAGTGGACAATCTCCCCTTCAACAACCTCCTCCATCTGTACTATCTGGACAGGAGTGAATGGGGCGCTGCGCGAAAACACATGCAGCAGAGCTTTCTCCACGTGAAAGCCTTTATCCTGGCTCCTGCACAACAGCAACACGCTTGTCAAACAACGCTGGATCCCAAACACACACCGCAAATACCCAGAGGACACAATCCAACACTTCAACACTCACCTTGACTTCTTACCTGTATCCAGTGGACTTGTAGCTTGGGAGGTTGTCACTTTCAAACTGTCGCACAGCGCTGAGAATGAGGTGAGCTTCGGCTGCCATGGCACTCACCTGCCAGCTGTTGTGCCACTCGCGTTTCGGCTGGTCAGCCGGAGTCCCGCCTTGTCCGTTGCACAGGGAGACGTGAACCTCCCCGTCTCCGGCCAGAACCTCAACACAACTGGTGGAAGTTTAAAAAATAGGAATTTAAATTTGACATCTTTCAGAACTCCTGAGGACTTCATAAAAGTGGAAACATATTAGACCCTCGGGGCCTTGAGTTTAACACATTAGCTATACAGTATCAAAAGGTTTAGGTCTGAATATGCTTGGAAAAACAAAATACAGTTTTAGACTATTTTTTTATCGTCCATTACTGCTTAAATCCATCTATTCATTTATTAACTGATCCATTTGTCTGTCTATGTAGTTATCCATGTGTTTGTTCATCCATACAGTCATCTAATTATCCATCCATCCATTCATAACTCCATCAGTTTGTAATCAATCCATCCATTCACACATCCTCCTGTTCATTTATTTATCCATTTACTCCTCCATCCATACATTTGTCTATCCATCTATTCATTCAGTCATGTCTGTTTGTCCATTCATTCAACTTCATCAACCATCTGTCCATCCCACCATTAAATGAACATCCATCCAGTCTAACATCCATTTGTTTGTCCATTCATTCATCATAAGAAAAATATGTGAATAAATTCACCATGAATTTCTTTTTCAGTTAGTTTAGATTTTTAGTTCAGAGCGAGAACTGTGATGACTTCAGTCAAGAGAAGTTTGGTATGTGGACGTGAAAAATTGCATGTGAAGACAAGATGCCGTGAGATGCTGTTTTACCTGAGGAAGAAGTTTTTGAGAAGCTCTCTGTTCTTTTTCACCCCACTCTTCCTCCCACAGTGGGGGAAGTTGAACACCACTCTGTCAAACACACGGCCCTTCAGAAAGGCGCACTCCCCCAGCTTTGTGCAATCCACCTCAAACAGGACACTTCCTCCTGAATAACAAGGACGAGAAGTAATCACAAAAGTCCAGAATAAAGTCCGCTCCGGCAGCCACAGATACTGGAGCTCTTGGTACCTGAATCCTTGATGGTCTGGATGTTGGCGGCGGCTCCATCGTGCCGCAGTGCCTCCTCTTGATGCTGCAGGCAGGTGGCCGTTATGTTGCTCCCCGATTCAGAGTCCAACTTACACACGGAGGAGGAAAATGAGAAGTTCCCCTCTCCCACCAGCAGAACGGACCGTGAAGGTGACATGTCATACACACTCGAGAAGAGAGGCTTAAATTATGAATTTCCCCAACAAGTTGCTCTGACGTTGTTCTAGCTTTTGATGCTCTGAGACAGAAATAATGAGACGACGACAAGCGACAGAGACCACTTTCCGTCCTGCTTCTTAACGGTCTAATCTAAACTCACCAGCTGCATTTTTAATCAGACCTCCAGCGTTTAAGCATCTAAAACGGACACATTTTGGTGGTTCGCTATTTTCACTTTGTTTTAGAGATAAACAAATGACCTTCCTGTACTCGTCGCTGCTGCAGCGGTACTTACAACTGAAGTCACCTGTGGCAACCAACGCTGGTGTCGCACATAAATTGTCCGACGAGAAACAAATCTCCAGCGACGTTACGCAATTTTCCCTGAACTCTCACGTCCTAAAAACACCAAATCGTGGTCCTATAAATAAAAAAAATAGTCATAGCTGTGATTTCCTCATCGTTGCATAGAAATGCGCTAATCTTTAGGCCTCGTGTGTTCATCATTATGTGTATGGAGGGAAGGATTTGCAGGAGCGACTCACAGCATCTTGAACAGGGAGGAATCTACAGCATCACTTGATCTGCAGCATCAGTTCGCATATTTTAAGTTATTCATTTATTTAGGAAGTAAATACCCTTGACAGTGTTTCTGATGTGCGGTTCCCAGTTTCGCTCGGGATTTTAAGGTACTCCGATTACATTAGGATTTTTTAATGAAGCAGTATTCACCTAAACATGCCAGATTTTACTGATGCTAAGGTCATGCTAGCTAACGGAATTGCTGCCCTTAGTCATGGAACCAGTGCCTATCCATCTCATTCATAATTATATCTATAATTTCCCTATTAATCCGTTTAAATTTTCCACACAATCCTTTCTGCATTGCCTCTCTCTGGGGTCTTTGGTACAAATCTGTTTGTTATTTTGTCTGTGGCTAACTCTACTATTTCTATGCTCTACTTATCTTGTTCTCATGCAGGATCCCAGATTACAGCTGTATAAAAGTGCCTTTAAAGGTAGCAGGTATGCAAATAAATGTGTCATAAACGTGCTCTTTATCTCTATGTCCTTTAGGAAGCATTCTGCCCACATGGGCAGTGTTCTGGCTTTGTCTTCCAATCCGGGCCATCAGAACTGGCCTTTCTCCAAGAATCATCTTCCTTCTCGCTGGGACGCACATCCTGCCCACTGGGACCGTCCACCACGCTGGGAGAGGAGAGATGGGCGCCTACCCAACCCTGGCAGCTTTCATTCTCTCCACAGAAGCTGCAAAGGTAGCTTTAGGGTGATGAACCAAGATCCGTGGAGTGAACACTATGACTTCCAGTCCCCTGCACGTTTCATAACATCAAAATCTTAAAATTCAATTGTATTTTCTTTGGATTTTATGAGATATACCAACACAAAATAGTGGATAGTCATGCTTATGCCTATTTATACATATTTATGTTTTTGGCTTTTTATTCACTAACGTACTCTAATAGTTCTCCAAGACCTTTACAAAACAGCTGGATTTATACCTAATTTTGCACAGGTGAATGCCATTTAAACATTTGGTGACTTATCTTGTTGCACTGTATTTCATTTAGGGATATTAGATTAAAAGGGGGAAGAATTTCTATTTTGAAAAAAAAAAGAGAAAAAACAGAATTTTCCTTCTGTGATTATACCTTGTTTTGTGTTGGCCTATGACAAAAAAAATCTAAGATATATTGAGGTTTGAAGTTGTGACGTGGAAAAACTCAAAGGCTATTAATACTTTGTACAGTGCTGTTTACCATTCTATTCATGTTTTATTTTTGTTCTTCTTCCTTGACTCCACCAGATGTGTTTCCTCATCAGATTGAGGGTGTCAAGATGATTATCAATAAAACTTTGAGTAGCTTTTTTAAGGTGACTCTTCATTATTTACATTTATACTTTGAAACAATATTTTTATGTTTGACTAAAGTAAAGAGTCTATTTCCAGGTCAGTCATACCCTCCACCTCAGTGCTGTAAGTCCCTCCTACTATCGGTTCCACGTGGAGCATCTACAGTCTGATGACTACAGCAAGGACAAGGTTGGACCCAAATAATCGGATAGCTAAATTGTTACTGCTTTTCAGAGTTCCTGTTTAGTTTTGAAGACTTTTGAAAATTATGAATCTTAGTTTAGGATAAGTGTGGACCAAATACATTTATATTTGCACTCTTTTATTTTAAGCTTTATTAATATCTGAACTTTAAAAATAACCAGTACAATTAGTTTGTTTTTAGTACGGGTTAAATAAATGATACACATAGAAGTATTTCATCCAATTTTATTCTAGAAAAGTATAACATTTTGACTTATATCTGCAGGAACCCTCACTGTGTTAACAGAATTTTTTAGAAGCTATAGCAATAATAAAATAAATAGGTACACTTTCCTTCTCTTATCCAATTTTAGGACGCCCCAGCATTGATTGGTGAAATGGACTCTTCAGGTAGTCTGAACGCTCACGCTCTCCTTCATCTCACAGAGCGCGTTCGAGCCAGAACAGTATTCCAGGTGAGTTCCCCGGTGTCTTTTGGGGCCGTTTATATCCGTCCCATTTGCAGCATCCATACAAGTCTGATCCCTCTTTAAAAACTATTGCAGATTTTTAAAAATTTTTTTTTGCCAGAAGCTCACAGCCTGAACTGTATTTCAGACCCAGCAGTCTCAGTTCGTAACGTGGCAGTTTGAAACCGAGTACAGAGGGAGCGACTTCACGGCTGCTGTGACAGTGGCCAACCCAGACATCCTCAGAGAGTCAGGTGAGAAATGGCAACTAAAAATCTAAATATATATGCATTCAAATATTTGTTTGGTGATGTAAAATATAGTTTAAATGTGTCAATTTGCACAGTTTGTAACGTTTTTCATGATGTTTCTCTGGTAAATTTTTATTATATGCATCTTGTGTGCAGTCATTCTGGTCGCACACTTCCTGCAGAGTGTGTCATCTGGCCTGGTGTTGGGAGGAGAACTGGTGTACCACCGAGGACGAGCAGAGGAAGGAGGGATTCTGACTCTGGCTGGACAGTACTCAAGTGAGATGTTGTTTTTTCACTGTTAGATGCACTTTGTTACCCTTTAACATTTTATGAGGTTGAAGACAATAAAGAGGGCTATCTTTGATCAGTTATCTCAGAATAATCTCTCAAGATCCTTTCCAGTGTTCTCTTTCCTTGAACGTGTGCCTCAGATTTTCTGTTGGATTTTTTCCTGTTAACTTAAGAAGGCAGAGTTTGTGTCTGCTAAATCATATTTGTTTTCATAGCTTTCAGTCATGCGCCACAAAAGGCCAATGATGATCCTTTTTCAGATTTTACACAAAATGCCCTCATATTATTAAAGTATATGATGTGCACTACTAACAAGCTTCCAGTGCTGTTTGTACGGAGCTAAATCAGTCTCATAAAGATTCACAAAGTGCACAATAATATTTGCATGCATACAGGAAGATTTGCAAATGTAATTTATAATAATTCACAAATGTGTATGGCACAGTGCATAAATGCGTACCTCAAGATTCACACACGCATAAAGAGTTTGTCAAATTTACATGTTTCAAACTGCACAAGTAGTAATAAATTACGCATACAAATCTGAAAGTACATGTGCACAAATCGCCAGCTGCGGACGGATTGGTCATCATGACGCTTTCGACTTTTGAGACTTTCTTACAGCATCATCTCACTTTGGATTCGCAAGTGAAAATGATGTGTTCAAGGCTGGTGAAAAGCTGGGATGTGACGTATTTTGCCTATATTTTTCAAAAGGTTTCTCTTTATTTTACTTTGTCGCCATACAGGACCAAACTGGGTTGCAACCCTTAATGCTGGCAAAGGCGGCGCCCATGCCAGCTACTATCACAGAGCCAACAAACAGGTATGAACAATAACAGCCTGGCTGTTATTTACTCATCATTTGTGTGCAGCATGCTGAGGGAAAATTTGTTTTGCCAGATCCAAGTTGGGGTGGAGTTTGAGGCCAGCACCAGGACGCAGGAGACAACAGCCTCCTTTGGGTACCAGATGGATCTCCCGGAGGCCAACATGGTTTTTCGAGGTAGTCTAAGGTGATTTCAACTAAGCTTGCTCACTGCCAAAAATATCAGTGTATCAGGCGTTTTTTTATGGCAAATGTTCAGGTATGATCAACAGCCGGTGCATCATTGGAGGTGTGTTGGAGAAGCGTCTTACCCCGCTTCCTGCCACCCTGATTATGGGAGCCTTTGTGAACCACAGAGGTGACAAGCTGCAGGTCGGCCTGGGCGTCAACGTGGGATGACCCGCAAACACGTGCTCAAACTGGAATTATGAAAAGAATGTCAGGACATCAATCCAGAGACCTACGTTTGAGGTTGTTGTTGTTTTTTTTTAAATGCACCGACTTAAAGGGTGCATCACCTGCACTGAAACTCTTCCTGTTGGTTTAACTCCATGTATCTCACCTTGCAACCTACCTCTCAATAACAAGGTGATGTTTTCTGATTACGGGGAAAGCTCTGTGCCAGAGGAATGGATGCTACTTTAGAAGGGTGCATCACCCTCTGAACTTTGAAAGCTGAAAGTGAAATTGTACTGTATACATAGAGTATCAATTTTATAATGTCGGTAGTCATGAAGAAATGTATAAACGTATACATAAAATAACAAAAATGTACTTCCCGTTTTAGTGATTTACCTTGAAATTATGTATTGTTGATTGTTCTGCAAACTGTTTCTAAAAGAGGAATTTAAAAAAAAATGATGGTATTTTACATTTTTCACAAAGCCAGTGGTCAAGAATAAAGCTGCGGACAACAAAATCGAAAGATGGAACATTTTCTGTCTTTCGGGCGTTGTGAGTTTGCAACCACTGTCTGGCATTAAAAAGAACAAAATCACCGGCCTGAAGCTAGTTTCAGCTTTCAAATGGAATAAATACAGTTGCTTAGGTCTGTATGAATTTTTGTCAGCAGTTGATGTTAATATGATCCCCAAAGAAACACAGAGGAGCAAAGCAAATGGATCTGAGGGCGTCTATGCACAAACAGATTTGTGTCTTACATGTTTGCCCCAAAAAGGCTTGTAAAAATACAAATCTGGCATTTTCAGTCCTATTTGACAAATTCTAAACCTGTAATGTATAATCCACTTAACAGGACATTGCACTGGAGAACAAGATGACTGTACTTTTTTCTGACATGATTTAATAAAGACGTTATTTATGTCATAACTTTTAGACTTCTGCCTATTTAAAAAATCCATCTGAGTCATAGTGGAACAGACCAAAGTGTATTCATGCGTTGGTCTGACAGTAAAAGATCAAGTCAACTAAATTGGGAATCTCTGGCAACTCTTGACAATTCAGAAAAATATTCACTAAAGCAGTCAGTCCAAACCTACCGACCATTTAGAATCCAAATTGTGATTCTTGGAGAAAAGATAGAAATGCTCTCATGTTTTTTCTACTAGAGGCTAAAACATGATGGCTTCAGTCATGGTTCCATGACAATCAAAGTTCCCCCTCCCCTTCACATTTATGAACCACACATGCTTATTTTTAGCTCTTTCTCTGAGATAATGCTTTGCATGATTCACAGCAGGAAAAAATAATACCTCACCTCTTCTAATCTCATCCTGTGTTCTGACCATCAGCTCTTCCTGCTTGAAGTGCACAATTTTAAATAGAATAATGAAACATTCTGTTCCCCTATTTGCATAAAAAAAGAGGAAACTGTTTGCGGATTACAGAAGAAAAATCACATAAAATTGTAATGTTTTTATTAAAAGTTTAAAATTATTAATATGCTGTACATATTTACAAACAGAAAAGTATATTCAGATGTTGCATTTGTAAACATTTAACTTGCTGATATTGCCGATATTGATCAGTGTCCATCGTCTGCTGCTGAAAGGACAAATGACACCGAGTCTTATTTGTCCTTGAATAAAGAGGAAAAGAATCCTTTTCCTCCTTCACCCTTCACTCTCAAAGACTTGCTCCTTTGGAATCCAAAAGTGCTCTCCTTCTCCTGCTTCTTCTCCTCCTTCTTCTTCTTCTCCTCTTCCCTTTGCAGTACCTGTTGATTGATGACGAAGCGCATGTCCTCCTGCAGAAGGACAAATGGTAGATTTTAGAAATTGCTAATGTGAGGTGTTGCCAAAGGACATCATTTAAGAGTGCACATTACTGTTGCGTTAAATCATCAAACACTGAAACTGAAAGGAGATAAATCAGAACACTCCGCTGTATTCCCTGAGGAAGTCGTGGTGTTCCTCAGGGCTTGGCTTTGGGTCTTTCTTAAGGTACCACATGGAACTATACATCTGTACACATGGTCAGGAATGGACAACAATTACGGTTGTCTTGAATATTTTATGACTATGCTCTGGGTGGAGTTTATTAGTACGGAAGCACAGAGCTGCCACCTCAGGAAAAGAAAAAATAATCTTATTGCATTATCAGTTGAAAAGCTTATTAATCCAAGAATATCTTTATAACAAATACACAATAATCGATTTTGCAACACAAAAAATAAAATTGCAGTAATGTGATAACATCTTCATGTTATAGCAACAGAACTGTTGTTGTTACAACATAAATTATTTACATCGTAAATGTAGACTGTTCCATGCTCCAATAAGAAAACCTTTTATAACACAATCATTAGTATTCCAATAAGATGTTTTCAAACTTGTAACAGAAATTATCAAGATTCTATTGTAAGACCTTGCACTGAAGGTTTTGTATTTGCGTGCATGTCCGCGCGCGCGCGCGTGTGTGTGTGTGTGTGTGTGTGCGTGCGTGAGTGCGTGCGTGCGTGTAGGTGTGTGTGCCTGCGTGTGTGAAGTTCGGCATAGATATGTAAAGAGTATTAAACAAGTGTGCTTCCTGCTCCTCTTTCCTGAATATTTTAATGTTGTATAGATACGTATTTACTTTAATCTACTAGTTGAACATGTTCAAAATAAAATCTTTACACAAACAACAGACTCACCTGCCAGGCATCCAGTTCTTGAGACAGCACCACCTTGTGTTTGATTGTGTTGAGAAGCTGCTGAGTGAGCGTTTCTTTCTCCTGACGGACTTTGGCCAGTTCACTCTCCAAAGAGCTGGATAGAAAAGAAAATACTATTAGCCTTTATTTATTTATTTTTTGTTATAAATTAAAGATAATGTCTAATAAAACACTGAAGGGTTCTGTGTTGCAGTTTCACCTGTAGCTCTGATTTTCTCCACCTCTGAAGGGTTTAATTTCTTCCCTGAGAGACTCAAGTTCCTTTTGCTGAGACTGGAGCTGCAATGAGAGAAAATAATATAGTTTCAGCGTTTTATTTTAAATACATCTTGGGAGTATTTGTATAAAATACAAACTACAAAACACCAGTTGTCTAATAGAAGAATTGACATCCTGTAATAATTCCAACTTTGTATTTTAAAACATCAAAACTTATAATGCTGTCTCAAAAATTATTCTCCCATTGAACACAGTATTTAGCTCTTTTTACTGTCTTGAGGGGGATTTTTTAAATGTATTTTTTTCCTGTTTTTTCTAATTGGCCCCAAATGATTCAATTTCCTCTACTCTGGTGACCTGCTGCTTTAATGAATGTTGAATTCATGTGTAGCTCTTAACAGACCTCGTCCTTTAATGCTTGTATTTCTTCATCTTTGGCCTGCAGCGCTGAGGAGTGAGCCAAGAGAGCCTCTGTAGCCTATAAATAACAGGAAACATAAATCGCACAAAATATTTACTCAGACTTTGTCGCAATATGTTGGCATCTCTGCAAGGTTTCCAATAAAAATTAATAGCGGACACCCGTTAGTACCACACACTTTTAAGGTAAGGGATGTGAGAAGAGGTTCAGAATTAGCAGACGGTTCCCAGGTTGGACGGTAAAGTTACTGTATGTGTGTATCTGTGAGTACCTGTGTCTGCTGAATTTCACTGAGCAGAGACAAAGGTTGTGTGTGCGTACTGTCCAGGAAGCTCTCCTCTCCCAGGTTCAGATCTTTTTGTTGCAAAGAGCGATTCAAGGTGCGTAACTCAAACACAACCCCCTGCTCCTGCTCTATCTATGTTCACACACAAAATACACACACACATACACACACACACACCATAAGAAGCAAATAGGTGGACTGTGTAGGATTTTAAAGCAGATGTGTTAGTTATTTCTGTTAGTGATGAGTGGTATCATTATTATTAGGACAGTTGTGACTAACGCCTGATCTTCACCTCAGCTTCCTTCTCAGTCAGTTTGACATGAAGCTCGGACAGTCTGTCCCGCAGTCCTTCTCTCTCCACACGGAGCCTCTGGCTGTTCTCCTCTGAAGCTTTTAGCTGCGTCTCCATGTGCAACAGCCGCTCCTGCAATACTCTGTTCTGCATGGATGGAGAGGAGAATAGTCATTTTTCCATGGATTGAGTGAGAAGGTTTCCTTTAAACTTCTGAGTATATTTAGATTTGCTTTTTTCATGCATCAAATGCGGTGAACAGAAATAATATTTGAGTTTTCATTCTTAAATGTTAATTAAATCATGTTTTCGTTCTATTTAAATGAAAATCTGCATACTAACGTAAATACCCCTCTGAATGGCTTATAAAAACAGATAAGTCTGGACTTTATCTGGTTAAGATGTTGTGGCATCACTTGAAACAGCTTGTTCATATTCTGCAGTGTAGCTGAAGTCAACAGTTCAGTCTAGAAGGTTGGCATTTCTTATGGCAGAGTAATTGACAGTAATTCAAAATGCTTCATGGCAGTCGATGCTTATGTCATTAGGTTTAGGGGCAATTCTTTCTTTCTTTCTTAGTATTTACTCAAATTTTGTCTAGTCTTATAATTAAATTAGTTTGATGAGATGAGATCAAAAGAAGTAAAATCATGAGAAATCTATGAGGGAGTAAATACTTTTCCACAGCAAAGTACTTTAACAGTGTTAAGAAAGCTCTAAATAATACCTCAGCTTGCATATTTTCTAATTGTGCGGAGCTGATATTTCGACTAAAGGATGACTCCTCCATCTCTTCTCTGAGGGTGCGGAGCTCGGTCCTCAGGGAGTGCTCCAGTGTTACAGCCTAGAAAATGTGGGAGATGCAAGGCTGTGAAACCTGTTTGTCTGCATAGCAGCCAAAAAAGTTCATCAGATGTGACTCAATACACAGGTGAAAATGATCCAACCTCAGATAGTTGCTCCACTAGTCTCTGGTTGTGATTGGCCAACTGAGTCATCTGCTCGCTGTCGTCTTTCCTCCGGTCCCGCCCCTCGCTGTGGTATTTCTGCAGCTCTGCCCTCAGTGAAGCTAAGTCTGCGTTGAGCTCTGACTCCTTCTGCCCAGCCTCCAGTTCATTCATCTCCAGCTTCCTCTGCAGGACGTGCTTCTCCTGCTGTAAAGCCTGAGACAATAAACTGCACATTAATCAACTTCATTGACAAGGAGTGAATGAATATCAGCAGCAGAGCCTACAAAAGGGAGACATCAGGATTCCCCTCAAAAGTGCCTGAATTTTAATAGACTGTGCATCTAAAATTTTCTACATGTTTATTGAGAAAAAAATACCATTCAATTTGATTTCGCTGTTCCTGCTTTCAGAAATTAAGGTATTTTACAAATGTAATATTTCAATCTGAGGTTTTAAGCACCTCAGAACAATGAATATTGTATTTGAACTCGATTTGTCCATCTTGTTAAAGAATGACCAATTATCCATGATTGCTTTTCTTTTTTTCTTTTTCTTTTTTATTAATCTTATTTTAAGTTTTCAAAGCTTAGAACATACAGATAAAAAGACAAATAGGGCCCAGATGCACAGGTCAAAGCATAAAACACTGCGGTTGACATATGGTGTAGACACACAACACATATAGATCCGTGATTGCTTTTGAGCTCAAAAAAATTAAACTTGCTGGCCTCTCTCATGTTACTTAACATTTGAAATAGTGCTGGTAGAGGTGATGTTCTTAACAGGAAGAGTTGCCCCAAATACACAGTTAAGTTTGAGTTAAGTTTACTGCTAACAAACTGCTTGTTTTTTTTTTGTTTTTTTTTTGCATCCATGATTAAGTTGTTTTTTATGCATAATTTAACTTGTATTGTAATTCTTTTAATCTGACTGTTCTTACATTTTACTAGGCTTAGTAAAAAAATTAAATAAAATAAAACATCAAGCAGAGGAAAATCCAAAGCAAATAAAAAAATGACTAAACCAGATGTTGAGTAGAATGAGCGGTGTGATTAAAATATCCTGGAAGTGCCATGAATGCATGTCAGGTGTTTGCATGGTCTATGAGTTCATGGGCGTTTGGAGCCTGTCAGCGACCTGAACTGATGAGGTGACATGCAGCACTAGAAGCTAAAAACACTGCATTTTTCTGAGAAACCTGTAGCTAGGACTATATTTAGGAATACGTGGGCTGCCTGGACTAGCTAGTTTTGCAACAAGTTCTTCTTCGAATATGTAAATTACAAAACAATAATGTTTAGACACATATTTGTTTCAGAGTAGGGGGTGGGGGGTTTAGGCTGGAGCACACCAATTTAGTTTTCTTTATTCAAAAAAATTCTCATTATTTTTAAATAATTGTCTACGTTGATGTATTTAACAAATAAAGCGTGACCCATAACGTTATATAAAGGAAGAAATCGAGAGCAAATTGCAGCTAAGCTTTGATAGAAGAAAAATTATGCCTTTGCTTCTGCTTATTCAGGGTCTCTGTGTGAATGGTGTTTGGCTTTTGGACAATATTTGGATTTCAGGTAGCCTCATTAGAAACATATTTACTGAGAAAAGCATCAACATGTTGAAATCCTGTTCTACGTCATTTACCCAGACACAGCGCCCAAACCAGTGTTGAAATGATCCTTCAGTGTTTTCATAGAAGATAAGCTCAGTGGAAAAATCTTGAGAGGACACTGTCTGTGACACAATATAACACCTACTGTTGCAGAAAGCTTTCATTCCAGACTTATTTGTCAGCAATTGGTGGCTCAACATTGGGTGACCGCATTTCTATTTTTCTAGATGGAAAAACCCTAAGTAATGAATCTTATGATCAACGGAACAGCAACTTTTAACACATTTGAAGCTGACTCACATTTTGATTCATGTGGTCTTTTCCTGTTTATGCTAAACACAAGAGTCCAGTTATTTTCCCTTCAGCCCAGTTATCTCCTTACCTCCACCTCTTTCTCTCTCTGCTGCAGAGTTTCTGCCAGCTCCTCGTTCTTCTCCAGCAAGGCCCGTCCCAGTTCTGCAGCCAGTATCAGGTCAGTATCTATCGCCCCCCCGCCATCCATGCCGTCGGTGGGGGACGAGGCCGACTGCAAAGCAAAGAGAGACACCGAAGAGGAAGAGGAGAGAGGAAAGAAGGAGTCCTCCAGGCTGGGCGAGGGAAGGCTGTTTTTCCTGGGAGTGAACATGACTGAAACGTGTTGGCTTAAGGAATTAGTTTGAAACCATCACCCTCTTGGCTTTCGGATGACTTCCCCAGAGTCAGAGAGGTGAGGGACGAACTCCCATTCCTTCTCCTTTCATTTAGTTTCTCACTGCGTTCTTCAGAGGCAACCGTTCAGAAACTCTCCTGTTCAGAGACAAATCTGTAACAGCAAGAAATCAATACAGACAATCTTAGAAAGGCTTAGCATGACAAGTTGTTTTCTGGTGATATTATCTAACAACCTTCACAAGGAGGTCTTTTGTCTGACTGGTGATTTGGTTACTCTGACCGAAAATCTAGCTCCTTTATTACCATTGTTCTTGCTCCCCTCCCTAAATTCCACAGCAAATGTAAGCATTGTGTTTCAGTCTCAGGCTGTAAAGAAATTTAAGCAAAAAGTCTCTAAAACCTTGTGAACAGAACGACTGAATATTCCATGTTTTTTTCCACACACTTTAGTGACGTTGCTCTAACACAAATTTCATTCAAAACCATTTCCTTCTGAGGTCACTCTTTGACGTAACATTCTGTTTCCACCTCTTAAAGTCAATAATTCATCCACATTAAAGCACCTCAGAACTTATTTGTATGTCAAATTATTCAAACTTTGAAGTCAGACAGAAACCAAGTTATTCTGGCTCAAAGAAGAAGGATCAAGTCTGTCTTACCTGACGGGTTACCAGCCTCCAGAAACAGTCTTCCTGTTTGGTGTTGAGTGTGCGCACATTTTGTCTGTGTGCCCGGCAGTATTTGCGCAAGAGAGGCTCAGCTGGTTTCCCTGGTAGTGGAAACACACGGCATGTAAATACAATCCGAGGGCCACACCTCCTCCCGAGTCACGAAGGTGTAAAGGAAACAGAGTCAGGAACAGATGAAGCAGGTGCTGTTTGGACATCTAGTGGCTGAGCAGGGATATTAAAAGGCTGATAAGCTTCGAGGAAGTTGCTGCTTGAAAGTTCAGCAGTCTTCTTTTGCAGGGGTGTCAAACTCAATTTCACCGAGGGCCACTTCAGCATATTGGCCCCCTCAACGGCCACATTGACGGTACAAATCAGGAGAACATCCCTGCTAAAACACACCCCAGACAAAAGGTTGACTTCCCTCATTCAGTTCTGTAGAGGCTTATAATGATTCAATGGTCCAGGTGTGTTAGAGAAGGAATGCATCTAAAGCTGCAGATGGTAGCTCTGGAAAACTAGACTTGGGCAGCCCTAGCATAAATGTATAAAAATACAATGTTAAAAATAAATTAAACACCTCATATTGTTAAATAACTGATTTTATGTATTGAAGTTTTAAATATTGCATTTGAGTTTCCATGGCCTATAAAATACTGGGGGTCCACAAGTGGCCCCCGGGCCTTGAGTTTGACACATTTGCATTACGCCATTGAACTGCCAATTGGTAATTGAAGTAAAGTAGCTTCGATTTCAAAGAAGCCAACATTGAAGTCGATTGGCAAATGAACCATCACGGAAGAGGAGGCTCTTGTTGTCTCACTGCACCCCAAGAGATGCATAACCTATAAAAACCATCTCTGCCTGGTTTCAAACCAGAGACCTTTTGTGTGTAAAGCAAACGTGATAACCACTACACTACAGGAACTGAACTTCTCTGCTTTGTTTCAGTTTGAGGTTGATGATGTGAGATGCAACGCATGAAAATTTCAACTGAGGTTTGCACTCAGATGCCTGGATTCAGAGTACAGACCATGACACCACAGAACCCTTGTTGACCTTTAGTAAACACCTGTGATGAATAGAAGATACTAAATCTGTTTCTGTCTGGTTTTGAACCAGAGACCTTTTGTGTGTGAAGCAAACGTGATAACCACTACACTACAGAAACTCATGCTCTTTGCAGTGTTTCTGGTAGATGATCCAAATTTTGTTAGAGACTAATGTCAATGATGGGCATGGAACAATGTCAAATATTTATACCACAGATCCTCTCAGAGAGCACAGTAACTTGGTGAACAAACTGTCAAACTTATACTTGTGTCCAATTTCACAGTACAGTCAATAAACTAAGCCTGGGATCAAAAAATTGTATTGAAGATGTCATTAGCAGAGACAAATGGTTCTGCAGAGACTTGACTAAATGGCTATAAAATAAAACCAATACTTACAAATAAAAAATGGTTCAAAAATAAAATTAACACATTAAAATTAAAAATATCTGTGAAATACAATCAACACTTCAAAAATAAATAATGGTTCAAAAATACAATCAACACTTAAAAATACAAAATCTCTGGAAAATAAAATATCATGTGTTGTTTTGAAAAACAGAATATAAGCACTTTTATCAAATCTTCATTGTGGTAAGATCATGCAAGTTCTTCTTAAATCCATGGAAACTCAACAGTTTGTAAGGTAGGTGAGTTAGCTCAGCAGGTTAGAGCACGGTGCTGGTAATCCTGAGGTCATCGGTTCAAACCCCATATGGGGCAATTCATGTGTAAGGTCTTTCAGACAATCAAACACTTCAAAATGAATAAGGGTTCAAAAATACAATCAACACTTTACAATAAATAAGGTATCAAAAATAAAATCAACACTTCAAAATAAAAAATGGTTCAAAAATAAAATCAACACTTCAAAATAAAAAATGGTTAAATAATATCAACATTAAAAATGGTTCAAAAATAAAATCAACACTTCAAAATGGTTCTACAGAGTCATGGATTGAAAAATAAAATCAATTTTTATTTTTTAAGCGCATTACAAACCTTTGGTTGAAATGACGCGTTAAATTCAAGTCTCCATTACAGACCAGAGAAAACTAAAGAGAATGCAACGTTGTGTTAATCCATTTAAGGAGCCAGCAGTTTATCTTGAGGAAATAAATGACGATGCAAACGTTAATTAGACATACGCAGTCCGCTGCTCAACCACTGCGGACTGCGAAGACTTAAACCGCTGGGAGTAACTCATCCAGCGGGGGAAAAAAAATAAAATAAAATCCTGGTAAAAGCTCACACCGGACCGCTCAGGGTAAAACACTCACAGAGGTCAGATGATCTGTTTGGATCAGACAGATCCAACTGACTGATGAATTAGCGCAGATTTTTCTGCAGATGGGAACCAGGAGGAAGTGCGTTCAGACCCCAGCGGGTGAAGTGATGCTAATTTAAGTGAAGTCGCTTAGTTTAATTTATTAAAAGTTATTGGGTCCTCAGTCAGTGGTTTTTGTCACTACAAGAAAAATGTAGATGCATTTATCTGCTTAATCTGTGATGGGATCTGGATTCACGGTGAATATTATCTAAACCGCATAAAATGCGACTAAATAGCCGATGTTAATATGATTGTAATTTCACGGATAAAAATAGTACATGACCGATTTTTTTTTATGTTGTAGGTCAAGATAACGGATAACAAAAAAAAAAGTCTAGCGCGACCTGCGGCCCTGACACCAACTCACACACATCTTCATTCACAGTCTTACTTGCAAATCGATTTTTCTTTTCTTGGACGTTTTGAAGTTAGCTTGTCCATGTCTCAGTTTTATTCGCTGGGAAAATCAATAAGCAGCTTGAGGTGACTCTGCTGCTCTCTAGTGGCGAGAAGCCGTAATGTTTGGCTGGTAACAATCGGAATGCATTGTGGGAGATGTAGTTTGTAGTCAATTCGTGCTCAAAACCTATTTTAAGTCAATCATCGGCCTATAAAATGCTGGGCGGGCCACATAAAATGACATGGCGGGCCATATGTGGCCCGCGGGCCTTGAGTTTGACACATGTGTCTTTTGGGATGGAAAGAGATGAGGACACAAATAGGGGTCTGTTAACTTCAGCTCACACCCCCTCCTTCTCCTCCTGTCCTGTTTACCTGCTTGGAGTGTTTCAAAGGAGTGCTCTGTTCATTTACTAGGAAGGGGGCAGGGAGAGTGTCGAAGAGAGAGGGCACCTACACCCCACCTCCACTCGGGTTTCAGCAAACGGGAATAAAGGAATAAAAAGCTGAGCAGGACCCTCCTCAATCATAAAACTTTTTTTTTGTCTTAGTCTGTGTTTTCTGCATTCTGATATGGCTTTCAGACTGTTTTTATCTCTCTCTGTGATGCTTTTCCTGACAGCCTGCAAAGCTGGAAAGCAGATGCCCAAACTATCAAATAAGAAACTCTGTGCTGACTCTGAATGCAGTCGTAAGTAGCAACAGCTTCTAGTTCTTCCTTGCTTACTGGTTATATTATCTAACAACTGGAAATGCTGAGTTTCCAGTGATTCAGTAGGATCACATTTTTGCAGTAGCCCTTAATCATCAAAGTTAACAGAAATAAACACTTGAAATATAACCCAGTGTGTCAGAAATATAAATAATATAGAGATTTTACTTTTTAAATGTAATTACTGTGCTGACTAAACTTTTGATGATCTTCTGAGCTGCACAACAATTAAAAAACTGAAAATCTTACACAGTCATTCATGCCCTTACAAATGCTAAACTATGTTCTCACACAGATCCGATCCTCATAGCCCGGGCGCTTCAGGACTACTACCCTGGAGACTGCAGGTTCATCCCCATCCAACAGGGGCAAATTGTCTATGTTTATGCAATGCTGAAAGACAGAGGGAATCTCTTCTGGGCTGGCAGTGTGAGTAAAGAAGAATAATGTTAGAAAAATTTATTATGACCATAATATACAGTGCTTTGCAAAATTAATCACATTAAAACCACAAACACTGCAGAAGTTTATTGTGTGACTGATCAATATAAAATACCACATAACCTAATTTTTGCTTCAACCCTTTAAAAAATGTCACATGCAAGGTAATCAAATCTGTGTGAAGTTAGCTTGAAATAGAAAAAGGCTTCTTTATTTAGAATCTGGTAGATAAATAAAAAATACCACTGATTTTTTTTTTTTTGCTACTTTCGAATGATCCAGTCACAGCGTACAGCTGTAACAGGTTCACCTTAATCAGCCTCAGCGCAGCTAAGAACAGCAAAGCAAATACTGGCTGAAAATATCTTTCTACTCAAGCCTTGTCTTAAGTAAATACATGCAAGTTCCAGGAGGAATAAATCAACGTAGCAACTTCCATGGTAAACAAGAAAAACTTTCTGGTAATGGTATAGTGGATTATGTTGTACTCATTTTATAAGGCACATCTGCTACAAACCATGTAACTCCAAACTGTAAGTAAAAACTATAAAACAAAGTAACAATCATCAACAATAGATTTTAAGTGTGTGAACTGTCCTGTTGTTTAACTGCATTAAAATGTCTCTAAAGATGGTGTTGTTCATCCATCTTGAAATTTATTAAGTTATAATAAAAAAGATTGAGAAGCTCTAATCTAGATACTTTACTACTGCAGGTACAAAACACATATTATGGAGAACAGGAGGCTCGGATTGGTCACTTCCCCAGCAGCGTTGTGGAGGAAACACATGCTCTCATGCCAGCAACCACAGAAGTCAAAACTACCGTAAGTGAACCAACAGTTCTGTGCATATTTACAAATAAGTTGAACTATTATCAAGCTGTTTCTATTTTATTCTTGTATTTTCACTGCTTTCATTTATTTTTTTACCCAGAACTGGGATTTCTACTGCAACTGATGCTGAACGGACACACAGAGAAAACAACAATATGGAACAGCTTTCCTTAACACACAGTTATGGTCTAATCCATGTTAGCTTGTCTCTGAATACGTTTTTAAAAATCATGAAATGATTTATGGGTGTCAGAAATTGTATTTGTCAACTATATGCTTTGATTGCTGATCTTTGATTTCGAGGTAGAGTTATTTTCCTGTTCCTGTTATATATCAAACTTGGGCTCTTTTTTCTGTGTTCTTGTTATTTGGTATTTAAGTGAGATTTACTTTACACAACATGACTTAACAGAATTTGATCGGATTTTCTGTCAAAATTAAATAAATCTTATCTGTATTTAAACATGTAATCATCTTCATCTTGAATTATTTAGAAGATAGTTCTCCTACTTATGCTATCTGTGACACTTTGGCTTTTCATACTTTCAGTTTTACAGATAATAAACATTTCAACAAAAACTTTAAAAAATTGCCTTTTTTTAGGTTGAGCTTGGCAAGAGATTTCACCTGAATATTCTGCCTATTATTTATTGTAGCATGATATGATGGTGAAACATATGTCTTTTAAATAAATGTGTTTTTTTGTTTTAACTGTGTTATGCTTAGACATACAGTATATGCAGGACAGTGGGATTTAAATAATTTTTCCAAGACAAGGTCAACTTTTACTATCTGGCTGCCATTCAGGTTTTTTTTTTCTTTTTTGATTGTGTAATAATTTGTAAAACAACAAATAAAATGTTTTCCACATCTTTGAGGTTGATTTATTGATTTTTTTTAAATAGCTTTTTAATTGTCATGAATGTTTTGGGGCCTAAACAATAAAATAACTTGACTTTTCAGCTTCTGTTGTGGTGTGAAATTATACTTTCAACAGAACAAAGAAAAAAAATTTACAACACCAATTTGAGTTTCAATATTTATTCTAAATATGGTTTTCTGCATTAATATGCCAGAGGCTATAGCCGGTTTAACAGTAATAGTAGAGCGTTGGGTTTACAAGTAAAAATGTACTCACTGTCAAAAACAGTACATATAGATATCTGAAGAAAAAAAGTGCCTCTTGTGCTCATCCTTTACACTGCGACCTACACCTGTTATTCTCCATCTGTTGCTTTTTCCATTCCATACAATCTTGGCCTTAAATCCTCTGGTGGCATTTTGAATGACTAAAAAAAAGCAATCAAATGCTCCCATTGATCCTGTATCTCTTCACTTACAGAAACCAGCACCATATCCAACTGAAAAGAGAGCACAGCTGGCATTTTGTTAATAAGTCTGACAATGATAGTCTTAGACAAGAACATTTTAAGCTGTCTAGGCTATTTTCCCTCCATCCAACTTTTTAGAGTTTGGTCTCCTAAATGCAAAGCTTTCTCAGACTTTGTCTATTATTCACACACCAGGTAAAGGAAAGGAATATATTTGGTAATTTTAGATAAATGCATGGCTATAATTTGTCAAAGATAGGCCTATGATAAGAACATTTATTCTCTGGAGCTTAATATTGTGCAGACGAAACTCACATGTAATGTTAAATGTTTATGCAGGATCCAATTTTTTCCAGAGGTTACCATGTTCTAAATCCATCTGTGATTGTAAGTTGGAAGTCAGCAGGTTATGCTTGCATTTTTTTTTAATTGTCTGACCTATTATGTTAACCAAAATGCCAAACAAGTAGTGGTGGGTTAGTACTTAATCAGTATCAGGGCTGCCAGGTCACTCTACATTTTTTGCTTCTGTGAGCCATCTTCAAATGAGATGGGAATGTTGCGGTCTGGCCCAAGACATGGCCGAGGCGCCGTGATTGTTAGCACTCCATCAGATGACAGATTGGAGGTGATGTCGGCCCCTAACACGCCAGATGGAAGCCTGTACTTCCTCAGAAACTCTCTTGACACAAAGCCGTGATCATCCTGAAAGCAGAATTAGTCAGTGTTAGAAAAGTTGCAGCTTGCAGTTTCTGCAGATCCCTGCAATCTCTCCTGACCTGTCTGTCCTCGTGCTTAGCGTGCACCGTGATGAACTCGTCGCTAAGATTGACGGACAGCTCGTCGGGGGAGAAATGCTTCACATCCAGATAAATAACGAAGCGGTCCTTTTCCATCCGCATCTGTGCAGAAATTTGTTAGAAGTAGTAAGATGTTGTTGTTTTTTTTCCTCAGTGCAATTTCAATTCAGGTTAGAAAGTTAATGGTGTTTCTGATTTCAACTTAAGCACTTAGAATTCTAATTTAAACAACAAATCTCACAAATGTGACTGTGAAACACAAAGGCTTGAAGTACCATCAAAAGGTGAACCAAACAGCACTTTACCTCGCTGTGTCCATTTTCCGGCCAGTTGAACCAGCGCATAAATGAAGGTCGCATCCAGGGGAAGGACCAGGAGAAGGGCCACACCAGTGGCCAGTCAGCAAGAGGTTCTGCCAAGGAGAGGTCAGAAAACCGGCTTTGGAAGGCGCGACGGTACCAGGGGTACTGAATGGGAATATCCATAGTGGAAGTCAGAGAAGGTTTTAAGCTCAAAGCTGGTCTAACTTGGCTTAAGATGGGTGCAACTCTCCAGTCCTACACTGAATTTATAGGCCTTCCCCTCCCAGCCCATCCAAGCCTCCCTAACCTCCCATGCCATCACTGGCAGCGAAACTGTGCCAACAGGCTGATCTCTCTGGAACAATGATGTCAACTGTTTGTCCCTTCTTCCCCCTGACTGTTTCCTCTGTCTGATTGTTGTCTCACACTCTGCCCCCGACACCGTGTTTCTATCTCTCAGCCATGACGGGACACTGGCTGGGAATATTGCTGATACCTCCAAGCTTATGCCCCAGGAAATACCGCTGCCCAGTGTTCGAGAGTTTGTTTGGCGAATAGCTTACAGAGCTTTAGCCAGTGGTGCGCCATGTGCCAAAAGCTTAGATCTATGTGTGGAGTGGATGTGGTGTTGAATGGAAACTGATGAGTGTGTATGGGACAGCATTAGGTGAGACTTTATCTGCATAAAGTTTTACCATGAGCTCAGATTTAAAAAATTGCTTTCCCATTGGATGTTCCAAGTAAACGTTATTTGTCTTCTTACACATTTCTTCTATTTTAGCTTGTTTGTCTACTTAAATGTTTCTGCTCAAAAAGAGAAAATATGAAAACAGTGATCTCTATAGAAAACAAAGTTTTTAAGTCATTATTTTATTTATTAATGGAAAGAAAGCTATCCAAACATACCTGACCTTGTGTGAAAAAGTTATTGAACCAAGCTAATATTACCCCTTAACCTAATAAATATTTGTGCCGCCCCTGGCAGCAAGTCAGATTTTTTTTTTTTTTTTTTACATCGCTATTGAGTAATTTTGACACAATCATCCACATTGGAAAATTGTGTTAATGTATTGGAGATTATAAGATTGCTGATCTCTCTTTTAATCTGTATATTTTAAATTAGTAGTCTAATTTTATCAACACATTTTAATCATAATCATTTTAATCCTTTTTGGATGGACAACATAAGCTGTTGTATGGGTAAAATGATCCAGCCTCTAGTTGTCAATCAACACAGAACTAAAATATGACCCTTGACTCTGAAATCAAAACAATACACTAAGCTGGACCCAACAGTTCTAACAAGCATCTGACAGATCCAACTAATATTTAAATATAGCCTATACAAAATAAATTGATTTCGAGATCAAACAAATCTCAATTTCCAGTAAATATACGTAAAATCAGAAAGAAAAGTACAGTCTGTCTTAATATCACAAATTTATAAAAAATATACTTAAGCGCGATTTTACCAAAAACCTTCATGATCCACTTTGGGCGTAAAATGTATTTAATAAATGAATTACATTACATTTACACGTAATTAATTAACAACATATTACTTTAGGAGTTTGTTTAAAAGTAATTAATTAGTAGAAAGACAAAAAGAGGTTTCGGTTGTTCAACTTCCTGCCTACCAATGGTTGCCATAGCGACGTGCCTAACATTGGTGCAGCGAGAAGGAGTTTGTTCAAAATTTGTCCACAGCTGCTTCAAATGCTTTTCTATCTACAGAAATGGTCTTACCGGCAACATATTATGGCGAACTGGACGCAAAAAATCCTGTCCTTGCACGTTTTAGACGCGAAACGGGATCATTTTTAACGCTCATGAAACAAGTCTCTTCGACGACGAAGCGCGACCACAGCTCTTATGCTAAAGGGTAAGAAAGTGGTAAAGTATGATGACGTTACCCGCCTGATTTTCTCGTTATTTACGTTTTTTCACACACAAAAGAACTGTTAATAGCTAACATTTAGCACTTATTTTTTTCTCCAAAGCAGTACACTTGGAGGCAGAGGAGCCTCTTTTGTTTGTCAGATTCTCAAGACACATTTTAACATAGTTTTGTTTTTAGGATTAACCTACTTATGAAAATACGGAAAGAGTACATAAACCGAATACCAGAGAGGTTTTACCAGGAGCACCTGTTGGAGGTTGCAGATATCCTTTGTGAATATAAGGTACCTTAATAAATAACAGTTATTTATGCTGTATTCCTCCTGCTGTTTTGCAATGTCATTCTTGCTTCATAACGTTGTCAGTCAACATGCTGGTATTAGAATCATAAACTATTTTAGGTGTGTATATGATATTGCACACCAAACGTGTAGGTTAACAGCAACACAACGTCTCATGCAAAACTATCTGAAGCTGACAAATGTGCCTCTGACACTTCAGATTTGACCCTTATTCTCTTCATTTCTAGCTGTACCAGCTGGCTCTGTGGCAGGGCTACGGTCTCAGCCTGCTGCAGTCTAGCTCAGTGCAAATAACTGACATTACAGATGTGGACCACTTTATGGCTTGCTTTTTCCCTGAAGGTTTTGAACTGGAACAAGGCACCTTTACAATAAAGGTACACGGCCAACAGACAAGTACACAAGTATACAAGTACACAAAATATTAACAAGTGTGTATTTTTCTGTGCATCCAGACGCGTGCGATGTTTGGTTGTGCCATATGTATCTTTGAGGAAGAGAAAAAGCGCAGCATCCTCAGCCAGAAGGGACTCTCCGTACTGCTGAAAGCACTGAACTTCATTAGGATCATGATGCAGGCGTTCCAGCAACATGAACATCTCTCCTGGCTCATATACAATGGTTTGTAAAGTCAACTAGTAAGAAGAGATTAATTAACAAGTTGCCAAAAATATTTTTGTCTTTAAAAAATCAGATTATAGGTAACAACCTGTATCTAGTATTGAATATTGCATAAATATGTATACCTCTTGGGACAATACACCAACAAAAGGTAGTGTTAAAGGATCATACTTTTTTTATTTCCTATTTCCTACTTTTTACTGAAGTTAGAAATGTACGGTACATGTTTTATGGCATGTCTCTACCAGATCTGTCTATGCAGAGACGATCTTTTGGCCTATAAATTTTTCTTGCTAAATAGGCAAGCTCCTCCAGTTACCCTAGATTGATTCTGTAATTATTGCTTGGTAGAGTTTCATTTATATCAAGATCTTTCCATTTTGTATGATGGATGAAACAGTGCTTTGTGAGATATCTGTAGCTTTCATATTGTTATCTAACCTAACATCTCTGTAGCTTTTTCATTAACCTGTCTATTGTGTTCTTTGGTTTTCACTATACATACAAATGCACATCACTCTTGTCAGATTTTATTTTCATTTGTGAAATTGTTTCAAAATCATATATCATTTACCTTCTGTTTCACAATGATTCACCCCTTTGTGCTGCTCTATTACATGAAATATGCAAAACTATTTTGCAGATTGTGTTTCAGAATTATTTCCATGCTCTATAATCCGTTTACTTTCTCATCTATCCTAGGTTCGATGTCCATTTACAACATCTGCCGTTACCTGATGACTATGAATTGCAGTGAGCAGGTGCTTTAACATTCATAGACTCTGTACTATTTCTTCATATGATTCATCTGAAACAAAATGGTGTGTGATTTCAGAGATGCTCAACACAGATATGATAAAATGGATGTTGGTAGGAAATAACTTGAGAGACCATTTGTGAATTATGATAAAGCCTACAGGTATAATGTTGAAATTATAATTTAAAAGGTCTGCAAAAATAATTGAGTTGCTACCAACTTATTCTCTTCTACAGCATGGATATAAATGCGTCCCTATTTATGACACCTAACAGCATTATTTATGCTCCTATTCAGGCTCTGGAGTACCTTCTGTGGGCGAGTATCAGTTTGGAGCTGTCCATCCCTTTGATGACACCCAGATATCTGCCACTTATTGTCGCTCTCTACTGTTCAGTCTGCCAGTGTTACTATGACAACCAGTCTGAACTGCAAGCAGAGGTGAAAGACATTTGCATCCATAAAAAAAACTACTCCTTACAGTGTATCATATTCAGATTCAAAAATACTTTATTGATCCCAAGGTGAAATAAAAACAAAACCAAAAGCATAATTGTAAAATTAATTGTTGGTTAGAAATTTAGGTAGGATTGTAGAAGTGTGCCTGGAAGCATAATCCTCCCTTCTGTTATTTTTACTGGTTTCAGGATTTTGCGAAGAGAGCTCTCGAAAAAATAAATGAGATGGCTAACCTGGAAGAAGAGACTGAATGCACTAATGAATTAACTCAGAAAGCTTACAGAGCAGCTTCTGTGAAGGTAAGCAGACTACAACATATAGTGCAGTGAAGCAATGCTTGATCCCTTCCAGATTCCTTATGTTTTAGCATTTTTGGCTCACTTAAATGTTTTAAATAATCAGGCAGATACAGTTACTATCACATAAACATAACCCGATTAAGTGCAAAGTGCAGTCTTTTTCATCAACTGAGTGAAATTTTAGCCCACTTATCTCCAGAGAGTTGATTTAATTCAGCCATTTTCCACATCTTCCCCAATTGTGGATAACAAATCTCACAATATTGAAGTCCTCATCCTTAAAAAATGGCTTTGTAACCTTTGTCAAACTCAGACTAATGTTTTTGAAATTTCGAGTACGTGTTGCTCTTGAGATCTTTTATCCTACTTCATGTTGTAAATAAGTTGTTATTTAAGTGATTTTTTGATTCTTTGGATCTGGCTTTGATTAGATCATATTCAATAAACTACATTAGGTATGCTATGGTGAATATTACTGAAATGTTTCTTTTGGTAACTCAGTTCAATAATTGGAACACATCTCATAGATTGATTACACTCAGACTTTTTTAAGTCTTTGTTTCTGTTAATTATGTTTTTTTTTTTTTACATTTAACATTAGAATATTACATGAAACTAGCAAAGTTTCATGTAATACTTTGTTAGTTTTACATGAAACTAATAAAGTATTATTAGTTTATTAGTTATTAAACATGAAAATTATGTTTAATAATTGCTTAAAGTTTTTTTTTTTAAGAAAGATACTTTTCATCTGACTATTGAGCCTAATATTATAATTGAATATGATTGCGTGGAAAAAAAAGTATGTGAAAGAAATGTATAGAGTAAGTGTTGTTTTAAATATGTAGTGATGCTGTTATTGTGTTGAAATTTTACACAGAAAAGACACTTATACAAGATTGAGTCATGCGGTTTAAATTAAGACTATTTTCTTTTTTCCCCACATTTAGCTTGGTGTTTTGGTGTTCAAGCGGACAGTCTTCGAAAGCAGAAAACCTAAAACCACGCTAAGAACCAAAAACAAAAGCACCCTCAAAGAGATCCCCAATGTAATATCATGTACATGAATATTGTGACACCGACCACAATGTTAAATCTAATCTTTGAGTGAAAAGCAGCTTTCACTTATTGAGCTTTTCCTAACAGTCGTATTACTTGCAGGTCCTCTAAGGCTTTTTAATTTTATTAAATGTTTGCCATCATGTCAAACTGTTATTAAGTACTTCTTTTGTTGGATTTTAAATGCTTTAGTTGCAGAGCTCTATGCAGAAATCTTTGTAAAACTTCTACACTGGACAAAACACAGCAAGTAAAGTCTGCCTCTCCCCCAGGCTCCATGGCCTCGTACCCCAACAGAGCAGATGCTGCTTACTCAGTTTGGCTGCACTGCAGGACAATTTTTAGCCATTTCGGAGGCACTTTGGGAAAGCCACACACGTCCACTGGAAATAAAACTACCCGATGACCCAGAGCTGCTTGAGATTATCATTGAGCTCCTCTCTGCTGGCATGAGTATTTTGTCTGGTTAGTGCAACAATTACGCCAACCTACTACATTTTTAACAGTGATGTAATGAAACATAGAGGTGTTGTAAAATATATACGTGATAAACTTGTATTGTGAAAGTGTCAAGGCCTGACTGGGAAATGACTTTTTCTCATGTTAATGTTTGCTAAGGAGGCACAAGTTCAAATACCGGTGAACAAAAGTCTGACGATCACCAGAGTTTTTGTCCTAACGTACTGACAACAGAATCCACTATAGTGGATCTAGCAATAGAAGGTAAGTCAGCATCACCAAGTATATTTCTTATTCCAATGTAAGCATAAGATGATTTTATGCAAGGAATACTAAGGTTTTAAAAATGTTCATATTGAAGAAGTGAAAATGTAAGGTTCTTCTAATGACATTCCAAGGAATGTACCTGAAGGTACCCGCCAGCTGGCAGAAAAAGGCCTGATATGGATTTTAAGGGAAATTCGAGTTCAGTCAGCTTTGCATATGTTATTAAAATTTGCACCGAGTTGGATGCCTGACTTAAACTAATATAACCACCCACAATTGCTCCCAGTCTTTCACAATCACAATATTGCAGATACTGATTGCAGTCAGTGTCTACGATGTCATAGTCATTTGAAATGACAATTGTACTATATGCACTGTCATTACAAAGTCCAATATATTTTTCTGTCGTATTTTTCTTATTTATTTTTTGCATTTCTTAAATATGTAATTAAGCACTGATAGATATTTGTCCTCTCTCCAAAGGAAAATTCTCACCCAAAATTTAGCTTTACACCCATAGTTTAACTGAAGCACTAACTGTAATAGTTAGAATCAAGAGACGTGAAATTGTGTTTCTGCAGGTGAGAACAAAATACCAATTATGTCTGCAGTGAGATTCATCAAACTGTTGTTTAAGTACAAGCAGCCAGAAGCATTCTCAGAACTCACCAAGGAGATGCTGCACACTTTGTCTGTAAGTACCTCTGAAGATACCTGCTGTTATCTATATTGACACGAATGTGTCGCAAAACATTTTGAGTTTTTTCTTTTCCCCCCTTGTGTTCTGTATCCATTTTTATAGAAAGTGTTCTTCTTTGAAGTAAAAAAGAAAACTATTTCGGAAGCAAATGACACAAACCGGTGTCAATGCTTATTCCTTAAAGAAATAAAAAAGGACCTTCATTTAGATCCCGTCCTGTGTTTTGAAATGAGTTTGTGTGCATAACTTCTCTCTCTGCATCAGGGTGTGGAAGGGACGCCTTTCAGAAAGGCACAACGTGAGCTCACCTTACTCTACAGTTACAGCTGCCTGCTGTACTCTCAGAGAGAGGGTACGAGAGAGGACAAAAAAGATGGTAATAAAGCTATTATGTAGCTCATCTGCACTTTTAATGTTTATGGTTACAAATGCATTATCTTACACATGACTTTAATAATCATTAAGGAGACTTTGTTTAAAATTTATTTACGGCTAAAATATTTTGTTAAGCAGTACTTAACTATAATATTGACTAGAAACCTTGGAGTAGGCATTAGTCAGTTAGAGTTTTTAGAAACAAATATCTAAATCCTTCCCCAAACATTGCTTAGCGCCGCCGGTTAGCATAGAAAAGGAAATAAATTAAGCTTTTATAAAAAATGGAGCAGCAGTGAAGTATTGTATACTGTGTAGCAAAATCCAAAAGCTAATAAAATAAAAATGGTTAGAAAAATTAAATACATAAGATCCTGTAGATTATATAAATAATATGACAGTAGTAAAGGATATTCTCCCTGTGGTGTTACACCTATTATTGCATTAAAATATGGTTATTTTTTTTGTTTCTATTTTTCCTCAAAATTTTTCAGACAGGCAAAAATTCTTTTCGGCCGTGAGCGATGAGCTTGTTTGCTTGGTCGACACCCTGCATCTGTGTGTTTTTGGCCCTGATCCAGTAAGTTTCCATGTTGTGTGTTTAATTTATTGTTGCATTTGGATGTTTTTAGACACCAGACTGAAGAAGTACTCAGAGAATGGATTTTTAGAGTCACATGTTACAGATATCCTGTTTTCCGCAGGAACTGCAGCCTAATCCAGACCTTGTTTTTGATATTTTTATATTTCTTTGGAAAAAACTAAAAAATATCATGCAAAGTCATTACCTGGAAATCCAAGACTCTATCAATGATCAACAGAAGCTACAGTGTTATGACAAGGTTTGTTTTCTCTAGGAAATATTGTTTAAAAAGCCAGGTTTATATGTAAAAGAAGTCAATTAATAATTTCAACATTGTAGAAAACGGAGGATCCACTAGTCTGCTTTCTTGTTTTTATGTTTCTTGTGAACATGTTGGCAGTTGCTGTGGTGTTTCTCTGTGATGTGTGAGGTGGCCATTATCTGTGAGGTGGCCAATGTTGACTGCATTATGGTGGCAGAGATGATCCAAGTGTTGGGTGAACATGTTGAGAGAGTCCTTGGCCGTATTAATCAGGCAGAGCGATCAGGTGAGAAATGCCTCTGTGTCGTTCTTCATGTAGAGCCACATAAACACAGGACATGTAACGTCTTACAGACTCTGACTCAGATACTTTTTTATTTCTTTATGGCAGTTTGTGGAAGATCTGAGGACATGAAGCAAAGCCCTTTTTCTCTTCTTAAGGTGTGTGAGTGACTTAAATTACTATGCAAAAAGACAAGGATTTTATGTGATAGATTGAGACAAAATAGCTTTATCTTTTTAGAAGTGCAAATTTGAAAAGTGATTTTGTCTTTGTCAATTCAACACTTTATGGGTTATCTAATCTGTTTTTTTGTTGTTGTTTTTTTACCATTTAGATGTAGCAACCAGCTGTAATCTGAACCTAAATTTGTTAGCTTTTTGCAGTCTCAGATAGGTTTTCTTCAGGAACTGCCCCGCACTTTGCCTGGCCATTGCATTCCTGTGCTTGACTTAAATTCTGCTTACAGAACAGTCTGGGCTTTCTCCCATTCACTTGGATTCCTGGATTCATTATACAACACTGATAAAAATGTTGTTGTTGCTTCCATGTTTTTATCATCATCTTTATCAGGAGCGATGTTGTGACGATTTTTCTATAGGCGAAGTTTTTGAAGAGACAGAGACCCAATTTCAATGCATCAAATTTCTTTTAAGTCATATTTGATATTTAATTTTTATAACAACTGAAGGTGACATAGTTACTTTATTTTGCTATAAAATAGCACTATATGACTGGAAAATACATAATACTGTCCCTTTAAAATTTCTGACACACCGTGTGAATTGTACGTTGGCTAAGAGATTCAATTTTTATCCGACAGAACCAGAGCATCTTCTTTTACATGTTTGCTGTATTTATAGTAAGATCAAATTACAGACATGTGGTTTCTATTTAGTAAATAGCCAACTCTCAAACCAAGTGGTTATGATCATTTTTGAACACTCTTATTTTATTTCCTCTAAACATCATTTTCTTTGTGTTTGTACAGTACATGAAATATCAATAAATACATTAAAGTTCTACTTTTATAGGAATCAAACACAAATCTACTAAAGAAGGTGTGTGAAGTGACAAAGAAAGGACTTGATGCTTTGTCAAACAGTGTCTCTGAATTGATTCCACATGATCACTCAGCCATTACTGACACTGCCTACACGCAGGTAAGCAGGTGATCTTTCCTGTAATGCAAAGTTATATAAAGCTTTTACTTCTTAATGCATAATTTCCAATTGAATTGTGAAAATTCAATAAACAAATCCCTTTTTTCTGCTAGAAATGTAAGTCCCCTCATCCCTGTAGTCCATCCATTGCACCAGGTGAAGAGCAAAATGGAACAGATGAAAACGCTGTAAAGGTTGAAGAAGAAAAGGAGACTAAGGGAAAGTCAATAACTGAAGGCCAACAGGATAAAGAGTCCAAAAAATTGTTTGTGCTGGCCAAGGATTTACATCTAAGGCTGGATATCATCTACCACAAGGCTTCTGTCAAGCTGCTGCTGCTAAACGAAGGTTTGATTTGCTGCTATTATACAGTATGTATAGATAGTTCTGATTACCATAGAAGCTAAAATGTCCCTATCCTTTAAATGTTATTAATAATATGCAAATTCAAAAATAAAGGATTTTGCTGAAACTTTGTGTTTTCTTTTTTTTTTTCTTTTCAGTTAAAGAGTCTGATCTGCTGCATCGGATCAAGAGGAATAAGCTGTCAAAAGCTCATTTCATGATGCAGAAAGCATCAGCGGAGCACAGTAAAGGGCAGCCAGATGAAAGCAGCAAGATCAGAAGTCTCCTAGAGGTTAAACATTTATGCTTAACATGCTTTACATGCACATAATTATAAAACTCGTTTTCCATTTAAAATTTAAATCTGTTTTGTGGGAAAAACTCTGTTCCTTTTAATCTACAATCGTATAAATTGTACATTTATCTGAACATATCATAGAAATGCCTTCTGCGAATTAATTATCTTGTGTGTTGAAACGTCTTAAGTTCAGAATCATTTTGTTTTACCTTAGAACGTAAACAGATCAAATTGAACTAGTCATATTCAATAAATTATATAATACAGAAAGACTATTTCAGTGACTCAATTCAGTAAGTGAAACATTATATCAATTAACTACACACAAACTGATGTTTTCAAACCTAGATTTCCATAAATTATGATCATTTTTCATTCTATAGCTCATTAAACATGCCATTTAAAGTTGTAATATTGAGTCAGAGCATTTTTTTGCATGAAAAAAAAAACAATTTTCATTCAGAAATATGGGCTTCATTGAACATATGTTTGATTCCTGCATAAGGTTGGTATTTTCAAAAGGTGCATTTAATCTGACAACCGAGCTTCAACAGATCTCATCTAATTTACTCAACATGACCTTAATGTGTTACAAAAAAACAAACAGACATATTTTGCTCTTTGTGGCAAATATTATTAAAATATACAGCAATGTAGTTGTCCATAAAAAAGATGCAAGGAGCATTTATGTAAAATCCAGACACATTCCACGTGGTTAAAATGAATACTCTTTTCTTTTCATATTTAGCTTGATGTTTTGATGATGACAGAAACAAATATTGTTGAATAATGTATAATAGGTATTCAATGAGGGTGTTCATGTACTTTCTTTAGGAAGCTCTGGTCCTGGTAGAAAAAGCAGAGTTGGAGGAGATGCAAACATATATGGCCAGTGTTAGGAATGTCAACGGAAAAAAGCACAAAACAGAACAAGACGTAGGTGAAAAAGCTCCACCTGCACCAATGCTAATCTCACGAACTGACCACTCCATTACTTTTGCTCCTGCTGAGTATGATTTGAAAAAACGGGTGAGATTTGCTTAGATTGAGCTATTTTTTTCCACACAATCTGTTTTTCTGTCCCTTATAATCTCCTTTCTTTAGGTGAGCTGGTATCAGCTTTGTGGGCGAACAGTCCAGGGTGCCAACTCTAAAGTTCGCCTTGGTGAATGCAGTTTACCAGGAACTGGGAATATGGTACCGTTTAGTTTTGAAAGGCACACTATTTGAAATTACCAATAATTTTATCTATGCAATTCATGCAGCATTTCAATTTATGTTGTAGGTGCCAGTGGTTTCTGGTGAGTGTTTGCTCAGGGTCGAGGGTCTGCAGCCCAACCAGATGTACGTGTTTGCTGTAGCAGCCTATGACAGCAAGTGGCAGCTGGTGGGCAACTCTATAGGGGATACAACATTACCAGTGCTGGCATGCTTGCCCACCCCAGTGCTTTCCACATGGGCTCACTTGGCTCAGGTAAATTACGTACACAGACATAAACTTTACCAAGGAGACATAGAAACGTAAGGCAGAAACGTACATGTTCATGTAGCTTTGTTGCCTTCTCTCCCAGGTGGCATTTGAAACAGGACAGTACGCTGTAGCTAAAAGAGCCTGCAGGAAACTGTGGAGTCAATACATCGATCCAGACTGTTCATCCAACAGCAAACACAACAGATTTGCTTCCATTGGGTGAGGATGGAAACATACACAGTTCACTTTTTCTCAATTTATCCTTTTTTAAAACTCTAACGAAATTGTCAAAATTCCCCAATTTCAAGGCTGCATAAGGAGACCCTACAGCACTCCTCTCCTCACACTTGCAAGATGTTTCTGAATTCCATCTTCACTGAGACAGAAATCAACATTCAACAGGGGTCTCTCCATTGGGATACATGTGGTGACAGAGGACCGTTTATCTGGGAACAGGTACATATGTCCACGTCTTCTAGCACAAAGAGACCTCATGTGGAAACCATGATGTCTCTGTTCCTAGTGTGAGCTGCGGATAATAGCTCACACAAATAACTGCATTTATTTATGTGCATAAAGGAAGCCAGATTAGCAGAGACCGAGCGGATGATGTTGGCTATGGACCTGGCGATATATTTGAATGACGGTGGGGCTTCATTACGAGTTGTAGTTACCTGCTACAGGCTGCTAGCTCCTCTGATCTACCATCAGATCGCTTGCGATCCTGTGGTGCAAGTATGCAAAAAATGATTTAAAACTATATGTACATTTAAAATAATTTTAAAATTTACAACTGTGTGTCTGTTTGAATGCCCAGGTGCTATTAAAGTGTTTTGTGGTTTTGGAGGATAATTCATCTCTTATGAAGCAAAAATGGACCGGGAACTCCTCAGAGTTCCTTTTGCACATGATTTCCTGCATCACCTACTACCTGTCAACGGTTTGTTTATTTGCACTTATGTGCAGCTTGCACCTTAACATTGTGGTACATTTACTGCTACAGGATATTTGAGCACCAGTCACATTATTTCCAAGTCTAAACCAGTCCAAAATGTAGGGGATCTCCCATTTGTCTTAATACACATCATGAGTTAAGTTAAATAACTGCATGTTGTGAAAACAAAACATTTTCAAAAAGCTTTCCTTCCCGAGTTTTCTTTAGTGGTTTTGATATCCCTTCCATACTTTTATTGTCTTCTCACATCTGCTGACTGCACAATTTCTCAGATGATACATTTGATGGCAATAAAATAAATATTTTTTAACCTAAATAAACTTTACTTTTAACTATCTATACTAATAAATACTGTACTACCATGGTACTCATCTAGAGCAGTAACATGTAAGCACATTTTGTAAGTTAAAAGGGATGGAGGAAAACAACATGTTTGTGTCACAACAAGAACATAGAAATGTAGTGCATAGAATGTCCCCCTTCATATGATCTCTTCCTTATTCAGTTAGATTTGCAGCTTGAAACCAGGCAGTTTTTTTCAACACGTTTTACTGAAGATAGAACATACCACATTAACCCATTTAACAATGCACCTTATCAAAGATTACTTACTTCCTTGAGTTTACTGGTGAGTTCACCTTTATCTTCATCAACAACAAAGTTTATGTTTTACTGTCTTGCACTCACAGGCACTACAAACGTTCAGAAAATATGATACGGCTGCTGCTGTGCTTGATTGTGGGCGGACTCTGGTTCAGGAAGTCTTTGATGCACATTTTAAATTTGGCAAACTAATTGTTCAAGCTGGGAATGTAAGAAAAGACACATACTGAATCTGTTTAATCATTTATCATAATACGTAGAGTTATGCATGTATATGAAATGTGGTTTATGAACAGTTCTGCTGTTATGTATCTATGTGTAGGATAAAGCAGCTGCTATAGCTGCAGCTGAGAGCCAAAGAAAGATGAACCAGCTGATAAAAGCACTGCATGTGAAGAGCATAAGATTCATTGAATCTGAGGAGGTTCTTCACAAAGAAAATGGTAATAACAAAAATCAGCTTTTGCAGAGCATATATTCAAATTAGCTTTTGCAAATTAAATGATAAAACTTTGTGTTTAGGTTTTATTATATTTGGTAAAACCTTAGTCCAGCTAAAAAAAAAGATGGTGTCAAAAGCTGAAAGTCAAAAGTTTGTTGTTAATTTATTGATATTTATATGTGGAACTTTTTAAATATCTTTTTCGCACCTTCTCCCCGTACATGTTTGGCCATTATGTTACCCATTTCTGAAGCCCTGAGCTGAACTAAATATAGAAAATGTGAATTAATTTTTCAAACACTTGCTAGGGCATTTCAGTTCAACTCAGTCAAAAATGGTTCTTATAAACACAGCTGTCTATTTCTCCAGAGATTGCATTGGTTACCCTTGAAGATCCCAGTGTTCTTTACCGTCTGTTCCCCAGCCGGTCGCTGCAGGATAACTTTAACAATGGTGAGTAGCTTATCTTTGCAAACAATTGAAACCAGATATTTACGTATGCTGTATAAGAAGCACTTAAAAAAATTTCATAAAAATAATCTCTCTCAATATTCAGCCACTTATCAGTTTGGTTTTACTAACCAACCTAAAACAGGAAAACTACTGTCTGATTGTCTAAAAGTTAATTCATTCAATAAAATCAATTTATTGAATGATTAGTCAAGTTCACTCAAAGCCAGATTGATCTTTGTGTGTTTTAAATAGTTATAAAGCTCCAACGGAAAAAGTACTTCCTTGAGTTTGCGTCTCTGCTTCTACGGAGGACAATGGAGGAAGGCAGTCCAGATCAGGTGCTGGAATGGGGACTAGTCATTTTTCAGGCTCTCTCCAGGTTTGTTTTACTGACGTTCAAGTCTTCACAGATATCTAGGCCAGACAAGAAAACAAATTTTAACATCAACTTCAAATGTGTTCATCTTCATGCTTCAATTAATTGATGTGATCCCTTTCCAAGTTGATAAGTCAATAGTTTTGTTACAGTGAGCCTCATCATTACAGCGTACTGCACTGATCATGCTGCTGCTCTTCACTACGCTTGCAGACGTGACGAAGTTTTGGGACTAGCCACAAAATCTGCGCAGGAAGACAGCAAAAGTAAAGAAGGAGAGAGTACGACGACTCGGAAGAAAAGTGAAGTACCTCAGGTGAACATAAAGTACACACAAAATGACATATTTAGACATATACAGCATGTGTAGAGCGCATAGCAAAAGTGTCCATACATTAGGACCGTTTTCATATCTTCTTGTGTTACTACAAGTTTAAGTTTTTACTTTTGATACAACAACAAAAAGTTTTTCATTATTGTGAATGAAAGCGAAATAATACATGGATTTTAAATTGTCCAAAAACTTCTACTGTTTTATAGCTCAAGTGAGAAAATCTGTTGACAAGACAAGTATTAGTGTTAAACTGTGGCACATAAGTTGAAACAAACACATAAGTTATTTTTTTCTTCTTGCCATAAGCCATGTGGGGGATACAGGACATATGTATCCCCCACATGGCTACATATGGTAGCCATGTGGGGCTGAGATCAAAAGTGAAACTTTATGGCCTGCATTCAAAACTCTGTGTTTGGTAGAAAACTTTATCGGCACCTCAGCCTGAAAACACCACCATGCTGTGGGTAAGCAGATCATAGTTGATGGGGAGGTAGTTGGTGCTAAATACAGAGTAATCCTTGAAGAAAACCTGTAAAGTTTGCAGAAGAATGGAAGGTCGGGTGGAAGGTCGATCCTCACCCAAAACATACAGCCAATGAATGGCTTATGTTCAAGCATGTGTTCAACTAACCCAAGGAAAGTCTAGGTTGGAATTTGTTGTAATAATGCAAAACATTTTCCAACATTTCAAGGAACAATATATAGAAAATTTAAGCAATGTGTTATGCATCTGCACAGCTTTTTTTTTTTTTTTTTCAGTGAAGCCTTTTTTGTGTTTTATAGCAGGGTACAACCACAGCTGAGGAGCTAAGAAGAAAGCTTAGGAAGAAACTGCCACGGAGCTTGCTGAAGAATCTGAAAACTCTCAGGTATCGTTCGTGGATATCGATGGTCAAGGACACTCAAATTGCAGTATCGTAGTTTGGACTAACAACTTTCGTGTGTGTGTGTTTTTAGAGAGCTGCACATTGTGGAGCATTTACTGTTTTTGATGTCTTTTGTGGTGCAACGCAACAAGAAGCGGATTCATCTGAGGAACTTAGTAGCTGACGAGAGAGCAGAGAGATCTTTCCTTAATTACTGCATGGCTACGGCACATTTAGCTAAATTTTACCAGGGCGTGCAGCTGATTAACGAAGGACATCTGAACGAAAGGTTCCCAGTCAAGATCAAGTTCCTCTGAGCAGCACTGTATTTCTGTTAACATTATTCCAATATTTATTTTTATCTTTAAAAACAAGATATTATACATTTTATGATCAATAATTTTAGATTGCAGTGAAGCCTCCTTTGCTTTTTTTATACTTTGCTTAGGTACAGCCAGCTTGATATCTGCTGGTTCTCTCTCGCCCACTCTGGCGTCATAATAAGGAAGTATTCTCTGCCCTCTTCTGAAAATAAAGTGAAATTACAAAAGGCTTCTGGCCGTAAGGCTGACATGGTGACTCCAAAAGTAGAGAGGAAACGAAGGGAGGGTGAGAAAATTACTTAACAAAAGACTGTAATGAAGTATAACGTGGCACTTTCTTTATAGCTCAATGCTTCTTTTTTTTTCTAGCTGTTAGAAAGGTTATCCAGGTGCCAAAGCGGAGCACTGATGAGAAAGACGCCCTCCTTCAAAATCTGCAAAAAGATACACAGAAAAGGAGTTCTTATGTACTACTGAGTTCTGTTGAAAATGCTGCTTTACATTTTCGCAGAGCAATGGTATACAAGACACGATAAACAGGGATGTTTGGCTGCTATATTTGTACCATACTCAATTGGTGTTCCTAATTGTCATCTTGCCAGGTACTGGCCCATCGTGGCAACCACTGGACAACTCTGCAGTACATGTGTCAATCTGTGTGGGACCAAAACCACAAGCTTACTGCAATGGTACAAAATGGTGCTTTAAATAAAAGTTTCCCACCGGTCATAACTGATGAGCTGCAAGCCATCTTCACCCCTCTTCTGGTGCTAGCCACTGATTTTATGCTGGACATGCTGACTAAACTTCAGGTCAGCCTAATTCTACTTACACAGATGAACATTTTATGTAAGGTTTTTGTGATATTTTTGTGAGTTTCTGTCACGTCCTTTCATTATCTTCCCACCAGATTTGGAGTTTGTACGATCTCGACGTGACCGTTGAAGAACTTGAGTCGCGTCTCCACTTCTCGCTCCCCTATGATGACTGCTTCCTGGTGGACCTGCGCTGGGTTCGAACTTTGGTGTTATACACTCTTGAGCAGCTTCATTTCTGTGGAAAATGGGAGACCCTGGCACACTTTGCCTTACTATATAACTCATACACACGGTGAATAAATTATTATTATTTTTAAAAAGAAATGAAAAGGTTCAAGTGGTATGAATGCTTTTGCACTATGCTATGATCAATGCATGTAAAGCAAGGGTGCTTCATACAGATTTATTAGATATTTTGCAGTTTCATTCTATGACCTAGTCCTGCGACTGAAGACTTTAAATTTGAAATTAATTTATATTTGTCCCTAGGGAACGTTACGCCCTGATGATAGTTCCTCTGCTGGTTCACGCTCAAAGGAACCTGCTTGAAAGAATTTCTTCTTTTAAAGGACCTGCAGTCCCACAACCACACCATGTCAAGACAGAGAACACCACTGGGAAGAAAGTAGGGCATGCACAAAACAGAAATCACATCTTACTTTGTGTGATAATAGAAAATCAAAAAGTCACTTACAAACCAAAGCAAGTCAAGACTTTATGGTACCTATTTTGCAACAATAGGTACCATCTGAAAATTATTCCTGTGTGGTTTAACTTTATTTAAAAAAAAAATTTTTTAAACATCCTAAATTTCCAATAGTCTTTCAACATTGCGTGTTGCCGGAGACTTGGTAGTGCAATACCAAGATCAGTCTTGTGCAGTTGTGTATTGTGTACATTGAATTTTTTGTGTCCTCCTCTTTTTTCATCATAGATAACTAACAGAACTTACGCAGGCTGCCAGCTGCTCAGTGTGTGGAATCGACCCCCTGCACCACCGAAACAGACCTTAAACAAAAAGGGAGCAAAAAAGGTTCATCCTAAGGATCCATTTTCACTGAAAGGTTTGATTGGACAAAATGCTTCATTCATTAGAAAAGCGCTGAACAGAGTCATAAAGAATATTTCTTTTGAAACAAAAAAAATGTATCAGATCTTCCAAAGACAAACAATTGAAAGTAAAATTTCTTAGTGCAAAATAAATAGAAAACGTAAAACAATGCAAAAATGTTTTGTGCTGAAGTTTCAGAATTGCCCCTGGCTATGTCGCTTGTGCGCGTTCCCCTTGTCGTGGAAGAAACCCTGAGCTGTTTTCGTGAAGCCCTCAGGAAAAGATCGCCCAGTCTTCCACTCCTCAAGCATAGTCGTTCGTTAGTTGTGCAGCTTTTAGCATGCACACAGCCCTGTGAGTTTATTGCTTATTAAACAACAGGCGCAAGTGCTCCTCTGCAGTAAAACCTCTGCTGATGTCATCCTTCAGGCTTTGCACCACAGACTCCAACTTGTCAAACTAGAGGAGGTACTAGCCGTCCAGCAAGCGAGGTGACGTTCAGCCCAGCAGTTGTTACGTCTCCGGACCTCCTCCCTGATGATCTGCTTGAGGAGGACTTTAGTTCTACAAATGCTATCTACAGCCTTCCCATCAGCCTTAACAGTGTACCAACTGTTACTGCTGCTTACACAAACTCCATCCGTAAGAATTTATAATTGCTACTATTGTATATTTTTTTTAGAAAGAAGCAGAATGAAAGGACAAAGTAACCATATTTGTGTAAATTACAGTGTAGGCATATAGGTCCTTAATTAAGAAGCTCTCACTGTCCTTTCTCTTCTCTTCATTTTCCTCAGAGGAACTGCAGGCTAACGGTCATGACTCCCTTCACATTTTAGCTCTGCATGAAATTGGAAACCTGCACTTCTATGCTGGAAACATAAGGTTAGAAAACATTTAAATGGGTTTATGTGGACCAATCAACAAGAATGTGTGCATTTTTTATGTCATAATTTTTCTTTCATTCATAATTTTGGTATCTGCTTGTGTTGTGTTGCCTCTAGTGCTGCACACTCCTGCTGGAGCAAAGCCCTAGACTGCATCTTCCAGAGCTCAGGTGTCATCCAGCAATGTGACGGTGTTAACTTTGAGAGCAGCTTCTCGCAAAACATTGTAAAGCAAGCTGGTATATGGGGATGCTTGCAAGGTGCTGTGCTTGCTGCAAAGATAGCGCAGTATGTTGGACTTTTATGTTGATATGCCGTTTTGTCTGTGTTTTCAAGCAATGTCCCATTAAAAATACACTTCTGCTGAGCCGCGTGTTTTAATTTGCAGGTTTATTTCAACCTCTGATATCACGAAGCGCACAAAGCGTTGTCGGCTGTCTGCTCATTTCTTTAAGGTAATCTCTCTCAGGAATGTTATGACAGTACACTGAAATTTGTGGCTGTAATGTGACAAAATGATGAAAATTTCATGAGCATGTCACTCAATTTCCTTTCCTTGTATCATCTCTGACATGGCGTCTGCTCATCCTCTTTAGTGTGTGCTGTGTTGCTCCATGGCTCACCCTTTGAAGGATCTACAATACTCCTCACACAGCATTAGGGATGAACTGTTTCCTGGCATTGACCTTTTTTCTGAGCCCCACAGGCTTCAAGTCAACACCACAGTCGCAAGTCTTCACTTTGTTTGCCATTGGCTCTTCATCACAGGCTACTACATTACGGTATTTTTCAACATTTGTCCTCAATTTGAACTTCATTTCAGAAAACAAAATAGACTTTATTGTTAAACTCTGTTTTTTCAGCTTTTTCCCATTCTAGCCCTTTACCTCTACTTTGTGGGGCCCGTGTGTAGAGATGTACAGCGCACGGCTGAAGCCAAGATCCTCAAGGTCAGGATCGTAGTTACTGCTGTGATTTTTTTTTTTTTTTTCTTTTGTTAATCATCAGTGAGAAATGAACCCTATCATGTCAAACCAAACTGTGGTTTTGGAGATTTATTCAGGCTTGTAAGCTGGGAGGGCAAAGTTGTTCCTTGTCTCTATCTGAGGAGAGAGAAAACACTTCTGTATGCACAGATATCATAGGGGAAAAGACAACTTGATGACTCTGAACCATCCTATTGGAGCAGGAGTACAGCACAATGTTCCTGCAGTGGATACTTGTAACACTAGACAGGCACATGATCTTGCATAAGGAATAATAACAATCGCACTGTCAGACAGAACACTCTCATAGAATTAAAATACAACACTTATGATATTACCTTCTCTTTTAACAGGAAAATTTTTCTTTGCTACCTGATCTGACTGTTGTTTTCTGCAGATTCGTGCTCTCACAGAGTTGTGCATGTTTACTGAAGCCATTGCAGAAGCTATTCAATTCACTCAAGGAGCAGATATTTTTCTTCCGTATGGACTCCACATGACCACAGCAAATCTACAAGTATGTTTACCTTTTTTCTTTAATCCATTTGAAATATGTTAATATTGCTGCATTTTTCTACAGCACTGCCTTCCTATTCTCAGATGATTAGGTGTGCTCATACAACATAAATATGGTTTGTCTAACCTGATTTTAATGGCATTTATGCTTTTTAAACAGCGTGTAAGGACTTTCTGCAGCAACGCGTCTCTTCCTGACAATGTGGAGGTAAAGTACGCAATTTCTATGACTCCACTTTCAAATCAGCTAATTAAAACCATTTCGATGTATTTATAGATCTATTCATATTTATCTACACTCTTGCATAAATGAGATAAATATACTGTTGATATGGTCTTTCCTTGCTACTGGATTTTTCACCCAAAGTTAAAAAAATGCAGTGCCTATCAGACATTTGCATTATCATCTGCATTATTCTCATATTAATTTCTGGCTTGTAATGATTTATTGGAACCATCATGTTTTAAGGATGGGTTCAAATAGAAACAAAAATAAATGTAAAATTTATGCTGATTAGTGAACTTCTAACTGAAACTATAGATCCTGTAGAATTTGTCAAATATCATTGTTTTATTTTAACCTAATCTGTGACGTTTATGATTATGATTAGGCTGTGGAAGACCTTGTGAACTGTGACTTTACTTCAGAGGTCTGCACATTGTACGGTCCCACGCTGTGCTCCAAATTCAACCTCGCTCGAATTCAACTAATCTTAGCGATCACCAAGTCTGTACGTGGCAGTCCTGTGCCAGGTCTGTAAGGAAGAAGCTGTTCTTTGTTGACTTTGTTTTGTGTGATCACTGTGTTTGCAAAAGAACATTGTGTTAAGGGCTGCAATGGTACTTTGTGCTGAGTATAAGCATTCAACTGTAACTTCTGAGGAACATCAAAATTGATTTTTCTGCATATTGTCTTTCAGATCCTGAAGAAAGTTGTTCTACCCCAGAAAGTAAAGAAGTGCATGCACAGGATATGGCACAAGATGAGCAGGAGAGACATGAAACAGAGGGATCATCCCCTAAAACAGAGAGACCGAAAGTTGTCTCTTTTGCTAATGAGAAGACGGAGCTATCTCCAGAAAGGATCAAGGTAAGAGTGTATAAGTTCTATCCCAGCAGATCCTATTGAGTTTGCTTGCTGCAGGCCCATTCTCTATTTAACTGTCCCTGGCACTTTAAACACAGATTCTGAGGAAGTGGTGGCCCATGTGTGAAAATGTGTCATTTTCTCCTTTTATAGTATATTTTGTTGGAAGGAGCTTCCACTTTGTTTTCATCTGCTACGCAGCAGCTCTCCTCTCTTACCTGCAGCGAAGCTGAGAAACTGGAACTGGTGGTGGAGTTCAACCTTCTTAAAGCTAACCTCTGTCTGCAGCAAGAAAACTATGCACTGAGGTATCCACACTTCAAAGTGGATTTAGGCAACTGTTATGTCTTTACATCCTTCGTATTTGTATAAGTTTTCTATGTTGCCATGCTTGATCGCTCTCCCTTAGCTTTGAGGCTGCAGTTTCAGCTTTGGTGTTGCTGCAGACATCTCCTGTCACTGTGACACCATCCCCTCCTGGAAGTAAACAGGTAAAATGGCATATGTGTCCATCTATGGTGAAAAGAAAGCGCATAAGTTTTATTTATTTATTTATTTATTTATTTATTTATTTATTTATTTATTTATTTATTTATTTATTTATACCAATAATAAAAACCTTATTAAAGAGAAATATCTTACAAATGAAGTATATTCCTATATTTGATAACTTGTAGAACCACATTCAGGATAGCTCTCAATTTTAATATACTGCTTCTTTCTCCTTAGTTTCTGTCTTTATAAAAGTGTTTTTCTGTTGTGCTGCACTGAATCTATATCACCCAGAACTTATTTACAGTATGTGTTTTATGTTTTGTTAAGGACACCAAGGACCGCAGTGTACCAGACAACCTGCATAGAGACATGTCCAGGGCTGTTGAAGCCCGTGAGAGAACTGGAGCTTTGCTGTGGCTGCGCTGCCGGCTCACTCTGGTCCACTGCCTGACTGCTAACATCCCTGCTATTGCAACTCTTTTTCCAGGTTTTAGAAGCTTTTAGACTTTTTTTTCCTCCCTCCGAGTGTTTCATGATTCAATTTCATGTTAATTTTACAATAATATTACAGAAATGATTCGTAAGTATGAGTACAAATTAAATAGCAAAAACATAAGAAAACCGTAATTATTGATGTTATTGATCTATCTCTATCTATCTCTCCCTATGATAGCAGAAGTTCAATTATATGATTAATTTATTTTTTGTGTGTTAATGAATGGCATTTTGTCTTTCAAGGTAAGAACATTAATGAAGAAATATATCAGGTGATACAGCAGGGACTGGATGAATGTCTGCAATGGGGAGACAAAGATATTCAAGCTCTGTTTATGGTGGAAGCTGCAGAATTAGAAGCACAGAGAAACAGGATTGCTGAGTGCATGGCAATGCTGAAGGTACAAACACAAACAGGGGCAACCTTTTGTTTTCTCTATTTTTAGAAATGTAGATAATAATTAAGGGCACTTTTCACAACATATTAATACATACGATACAGACTTTTTGTTGTAATGAATAGACAGCATGCATCTTGTCAAAAGGTGTCACATTTTTGCATGTGTTAGAACAAGAGTTAACTCATGTTATAAGGAAGTCATCATTGTCATGCAATGTCAATGACCTGTAATAACAATGAATTTGTTGTCTGTAAGAAACGTGGAGGTTTTTTTTTTTTAGTAAATGTCATTTATTCGTTTTTATCTTTATTTAGCTGCTTCTAAGTTTTTAAATTAACTTCAGATCTCTTAGCAAAATGTATACTTGGGACTTCTTTTTATCATAGACTTGATCTGTCTTTTACATGTTTTTTTTTTTTTTTTTGTTATCTTGTTGCCAGTTTTAATAGTTTCATTATTACACCACACTTAATTTTAGCACCAACACGGCTAAAAGAAACAACCTAAGCAAGTCATAGCTAGGATTTAGGGTTAGGGTATATGCACCCTGAGAATATCAACCACAAATTAGTCACATTTTCTTTTTTTCTTTCACTTTATTGATTCTGTAAATTCTGTCCATCAAATAGGACTATGATAAACTAAGGTTCTCCTTATATCTGTTGTTTAGAAAACAGTGAATCTCCTGTCAGGACGGACATGTATGCCACCCAGGTCTGTTCTGACTCTTGCTCGAGCCACGTTGTTGCTCAGTGACCTGAAAAAAGAACAAAGCACAACACTTCTCAGACTGACACAGAAACTCTTGGAAAAGAAGGTACACATAAAATAAGATGAAGCTCACTACATACATTCTGTCATTGTACTGATAGGAGGGAAATACATACAGTTAACCTCTTGACCTTCTGTCTCAGCTGTGCCTGTTTGATGAAAATATAATATGGCTTGATGGAAATTTAAGTTTCTCTCCACCCGGACCCAGAAACATCTACCTCCCTTACCTCGACATGCTGAACAAAATTACAATGCGGATTGGTAAGACACGAACCCGCATACATAGGGCACAAGAAGCTAATTATTTGTGAATTTTCCAATTAAAAAGCTTAAAAGAATGACCATCTCAGAGAAACACACGAAAATAAACTCTTCACTCATTTGGTGCTTTTTGCAACCCAGTTTGTAATATCACTTTTATTGCGTGTTACATGAAAGGACGTACTTTAACAAGTATTCTAGGCTTCCTAATAAAAAACTTGTTAATGCTTTTGTCTTTATTGTTGTAATTTGTTTCGTCTTGAATTTTGAAGTATCTTGTTGAGTCCTGGATTTAAAACATTAACTTCTTTCAACAAGACTGACGTCTCTCAGAGTAGTTTAAATGAATTATGGTGCTAACTAAGCTGAAGATAAGCTGAATATATTTTTTAAATAGCTTTGCGGTGTAATTCTAAACATAGTGTAGTTATGGCATGATTTCTTTGGTATGAAATACCAAACAACACAAGGTAGGATGCGCTCCTTGGTGAGATTTTTTCAGAAATCAAAAAATTGAATCCCCCCAGTTTATGGTAAGAGCTTGTAAAGCCACCTAAAACTAGTCCACATAAATTAGCAGAGTTGAAGAATTAACCTTCAAGAACTAAGAAAATTGCTGAAAAATTGCGTTGTCTCCTTTGTTACAGATTCAGTCCTGAATGTTGGCAACATGGAAGGATCAGCATTTGTCCAGTCATCACATCAGAGTCAGCACCCATCTGATAGCACTGAGAAAGATTCTCAAGCAGTTTTCTCTCCAAGACATGAAAGCTGATGAATGGCAAAGCTTCCATTAGACTTTTTGCCATTTTAAGAGGCAGGAGTTTTTGCTTCACTTTGTATGACCTATTTCATTTCATTACAGGGTTATCTTTGTTCTGTATTACAACAACACAGTTATAAAATACAAATAAAATTTGAGCTGAGAAACAACAAGACTGCACAATCCTAATTTGAAGAATTAAAAAATTTACTTGACTTAAACCTTTAAGAAAATGATTTCTTTCTTATTTTCACTCTTAAATTTTGAACATTTACTGTGCTTTTAAAAATATTTGTGCCCTTGCATATTTATTTGTTTTTGACCATGCCATATTTTGAGGTAAGATAGAAATGAACCAACTGAATAGCAGCTTCATTGGTATTTGATAAATAAAAGTATAAAACAATTAAGCAAACTGATTTTTTGTGATTTTTAAAAAAAGTAAATTAATATCAGACCAGCTTGAGTGGTTGATGCAACAAGGGTTATTAGGAGGCAGTTACTTTTTCATGTAGGACCAGGTTGTTGTGTTTTTTAACTTCCTCAGGTTATCCTTGTAGAATAAAATATTGTTTGATGATCTGACATTTGACAAAAAATCAGAAATAGAAGAAAAATGTCAAGTGCAAGACCCTTTTCACAACTCTGTATCTTTCTTGTACAATATTTGATCGAATAAATAAACACATCCTTTTCCTTATGTCATACTTTCAATGCATAAAATACCCCAAAAATTTGCATTGGCTATCTATACTTAGGTACCAATCCTCCTCTAAAAGGGGACTCTGTATTTTGTTAAATAAACATTAATACATTCAAAATGTGAATTCAGGTGTTAAGTCGGTGAAGTGTTTTATTGTGAAACGTCACCGGAAGTGGCCGTTGTTACCATGGCTGACTTGACAGCAGGTCTGCTGTACAGAGTAACGGTAGTCTGCTCGGAGACATCAATTGTCTGGCTCAACTGACGTTTGTTTGAGTCCACCAGTGGTTAGTAACGGGGGTCCGCCCGTTGTTCAGGCTAGTGCTGTGACAGTTAGCTCGTTAGCCGTCTTTAAATGGAGTTTCGAGTTAAAAGATGATCGCTTCACTCTCAAGAGGAAGTTTGCTGGATGAGGTTCTTCATGGGGGCTACAATGAGGTAACCCAACGTTGCCGATTCTGTGTGTTTGGTAAATTTGCTGAGCCAATTAGCAAGCGGACGTTGCTTACATTTTCAAAGCTTAAAAGCGCGTGCTCGTCCCTTTAAACGAACAATTAAAATAAGGTTTTGTTTTGCTTTTTTATTATTTTTTTTAGATATGTCAGTCTTGTACATGTGAGTAACATCGCGAGTGTAAATGTTTTCTTCCAACCAAAAAAACAAAACAAAAAAACTTGATACGAGACTTAGTAATAAAGTACTAATAAAGTAATCAATGATTCTAAATGTTTAGTATGTACTTGTTAGGCTATATCCTTACTGGAGCTCTTCAATCTTACTTTAGCTAAGGAAGCTAAATAACACAGGAAGCCAAACCTGAAATTACCTCTGCTGTGTGTAAAATGTGTGCCTTGTTTGTGATGTATCCTGATGACAATGAGTTGTCATATGAAACATCAGAAAGGATCACATGTATTACAACTAATATGTTGAAGGAATATTTAAGTCAGGAGTACAACTTTAAATAAGGGATCTGCAGGAGCGAAAGCAAAAATGAAATTATTGGGACAATAGGCTGACCTTCCTCCCCAGCGCCCTCCCTCTGCTCTGTCCTAACATAAGCAACAAAGGCTCTTATTTGTCTGAGCTTCATGTGGCCCCAATCACTAAGCCCTGCATCTGTGTATGTGTCTGTCTGTGGTGTGTTGGATGTGTGCATCTGATTGACAACTTGCAGCAGCAGCTGGCAGCATATGTTTCCTGGGTGAACTCTCAGCTGAAGAGGAAGCTGGGCCTACAGCCCATTGGAGACCTCCGGCGTGATCTGCAGGATGGCGCTGTGCTTGTTCAACTCATAGAGATTGTTGGTAAATATACACAGATTCACACATATGCTGATATACAGCACCACATGTTGAAGTAACTCAATTGGGGAAAAGCTTCAGCAAAACTCATCATTATTTTTGGTTGGATCTGCCTGAAATGATTTAAATTCAGTGGCTCTATGAGATGAGCAAAACAGTTTAGAAAATTTTAAATCTAAGCATAGTGGTCCCAAAAAATGTCTGCTTTTGTCATTCTTAAATGATCAGAATCATAATCCCTAATTAAGCTCAAGCTTTTTGTTTTATATGTCTAGACAAGCATCCGCTGCAATTTGCAACCATTTTTCAAAAAGCACATGGTATTCGCTGCTCATAATAGTTCATTTATTACAGTCCAAACACATTTGTTGAGCTAATAAAATCTGAGTGCCTTTCAGGCTATACATTTTGTCTTTCTTTAAAGATTTTGAAGTTTTGTCTAACTGAAAAAATAGATTCGCTTTTGCAAGCGTCACAAGTTTTTGGACTTAAGACAATCAAATAAGATCCAGTACATGGCCCATTGCTGTGACTGCCAAAGTGGATGACATCATCTTCTGTCATCCACTTCCTGTAGCACAGTAGCACTTCAGTACTGGAGTTTGAGACCTGTAGCTTAGCATTTCACTTACTACTTCACATGAAAACATCAGCAGGAGAAACAAGGTGTTAGTTTACCAAAGACTGCAGTAGTGAGTCAGATATATTTGTAGAAGCTTTGACGAGGGTGAAGGTAGAGTGCTTCTTTTGCTGCATTTTTAAGCTGCTCTCTTTTCAAGGACACAGTTTGCATTCTTTTTTCCCCCCTTTGGTTGTCTTATGTTTTTATTGAATTGTCAGAATGCGACTCACATTTGGCAAATGCCTTTTCAGTCACTTGGATTGTGTGAGAAGGAAGTTTTAATTGGGACATCTCATCCCTCAACATAAGGTTCCTAATGTTCTTTATCTGTGCTTTTTTTTTATTATGGCAGCTGGTGAAGTACTGCAGGGAGTCTACACACCTCCTCTGAACAAAGAGGAAAGCAGAAAGAATGTGGAGGAAGTCTTAAAGTTCATTTCCTCTAGAAACATACGCATGCCACACATATCTGCAAAAGGTAAACCGCAAGCAATTATTTTTACACATTTTTTTTACACGGCTGTCGTTTTTATATCTAACCTCACTGACTGTCAGTTTCAGTCATAGACATGCCATTCTAAGGTTATCTCACCTTGTCTGTCTCCTTTCTGCTTTGGTCTGCACACACGCTTGGTGTCCTGTCTTTGGACAATAATAAAAAAGCTGTTATTGCTGTATTGTGCTGGTGGAATGTGGTGAACATAAAGTAATTTCTCTGATAAGTTACTCTCCTTGCTCTTCCCGCTGAGATTCAAACTGTATCTTTTGATCACGCTTTATAAGGAGACCATTTTAACATCTTAAAAGAAAAACAGAAACACTTTTTATGGTTGATAGACGCATCACAGGCTTTGTTTTGGGTTTTTAGACATCGTCGATGGGAACCTGAAGTCCATCATGAGGATTATTCTGGCTCTGGCAGCCCATTTCAAACCTTCAGCCAGTCAGAGGGCTGCGGCTAGAGGCGGGAGGAGCTTAACTAGAGGAAACACAACCCACAATCCTCTCTCTACTGTTGCTTTGGCTCAAGGGGCTGCTGCTGCTCTGGCATCCGCCCGCCTGGACGCCTCACTGCCAATACGTTTCGCACGCATCAACAGGTACGCCAGTGTTGTCGGCTGTAAGACAATCGCACATTGTAAAGAGAAACTTTTAGAGATGCCTTTCTGTACCTTAGCTGCTTTTGGATCACTATAACTTAAATCTTGCGAATCAGTACGTTAGTCTTAACTCGATTTGAGATCTGATGAACTTGACCTTCTGTTTTCCTCCTGTCTGTCATCAGCTGTGGACAGTCGCTTCAGGCTATAGATTACAGGCTAATCTACAATGATTATCAAATGATTATAATGTGACTATGTCCAACATAAAAAAGTCTGACACCGAAGTAACCACGGCCTGTTTTCTCTTATAACATTTTTTGTTGGTCATGTTTAGTCTTTTTGCCAGCCTTCTGTAAAGTGGCCTACATTGACTTACCTGGTGACTTTATATAAATAGCTTAAATAACTAAAGTCGTAAATGCGTCCTTTCTGAATCATTTAATAATTTCTCAATTATGATAATATAAAACAGCTTTTTTTTTTTTTTTTTTTTTTTTTTTTAGATTACCAGTAAGAGCATTTTAACTCTAACTGGAGAGCTAAAAAAAAAAACTACCCTGTAATTAGTTTGTCATAATTTGTTGTTTATCCTGGTCTGTTTGAGCCTACACTTACTTTGGTTTTACTCATCTAAACCATCCAGATGCAGATCTACTGAGTCTCAGAGCAACATCCTCAAAGGATTTGCTGACCTCTAATGGACAAACAAATAATATCAATCAATTATCCTCCATTTGAGCTGCTGAGCTGAGGCTCATCTTCTTATATAAAGGTGATGAATCAGACAGTTCTTACACATAATTGCGTTATTTTTATTTTGCGTGTCCTCTTTTAGTGGCTGGGGGTTAGATGGCGGAAGGAGCATATGTGTCCGTGCACTGGTCCAGCAGTATGAAAGAGGAGTCACAGATGAGCAGGAGGATCCTCATCTCAGCAGGTGATTTGCTTCAGCATAAAATCAAATTACTCTTTTAAGAAACAAATTTCCACTCTGTAATCATTCCCATTTCTCATTTGATTAAAACAGACATGGATGATATCAAGATAAATTTTTTACAATAAGCAATTAATTTTTCTTTACTTCATATTATGTTGAGAGAAGTAGGTAACCTAACAGTCAAGTACCATACCCAGGGAATTAAAAGCTCTTTGCAGGGGACCCAGTCTGCCTGCAATTTAAATCAGTCCAAATGACTACTTGTGCCAAAAATTGTAATTAAGCAAAGCAAAAGTTCTGGCAGCAATCAGGTAGTTGTTATACTTGCGTTATCATAAAAATGCCGTTATTTCTAACTTGTATTAGGAAAATGATTTTAGCTGTGTTGACTGAAACGACTTTCATTGTGAAAGTCCTAAATTATTTCAATAAGTATTTCAATCCCAGTCAACTACTGGGCTAAATAAGAATGACTGACCTCAAATACTATTTCTCATGTTAAGAAATGTATTGTCGTTAAAACATTGGGTTTTTTTTTACATAGGAAACATTAAAATTATCTGAAGTGCATTGAGGCAAAACAGTTCTTTAACAGAAAAATTTAAAAATAGGATTTTATTTGCTGTGTTTGACACAGAATTATTGAATGAGATTAAAATAGTTGGGAGCAAATCTTGCTGATATGAGCAACAGCAACCTAAACTCATCAAAAGAATATATTTAGTTTCTTTGTGACTTAGGAATGTGTAGAGGCTGATTTGATTGAAGTTAACAAACATGGCTCCTGTTTTAAAGAACTTTGTGCTAGAAATACATACCTTTTCTTTGTTTTTCCTTTGCTCACAGTTACTTGTTACTTTCCATACTTGTCACTTTTCAGACCCTAACCTCACATCATGTTATGTGGTTCATTATTGTCTGTGTGTGTGTCTGTGTGTGTCTGACAGGGCATATGACTTTTGTCTTTGTCCCCTAAGCTTTTATCTTGGTTAGGATTTGTGTGTGTTTGCTCAGAGACATCTGAGCTAACCACAGGACTGATTCTTGAGAAAAAGATATTATCTGTCTTTATTTTCTGCAGTCACATGCTGGTGTGAAGTTTTGCTTTGCAGCGTTTTACCCGTCGTGAAAATAACGGCTGAAAACCAGTGCATTTATTCCAGGCTTGCTGCCTTATTAGAGGCCATCTCAGACTCACCAGAGCTATAACAATCCTATATTGGATGTTTAGCTTAACTGGGAGATACTGAGCAGTGTCAGCTGTATCGGTTGCCTTAGTAACTCTTGGCTATCTGGAGGGCAGGGGGCGTGGCTTGACAGCATAAAGATACAGAAATTGTCATGAGTTTTTCAAGATCCTAAGGGCTTAAAACAGAGGAAAGGGGCGAAGTGTTTTGTGCTGGCCGGACTGTCTGCAGCCCACTATGGGGGGAACCCAGATTAAATGGTAAGCCGAGACACAGAGGCTCTTTGAGTTTCATAATTTTAAACAACTTTAACTCGGATAAGATTGAGTTTAACTAGTGCTTGTGGCATTTTCATGCTTTGCTCTTTTCTGTGTGGTTTGTCTCTTTCTGCTCTTACGTTCCCTCATTTATAAAATATATCTTTCAGCAAAAAAAATATTTATGCAAACTGACTACAATCAAGGAACACAATATAACATGCAAAATGACTACTAACTTGTTTTTTTTATATTGCATTTACAATAGTGATTGAGTCTGGTTTGTGACATGCCTTATTAATTTGAAAATCCAGCCTGTATAACACAGACTGGCGGTCTAGAATGCTTTCACAACATTCAGTTTGCCTGTGGGCATTTTTTGTTCTGGATTCATTGGTTTTTCAATCTTCTGGCTAAAAGCTAACAGAATTGCCTTTAGCAACGGTGAAAATATGCATGTCACAAACATGGTTAAAGCGGAGATCCAACAATCAGAATTTTGCAGGCAATTTCTGATCTCTAGTTTTTGTGATGCAGACTTCTCTTTAAGAATTACTATAAAGGAAGATAAAGTGTTCAAAATCCGTCGGCTGGAAGCTTTGTTGAACAAATTGAAAGCCACCACTGGGGATAGACTCAGATACTGACAATTCATTTGGCCAGTGAAACATTTACCAATAGATCGATTAATTAGTGTTTTTGTCTCTCGTGAGCCTCAGCTCCGTCACTCCACTGCCGTCACCAAGAAGTCAGCAGAGCAGCAACTCAGTCCGACAGGCACATGACAGCCTGCAGCAGGAGCAGGAGAGCAGCGGTACGTCCTGTCGAGCCTACAGTGAGCATCAAAACATACTCACTTGGCTTGTGTCACTCATTTCTGTGTGTGCTCGTAGTGGAGTCATCTAATGCTGTAGTGCAGATGGCACTGGAGGATTCTCTGAGTGAAACCTTGGAGAAGGAGGTTCAAGAGACACGGAAGATGGTGTCTGCCCTGCAGGTATGAAGACGAGCATGAGGCGATAACATTCCCTTCTTTCAACAGTATTAAAAGTTGAGGATGATTTTATTGTTAACATGATAAAGGTGTTAATTAATACTAAAGTTATGTTGATTTACTCTTTTTGCATTAGCTGAAACTAATTTGTTCCCACATTGACGGTGAGATGTTTAAGCCTGTTGAGAATAACGGTTAACAGTTGTTTATATATGACAATAGTCCATCTGTTTTGTTTTGTTTTTTTCCTCTGATTTGATAGAATTCTACACAATTCTTGATTTAATAACGCAGCTCTTATCCAATAATTTCACACTGTAATCATAGAATTGCAAGAATGTGTAACATTTCTTAAGATGAATCGATCTTTTATTGCAGTAGTTAAATCTCACACTGGAGGTCATTTATTTCATGAAGCGTTACAAAAAGCACTACTTTCAATTATTATTAAAATTATTAAATTATTCCTAAGTGATCATTATGTCTTTCACTCTTCCAAAGCATCATGAACCCATTGTTTACCATTCTGAACATTGGGCATGTTTTTTTCTTTTATACATCTTTTGTTTGAAGCCGAACCCACTTTTGCTGAAAAACTTAATTTTACTCTCATGTGACCAAAGCGCACAGTTCAAGTTACAGGTTTACATTTGTGATGGTAGAACAGAAAGTGGTTTAATTTTTCTTCTTTTACTCCCATGCAACCAGTTGTCATCCATTGTTGCTGTGGAGGATTTGGTCGCCCAAAGGTGCAGCTCGTTGCAGCAGTTTTCTAAAAGTGTGTGATGGCAAGAGAAACATAGTGCCTCGTCTTTTCTGGAGGCCAGAATCTAAGAGAAATTGACCTCTGCATCATTCCCTTTAACTAATTTGATATATGGAGTATAAAAAAATACCACCTAGATTTTTATCTAATGGTGAGATTGTGCCTCTGCATTAAAAGATGGAATTATTTAAATTTCTTCTGCACACCTTTATGAGGGGTGCCAATAAATTCGGTTGGCTTTATGAGGAGATTCAAAACATAGTAAAAGCTACTGAAAGTATAACAAAAAATGTCATGTCTGAAACCTAATTGTAAGACCTTCATCTTTGGCTGTTTTTTGTTCCATTTGCTTAGTTTTTGTATATTTTGCACAAACTTAACTTCACTTCAAATAAAGGATAGTTTGTCAGCTAATGGGTGTGTGGCTTCACCGCAAAGTACAAATTGGTGTCACATGTTAGACTGTGGGTGTTTTTCCAGGCTCTGTTGCTGCATGGCTCTCTCCCTGAGAATGAACAGGATGTGTCTTTGACATTGGAGCCAGTCAATGCTGAACAGCAGCTGGTAGGTTTCAGTTCACTTGATTTATTTATCTTTTATAACCGTTGATTCGATTTTCTGTCCGTCCGATTCTTTTCGGTCTCAGTTCTGAATCTCTTGAGTTTTTTGTGCTCGCCGCAGATCACATTACTTTTTCCTGAGCCATTTGTGTATGTGCGTGCTTGTGTATGTCAGAGAGCGACACGGATATCAGTTTCCCTTTATTCTCCCTCTGTTGTAGTTCTCACACACCTTTTTCTCTTCCAGATAGTCGCTCGCAGCCGTTTGGATCAGAGTATGGAGGAGGTCACAGAGCTGAAGGTACACAATACCTTATCTTTTTTATGCTAATATTTGATTTATTTGGTCTGTTAGGAACAAGATTATTCTTACAACTGCAGAATGCACTCTGGCATTAATGTTTAATGCATTGTGTTCTTTGCTTCTCGTGTTAGAGGGAGCTGTTGCTCTGCAAGCAGGAGATCAGAAACCTGCAGGCAGTTAAGGTGAGTTGAAGCAGCATTTTTATAATGTTTGTAATAATTCTCCGATTCAGATCTTGACTTTGTGTTTGGTTCTTATTGTGCAGGAAGCCCAGCAGCAGAGGCTGTGCACTCAGGAAGCGTCTATACTGCAGATGAAGCAGGAACTTCTCCGAGCTAGCATGACGAAAGACGAACTCAACAACCACCACGTAGGAAATACATTCAGGCTTCTCTTAAAAATTCTTCTCCCTTTTCTTATTTACGATCGTGGGAAAATCATTAAAACACTCCACCTAAAATTGTCTCCAAAGTGGTATTTATGATGATTGTTTAGAAGTAATTCTCCTTTTCTGTAATGATGTGTCGTAGGCAGAGCTGAAGTGGAAGCTGGAGGAATGCAACAGGCTGTGGGGTGAATGCAAGGTGACAGGCTTGAATAAAATTCATTTGGTTTAATTAAGCTCGTTTGTCAACATCAAATGAGTTTGAGTTGAATAGAGAATCTAATATGTCTTCTCTATGTGGCTGGAAGCAGAAGGACGTCGGCCAAAAGGACAGATTACTCCAACAGTACAAACACAAACTAGAAGAAAGCCAAAAGCTCCAGGTATGTTAATTTACTGGATTGAGGGCTGAAGTTAGCTACTTTAATAATTCAGACACTCTAACAGCCTGCTACAAAAGTTAAAAGATTCTCAGCAAGACTAATAATGAATCATGCATAACGGCTTGAGGGTCACTGGTCACTGGCTTTGAACTTATTCTCAGATGGTTAGGGTAGAGTTATGCACGAGGTACGTCATAAAGTTGGCAAAGCTTGATGTTTCTCAAAATGGATTTGATTTCTTCCTCTTTAGAACCGTGTGACAGGTTTTAGACATGTCAGCATCTGTGACACAATAAACAGGGAGACACCAGCGAGTTATTTTTGGTCAATCTTCATACATGAAATGTTCCCAACTTTTGATCATGTCACTTTCTTTATAGGCTGAAGCACAGAGAGAGTTGGAGCACAAAAACGACATGCTACAGGAGCTAATGAGTAGAAATCTGCAAGAGGTAATGCTGTTTCTGTGCTTTGCTGGGTGTTTTTTTTTTTTTTTTGCTCCCATGAAGAACACACCCATACAACCTACAGCCGTGTTTTGTTTCTTTTGTTTTTTTCTTTATCAGATTCCAGTCAGCGCAGAAAACAATGGATATTCTTACTCTGGAAACCCAACTCCTTCTGTATCGGGTGTAAGTATTATTTCTCTTTCTATCAGTTGAAGACTGAATAGATTTACTGTACATTTCATTTCTGTCATATTAAGGTTGACGTGGTCCGATTGCCCATCTCATATCAAAGTGTAAATATGTGAGCCACACATGTTTTTGCATCTTAGAATCAAATCAGAAATCTTAACATGAAATGGGGAGAGGGAGAATCTGCCTCAGGTGGTAATCACAAACTGATGAATGTTTTGGACTGGATAGCCTCAACCAGTTAGATAGAAAACTCCTAACATATACTTTATTGCTCAAATGAATGTTGCTAATTGTCACTTTTTTCTGAAATATGAATTGCATGTGACATAGAAACACTTCACAAGTGGCTCAACTTGTATGATGTGCAAAGACAAAGTGATCTGTGCGAAATGGGTCCATGGTGCATTTTCACTGCGGCTCTGTGGGCTGAAAGTGTGTTTCGGTTTTGCTCTGCCAGCAGGCGGAGGAGGTCCAGCTGCTCAGAGACGCGCTGAGGAGCCTGCGGATCAACTTCAGAGACCATGACCCGCAGCACCATACACTGGACACCCTGGAGCAGGGAATAGTGTCACTCATCGACAGACTGCATGTCGTGCATACTCACAGGGTATCACGGCTTCATACTAATGTCCTGGTTTAGGAAAATATTTTTGAAAAGTACATTTCTGGTTAAATGTGTACATATAGATGCATATTTATTTACACTCTTTTAAGCTTTTAAACATGGTCCATTTCCAGTAGGCTTGAGTTTGATACCCTTCCAGAAGCATAATATTGGCCTGCTTCTTCCATTTCTAAACCAGTTTCGATGTGCGTTCGGAATCGTCGTCCTGTCGGACCACCAAATTATACATGACTTCAATATCTAGCTGTCAAATTGAGGTGATTTTGTAAAATTTGTAAGCAAACTTCCTGTCTTGTTATTCAATCCACCTTTCACAGCTGAAATCCACTGCTGAACAAGCCCTGGACATTATGCTACCACTGCCACGTTGAACACTAGGCATATTGTTAGTAGGTTAAAGCCTCATCTTGACCAAAATTCTCTTCACCTCAAGGCATTTGGCTTATCTGTGTGGACAGTTGTAAATGTCACTCTTTTAGTCAATAGTAATGCAAACTTTAATCCACTGTTGAAAGCTATGCTAGTTTTGGAACAGTTGACTTCAGCTTCAGTTGTTAATCTGCGAGTGACTGTCTGTGTCAAATGGTTGAAATTTGGATTAAATTCAATATTCCAACAGGATGACACATAATAGCTTCATTAATGGCCTCCTAGAAAAACCAGGCATCCCGCTGAAAGTTTGTGGACTGCTTGAAATCTCACTCCATGACAGAATACAAGTGGTGTGTAGTCATGGTGCAATTCTCTAGGGAACATTTCACCAAATACTTAGATGTAAAACCGGAATACATAGTTCAGACCAAGTATGGATTAAAGCTGATCATTGGATCTTGAGTCCCCAGCCGAATTTTATGGCGTCTTATTGTCAAATTTCTTTTAAGTTATTTTTCATATGTACAGCATTTTCATAACGACTGAAGTTACGCGATTGTGCTACAAAATGGCACCTTGTCCCTGGAAAATACACAATACAGCAGTTTATAGAAAATCCACATTACAATCTAACACAATGTCATTGCTTACTGCATTATTATTCCACCTTTAAAAAAAGTAATGTTTTTTGAGGGCGATTTAATTGCGCTCTAAATATTTTTTCGTCTGTAGGGCAGAGGGAAATCACCGAGACGGAAAGGTCAGCACATAGATTTGGACTCTTGGGCCTCCTTCCGTAAGAATCTCTGCTCTGTCAAAAATTGTAATTGTGACGAAACATTTCTAACTTAAAACTTTTTTCTAACTGAAACTGCTGTTTGCTGCAGAGAGTTGTCAGTCACAGAATGGTTCTCCTTCTTCTACAAAAATCCTTTACTTTACTGGAAAATCTCCAACACCCTCCATGATCAATATTCCCAAGAGGTTTGTGTCTTTGTTCGTTTACAATGAAATATATGTTTTCTTTGACGCTATATAAGAAAACATAGCTTCTGTGTACCATTCATCAATACGACTGATCCTGACAATGCAGTACAAATAGGACATACGATAAGCAAAATGATTCAAAATGTCATTAAAAACGAAGAAAATGTAATTCTTTTTCTTGACATGCATTATGCAGGCTGGGTGAAGTAACTCTGAAGGATGTTAAGGCGGCTGTTGATCGAGAGGGAAACTACAGGTACCACTTCAAGGCTCTGGACCCAGAGTTTGGCACTGTAAAAGAGGAGGTAAGTCTAAGACGGAGAGAAAGATAAAAACAGGGCGACAGTGGGCCACCATTTACTAATGATGGTGGCTGCATGTATTGGCACCCCTCATAAAGATGTGTTAAGTTTACAAATATATATATTTTTTATAATAATCTAGACCTTTTATCACTAAAGTTTAGTTTGCTAAATGTTGTAGGGAGTTTAACCGGAAACCAGCTGAATTTAGATGAGACTGAGATTGAGCATTTCAGCAAGATGCCATGTCTTCGTTTTTCTCCAGGTGTTCCTGGATGGAGCAATTGTTCCAGGCTGGGAGGGAAAAATAGTGGCCTGGCTGGAAGAGGACCGTGGCGAAGAGAGGTAATAATCACTGTTCTGTCTCTCAGCCATTTTAATTACTCTCTCTATGACAAGAGACTCATTTTCTTTTTTGTTTTAGACCTTTGTAGATTCAAGCGGAGCAGCTACGAATTATGCACAGTGTTGGAGGCTGGACAAATTAGCACAATGCTGTAAGAACATAGCATTTTTTAGATTATTAAATATGAACTGAATATCTCTGTAGTCTGTGCAAATATCTGACAACAAGGAAATTATAAGACTCTGTGCCTTACAAAGGAAAGCTGATTTTATCATGTTCCTAATGCTGCCACACTATAACTGCTGTAGAAAAATAGTCGAGAACATTATTTGTGGACTAAGTGGAATAGAAACTACTGTACTGAGGCTTGCATGGAGAATTAGAGGAAAAAGAAATATTTTTCATAGTTATTTGTGAAACTACATTAGTTCTTGTTTAAAGAATATAAAATTATAAACTAATTAGAAACAATGTCTGCTTGGAAGATGGAATAGATAGGATGAGACAAAACAGATTTACAGGAATTTGCCTTTTTTTACTTTTGTAGGACAAAACATTTTGTCCTACAGTTGCAGTTTTGCATACCACCTAGCGGTAGTAGGAGAACAGAGAACAGTTACAGTTGTATAAAGAAAAAGCCTTAAAGTATCTGAACTCATTGTCATTGGAAAAGCACATGCATGCACCCATGTAGAAATTTAGACAAAAAGGCCTCTTCCCACACCTAACTCCATTTTTTGTAATTGTAGACTATATCTCTTAATATTTTGAATAAGATAATATTTATGTTGATGGTTTATTTGTCTAGAGATTTTTGAATAAAACAGCCTTTATTAAGTGTCAGATTTTAATGTTGGTTCAAAGCAAACTTTAGTTCTTTCATAATTAACCATTCCATTATTTATGCTGTTTATTTCTCAGTATGGAGGTTTGCATATTTGTGGAAAATTCTGACTGATCTCTCACTAACAAGCCAACTGAAACAAGTCTGTTTTGTGATCACATGTATTTAATTGCCATGACTGTATGTACAGTAAAAATTGTACAATTTTCTGGTGAGATGGTATTTTCCCATTTGTGGTGTTTGTTGAGATTCTTTTTTTTTTTTTTCAAAGTATGGATATTTGCATGTTTGGGGAGGAAAAGCCTTTGACTGTTTCACATTTTGAAATAAAATTTTTGTATGCCGCTTTTTAATGTACATTTTCATCTATGATTCTGCTACTTTCTTAATATTTTTTACCAATAGCTGTGTTGTGTTGTATGCTTACTTGCACTTAAGAAATGCTCTAATAAGAGATTTTTGGCAACTTATTGTTTCCCAATTTATGATTACACAGAGTTGTTCTTCAAATACAGCTACAGTATAAATAGGCTAGAAATATTTAATTTAATGTTTTATACTGTTATGTTTGAACTACTTTTACACTTGTTCATCTGTGTGAATGAAGTGGTGCCTTGACACCCCAATAACTGGAATCTTTTTATTTTTGTCATGTTAGAACCACACAGTTTTTTGGTATTTTGGTAATATTGTTTGCCAACACAAAATGGTTCATAACTGTAAAAGTTGTATATAGTTTTCAAATTTAAAAAGAAATTAAAATATTGAGCATAGTCTGTTTAGCCTTTAATGCTGATACCCCTAATCTAGTGCAAGTACTTAAAGCTTTGAACATCACCCTAGGCACAATACGGGGCCGCTGCAGACATACTGAAAGATGGCCGTCCACCTAAACTTATAGGCCAGACAAATGAAGCATTAAATAGAGAAAAGGCAAGAAGCTCACAGTAACTCATAGAAGCTGTAGAGAGCCACAGATAAGCTGGAAGAATCTGCCAAAAGAGAAAACAATTCATAAACATTGTAGTTCTGGAAGAGAGAAAAGAAAAAAAGCCATATGATGTCCTATTTGCATTATGCTTCAGTCAGTCCATGTGTAGGACAGAGTAAACTAAAGTTGAGCAACTAAAATTGATCAGAGAAAATACATCAGATGAATTCCTCCATGTAGTGCCATTTTAATTTATTTTACGTTACAACAACCTTTAATGTATTTTATTGGGATTTTATGTGACGGAACATCACAAAGTAGTGAATAATTAAGCAGAAAACATTTTTAGGTTGTGCTGTTTTGTTCTATGGGTATGCCATTTTTACTGCCACCATGTGCCTCCTCGTGGTATTGCAGTAAACTAACTTTACAGCTTTTCAATAGTTTATAGCGCATACCAAAGCGTGTTGTAAATATTATTTTTTCATTTACTGCGTTTTGAATTCTAGCTTCATTTCAAGCTTTGGAGATTATTCCAAGACTAAACTTTGGTGGCCAACATTTACGACACCTCCTCTAAAGACGTTGTCGCAAACTCCAGTCAACCTGAGCCGTAAAGCTTTGTGTTTTGGACTGGAGGAGGTCATTAGAAAGTGAGGAGGAAGGAGTCCGGGCACAGACTAACTCAGTGCCAGCTAGTTTCTGGTGCCGATGTGAGGCAAATACATTATTTAACAACCCCGTGTAGAATTTCAAGCGCTGCGAAATGATTCGTTTAATTCTGCGGCTCAGGCCGTCCGCCGGGCTCTCCTGTCCCCGTGCCCTCCCGGCGGGGCCTTCCACACTCGGCTCTCGGTCTGTGCCCGTCACCGGCTGTCTGAGGCGGCTTCACTGCGGAGCGAGCTCCCGAGTCGTTTCCCTAGGTTCGAGTCTCGGTCACAGAACGACTCTCCTGCGGTGTCCTCAGCTGGCTGGTGGCTTTCAGAGCAGCCGCTTCTACAGTCTCCCTCCTCACCAGAAGGTAAGGTTACCTGACCGGTTGCTATAGCACCGAGGCTCACGGTAGCAGCTAGCAGCCGAGAGCGGTCAGCTACACCAGGCAGCTGTCACACCTGTAAGAGTCGTGACGCGGCGTTTCTTTGTAATAACTGGATTTAAAACTATCAAGTTGACACAGGATTATGTCGGTACAAAATTTTAAACTTTGTAATACGTTGTGTTTGTTAAAACGATAAACTCTGACCTTAACAGTGGGGACGTACAGCGCCTTGCCAAAATATTCAAACCCCATGTTAATTTTTTTATTAACATCACATAACATCAATGTTTTTATGACGGATCAAAACAAATTCATATAATAGTGAAGAAGAAAAATGATACACAGATTTCAATTTTGGTTATAAATAATGTACAAGCTGTGACGTGGATTTACTGCAGAGCTGGCATGTTCTTGTAAAGTGACCAGCATCCCTACTGGAAAACAAAAATAAAACATCCCCACAGCATGAGGCTGCTACCACCATCTTTCATTATGGGGATGGTGTGTTCAATTTCAGAATGATGAGCTGGATTGATTTTCTGTTAAGCATAGTATGTCCTCATCCATTTCCTTTGATTGGGCCATTCCAAAAAAAAAAAAAATAATTATAATTTGCTTTGATTTCAACCATGTAGGTTTGAAACTGTTTCACATTGCTGTCCTTCTGGAGTTTGAACCTTTAGGCTTTTGTAATCTCTTACAGGTTTTTGTAACAAATATTTTTATAAACATTTTATGTATGGAAACATTCACATTATTCTGTGAGTTTCTGATGTTTTTATTCCACTATTCAGTGTCATTTGATGTCAAAAGTAACCAACTTTTTTTTTTATCGAAATGCACTGCATGAAGAATCAGTTTTTTTTTTTAATCTGCTGTTCAGAAAGAATTCAGATTAATTAGCAAGGATTTGATTTAATACCTTTTCAGAAAATGTTATTTAAGCATCAGTAGTTTGGTGAATCCATACTGACTTAGAATAAAGTCTTGATTTAGAAAAAATAAATGTTTAAAACAAACATTTTATTTTCAAAATATTTAATGTGAAAGAGCAGTCAATATCAGTCCTTTTTTTAAAATTAATATTTTACAAATATATTTTAATATTCCAGACATTTTCAAGTCTTCCTATTCTGCTTTTCACCATTCATATTTTCTATTGGATAAATCATTTATTTCCTCTCTTTAGTGTAATGTAGGTTTATTTTGGGAAACCTCCCCCTCTATCCTGTCGGCTTCACAGCTGGCAGCTCTTTCTTATCTCTGCTATCAGATGTCACTTGACCCGCTTTGCCACCGTAAAGTCTGCAGATGTGATGAAATCGGACTTGTGGGCCATTTTATTGAACAGTCAAATGAGGCGATGACGACGCTGCAACTTTGCTCACAACAGCTGACACTATTTACAAATCCTTTTTGATAAGATTACTATAACGTGATTTTTTTTTTTGGATGTGTATTCTTTTAGATGACTTCCCTGTTCTTTCTTGTTGTTAATCAGGTGGAGCTTCCTGCTCTCTCACCCACCATGCAGACGGGAACAATCGCTCGCTGGGAGAAGAAGGAAGGAGATAAAATCAGTGAGGGGGACCTTATAGCTGAGGTTAGCTGCTGTCTTATTGTATAAATGTAAAAAAAAATATTCCAGTACAATCCAAAAGTATACTACGTACTTCACTTTTTATTTAACCACCTTTGCAGGTAGAGACAGATAAAGCCACCGTAGGCTTTGAGATGCTGGAGGAATGCTACCTAGCAAAGATCCTGGTCCCTGAAGGCACCAGAGACGTCAATGTTGGATCAGTAATCTGCATCACAGTTGACAAGTCAGTGCTCTGTATTTATATCGATTCATGGCAAACTTTCTACTCGTTCCGAAAATGACCAAAGGAGGATCTAAATGTGCAAATGTTCTCCTCCAGCCCAGAGCTTATCCCAGCATTTAAGGACGTAACGTTGGAGTCTGTCAAATCTGCTGGTGCTGCTCCTTCATCTGCAGCTTCTGCTCCTCCTCCTCCTTCACCTGCCACGGCTCCTCCTCCTGCAGCACCAGGCAGCTCTTACCCCCCACACATGAAGGTAAGGGTAGTCTAACATCAAATAGCATCAGGTGTGCACTAATAAGAGGGTGAAAGTGACGTGAAACTTCTGTTTACAGTCACAGCTTGTGCCAGCTGACGAGTTATAAGGGTGGATTCTCTGTATGTGACTCACGCTTCAGTGAAAAAGTATTCATACTCCTTGAGCTATTTGTAGCATTGCAATGTCTTTATTTTTTATTGTCCTGTTGCCTTCGGACACAGATAAATACAGACATATGAGCACAGTAGACAGGACAAGAAGAAAGTTGTTGAAGTCTTAAACATTTTTCGGTTTTAAAACATCCCAAGTTTCCAATGTGTCACAACCTATTATCTGTAAATGGGGAAAAAACTGCAACTTAAAACGAGAAGCAGCCGAGAGCCCCATGAAAACTCTGGAGGAGCCTCAGGAATGCCCAGCTTAGGTGGGAGGGCGTCTCAAACTAAGTGTGTGAGTTTTTATTGATGCACTCCATAACTCTGGCTTTTATGGAAGAGTGGCAAGAAGCCATAAAAAATAAGCTTTACAGTTTGACAAGCTTTTGGGATGCTTCTCTCTCTCTTTCTTTTTTTTTTTCCAGAATTAATTCGAAGTTGGATGTCGCTGAATACAATGAAAACTGCTGCTGAAAACAAATACAGCTCAGATATTTATGTATGGAAAAAGAAAAATAAAATCGTGTATTGCTTTCTTTCAACTTTATACTTTCACTGTTTGGTGTTCGTGTAACAAATCAAATACATTGAAGTTTGTGGTTGTTATGTGGCAAAATGTGACTACTGAAGGGATAGGAAGTTTTTTTTCTGACCGATTGCAAGGCTGTGAATTTGTACTCTCTAAGCCTTTGGCTGTTGTGTACTACAGATTGCACTTCCTGCACTCTCTCCCACCATGACGATGGGAACAGTGCAGCGCTGGGAGAAGAAAGTTGGAGAAAAGTTGAGCGAAGGAGATTTACTGGCCGAGATCGAAACTGACAAGGCAACTATTGGTAGGTCCAAATGGAGTTGGAATCAAAAGAAAAAAAAAAAAACATCTTCCAGATGTTTTTTGTTTTTTTTTAAATTGCATGAAAATTAACATCTCCTGTTTCTGTGCAGGCTTCGAGGTGCAGGAGGAGGGATATCTGGCTAAAATCCTGATATCAGAGGGAACTCGGGATGTTCCTTTGGGAGCGCCGCTCTGCATCATCGTAGAGAAAGAAAGTGACATCGGTGCCTTCAAGGATTACGTAGAGACCGGGGTGGGAGACGTGTCCATGCCACCTCCTGCTCCCGCTCCCACTCCTGTAACGGTGGGACATTCATAAAGTTTCTTCTCAAGCTGTGTTTACACGTGGATAAAAATCGACAGATTTCAGTTATATAGGTTAATTAGGGGTTGGTGATGTGAGAGCAAAGCATTAAGTTAATTAAGCAGGAGAATAACATTCTGAGTTATGATTACCTGGAAACACAAGAGAATCTGCTTTGAGTCAAATAATCAACAGGTCCTATCAAAACTGGAATCTGTCCATAGCTGCTGTTTGCTCTGTGGAGCCCCATCAGTTGTTAAATAGGTAGAATATTTAACAACAAACTCTACCTTCATTATGATGTTGTTGTTTACCTTATAACAGAAATCAGGTTTCTTATTTGGCCAACCAGTATGAGACAGAGTGCACTTGAAATCAGAGTTTTGTTTTTATTGTGGTATTTTACTACATCACCCACCTTTCTGATTAATGCATTAAACAAACCCAGGTTTCTCTGTGATGCAAAGTGTTTTGGTCAAGTTGAGCCGATGTGTAATTGAAAGTAGATTGGTAAGCGTTAATAAAGTGAGGATGCTGACTTATATTTACTCTTTTTATTTCATTATTTTCAGTTTGTTTACTTTAGTCCACTTCTGCATTTTCCTTCAAAGCATTTATTGCCCCTCTTTCTCAGAGATATTTTTAGTGTAGATATTTTCATGTGATCATGTACTCTGTTTCGGGTTGGGATTTCTTACTTTTATTCACAAAAGTTTTTTGTTTTTTTTAAATACTGCATCATGAGAGGTTTTATCCAGATTGCTGCAGAAACTGGCTGATATCAGGTTTTGTTTCTGGATGTTTGTTGCAGGCTCCAGTTCCCAGTGCTGCTCCAGCAGCTGCCGCCGCCTCAGCAACACCAAGGAAAGGCCGAGTGTTTGCCAGTCCACTGGCCAAGAAGCTTGCTGCTGAGAAGGGAATTGACCTGGCACAGGTCAGCGGTAGGTAACCGAGGCTAACCGAGCTAACGGTGGGCAGCTTTGATATTTTTACAAAGAACAATGTAATCATGGTACTTTCATTTTGTTTTCATTCAGGATCTGGTCCTGATGGACGCATTACCAGGAAAGATATTGAAAGCTTTGTTCCACCAAAGGTTGCTCCTGTGAGTGAAGCCCTGCTTTGTTTGTTTAAAGAATTTTTTTCTCTGCCTTTTGCAAAGCTTTCATTTGACGAGTGTAGTTGATTCCAGTTTTTTTTTTTAAATATCTATAATATATGAGTACTATATGAAAAAACATGGCCAGTGATTAATTCATAAGGAGTCGAGATGACATCATAGAGCAGTAGGAATGGAACAAGGTTGATTATTATTTGCAGAGAAAGACAAAGTAGTATTGGTGCTTAGATTTCAAACAAACTTTAGCAACTGAAATTAGCATTAATTGTAGCTGGCTTTGATAAAACAGCAGTCTGTATATCCCCAAATTATTGATGACTAACTGAATAAATAAAAAATCAATTAATAAAAATCAAGCAGGGATCTGTAAGCTGCTGCTCTGGGGTGACACCGAAGTCCTGAAATTACTAGCGTTTTTAAATCTAAAGGCGCTGGAAGAACATAAGAACTGTGACTCTCAGTTTACTTCGATTCCTAATCCAAATAAAATGTCCCAAAGTCACTGGAACGTAGGCGTGCGAGGAAAGCACCACAACAAAGAGGAAGCTACAAAATTGACAGAAAAACATTTGGACTCATTTAGGTTTTCACCAAATAAATTTTGAGTTGAATCATGGCCTCAAAAATTGGAATCGAATTCCGTTTACTGTAATTTGTTCAGGCATGCCTTAAGCGTCACGTTTCGCTCTCTCCCACAGCCTCTACTGACTCCAAACATGTTACTGAAAATACAGTTTTTACACCTTTTCTGCTCCCTCTGTCTGTTTTACCCTCCTGGTTGTGCAGTAAAGCATTCAGTGATGGAAAGAAAGATTGAATTTTAAAGTTTCACACCAACCAGTCAGGGGTGGTCAAAATGAAAATCTGATTTCAGTCATCGTCCAATTTTGCTTTGGTCTTTCAGTTTTTCAGTCAAGTTGTTTTGGTATCTAACCTGCTTTTCTTTTTTTTTTTTTAAGCAATTAAACTGTTTGTGCCTTAATGTTTTTCTGCTGATTAAATCCTGTCCTCTGGCAGTCTGCAGCTGCTGCTCCCAGTCCTGCCGCTGCCAGAGCCACTCCTGCAGCCACCGCCGCAGCTCCAGCTGCTCCAGCTGGCACCTTCACAGACATCCCCATCAGCAACATCCGCAAGGTGAGAGCCAACACAAATCGCACAAATTAGAGCCAACGCCCGACTTCTGCTCCTTCCGCGATGACTTTCCGCTCTGCCGGCAGTCGGGCTTTAGGACGGCCTCCTTCTCCACCGGCTGCGTTCAGAGCTTTGAAGTAAACACCCTGAGGAGGTTTCACAGCGATATTCTGCTATCTGTGACCTGTGCTTCCACATTTCACCTTACAGACGGGCAACTCCATTTATCAGCCCAGACTGGATATGCACACCTCTTCCGTCTCTCTGTGATGAATTATGGATCAAAGCTGAAGTGCGTCTATCTGTCTGTCCTCCAGGTCATCGCTCAGAGACTGATGCAGTCCAAGCAAACCATCCCCCACTATTATCTCTCTGTAGATGTCAACATGGACCAAGTGCTTGAACTTCGAAAAGAACTCAATGAGGTTAGTGCAGCTTCTAAGCAGACATGCGAGGTGCCTTTTTTTTTATGCAACACATTAAATTACTGTTGAAATGAGCAAGTGAACATGCTGTCCCCGCTCTGCAGGAAGTGAAAGCCCAGAATATCAAGCTCAGTGTGAATGATTTTATCATCAAAGCCAGCGCTCTGGCCTGCCTCAAGGTTCCTGAGTGCAACTCCTCCTGGATGGACACAGTCATACGGCAGTAAGTACAAACAAGAGTTCATTTTCCTTTAGTGGTTGTCATTGTCATTACTTAAATGTAATTGAATTGAATTCCCATTTTAGCCTTCTGTTGTTTTAGTCAGCTAAATTACTAAATAGTGACGCAACAAAGCAAACCGTCTGTCACCCCCCCAAGAGCAGAAACAACTACACTGCAAAATTACCAGAAAGACAGAAGTTGTAAAAAAATATTGCTGAATATATTTGCAAAATAACTGCATGACTGAGTCAAAGGTTCTTATTTCCATTAAGGACATTAACTCTAAAATAGAACTGTTGTCTACAGTTTGTCAATAGAAAAGTGACACTTTAAAGTTAAGTATATTTCTGACAATTGAATTGTCTCTTATTCTTTTCATTAAGTACCACTTTTGAATTATTTAGATTTTTCTGAGACCCGTAATATAAAAACTTTAAAGAAAAGCATTTACAATTTTGTTTTTCTTTCTGTCCTGTTGTAAGAATTTAATTATTTATAGTTGAATAGGATTTTTCTGTCCCTACGCTAAAAGTTGAAGATTTTAAACATTCATAAACCTCTCATGCTAGAGATTAGCACAGCTAACGTTGCTGAAATAATTTCAAGAGAATGCAGAATCGATCATTCCCTCTTGAGATTTTCAAAAGTCTGCCAACATTTCCACATTCAACATTTTCTACTATGTTTAAATTGGATGGGCATTTAAATAAAGGAAATTCATGAACGATTATGACGACATTTGGAAAAGAACATTCATGAATTTCTGTGATTATTTTTAAGAGAAAATTTTTAAGGGTGGAGCACAAAACTAATGTGTTTTAACATGCATATAACAAATCCCTTAGTAACTTTGCATGCATTTCCAAATAAATGTTTTATCCACCAAACTCCTCAATCTTAATAAATCTATCAGCAAGTTAGAACTTGCAGCTTCACATTTGAGCCAGCAGAGGGCACTCTGACGCTTTTCTGGCTCAGAAACACATCGATTACATCACTATTGACTGCTTTTCTCCAGGAATCACGTGGTGGATGTGAGTGTGGCGGTGAGCACAGCCAGCGGTCTCATCACGCCCATCGTTTTCAACGCCCACATCAAAGGCCTCACCGCCATCAGCTCAGATGTGGCGGCTCTCGCAGCCAAAGCCAGGGAGGGCAAACTGCAGCCTCACGAGTTCCAGGTGCATCGCCGTATCAGCTGGAATCTCATGATGTAATCATATCCATTCATTCATTGACTAACATTTATTAATGTTCCGTCTTTCAGGGAGGAACATTCACAATCTCCAACTTGGGGATGTTCGGTGTCAAGAACTTCTCGGCGATCATCAACCCGCCTCAGGCCTGCATCCTCGCTGTGGGAGGCTCCGAGAAACGTCTGATGCCCGCTGACAACGAGAAGGGGTGGGTGTCATGGCAACAGCTGTTTTGATAAAACGAACAAAATGCTTATAATGCCAAGCTAACCCCAGGCACCCTGGCGGCTTCGCAGGTTCGATGTATCCAGCGTGATGTCGGTAACACTGAGCTGCGACCACCGGGTGGTGGACGGAGCGGTCGGAGCGCAGTGGCTAGCAGAGTTCAGGAAGCTCCTGGAGAAACCGGTCACCATGCTGTTGTGATCAGACTGAACCGCCACTGAGCGGCAGCAGTGGGCGCAGAGCTCACACCGAGGAGATCTGATTGGCCCGGAGCCTCGTGTGATTGACTGGCCTGCCATAAGGTCACTCCCACTTAGCCTGACGGGGGAAGAGGCAGAACTCACTCCGATTTCCTGTCTGTCCGTCTCACTGTCTCTCCTAGCTTTCCTTCCTGTCACTCTCTTTCACTATTTTTATTTATTTTGGCCCCATCCTATGAGAGACCGGAATTAGGCTTTTGGAATCCTGGAAAAGAGACTTTATGTCGCTAAAATACAAATAATATTTTACAAATGCAAGTGTTACATGTCCATCCTCTTAGCATATTAACCCTAAAACCAGTGGGTGTGTGTATTTCTGCAACCTGTTGTATGTCACATGATAAAATATAAAATGAATATAAATATAAAATGAAATTGACATAGAAACGGTCCAAATTTACACAGACACATCTTCATTCAGTGGCCATACACATACAGTTGAAATACTTTATGCGTTTTCTGTGGGTTAAAACTACGGTGTGTATAATGATAATCACTGTGGAAACACACAGTGTTGTATATTTATGTATATGGTGTTGAACTGTTTGGTTGAAGTAACCAAGCTCCTTAAAGACGTCACCGTAGAAATGACAAGCTCATCTAGCTCTGAGGGATTAGAGACACGGAACGGTTTCACCCATTTCTCTTCTACCCGTTTTGTTTTCTAGTGTCAAACATCTTGTTGATCTTGCGGCTAAAACGCACAAACCCGGTGCTGGGTGTTATTCATAACAGGAAAGGAATAAATTGGGAGATTACAACCTTCTGCACAGACTCTTGATTTGGCTCACAACGATGAAGTCGTCATTTCATGTGTCCGGTTACAGGTTGATTTAAAGGGTTATTGAAAAGTTAATTTATTTCAAGACAAAGTCATACAATTTTAACAATTGTTCAGTTTTAATTTTGACAATCATAGATTATGACCTATAATTATAGGCTGTAGATCATGGCAAACAAAATACAGTCTCAGAAAAAAAAAAAAAAAAAAAAATAATATATATATATATATATATATATATATATATATACTTTTGCATTCAATACTTAGTGTGTGCTGCTTTCTGTATTAGTGTTGCATGGTGTGGATGTGGGTAAGTAGGGTGCCAACTTCTTACTACCAGAGAAAAAAGAAACTTAAGTTATAGAAGACCATTTCATTTTATCTTTTTCTATCTGGTGCTTGTGTGCCTCCCCTTTCTAAAGTCACCGTAGGCAACATATAAAGAAACACCACTTAAAGGCACAGTTGGTACTTAAAACCCATTTCAGGTGACTGCCTCATGAAGCTGAGTGAAGAGAGTGCCAACAGTGTGGAAAGCTGCTACCAAACAACAGTTATTTACTACAAAGCTTCACGTGCGTATGTCTGAAGTAATATCTAACCTTCTAGTTCTAGTTTAGTAGTAGTTCATGGTAGAGATGAGCCTTGGTACTCCCTGGTTGCTCGTTTTAACCGTGCTGGTAAAACTTTGAATGCTGAAAAATCTCCACATTTTTATTTCACTGTTGCCACGTCCAGCCAACAAGACATTTCAGATGCTGTCTCAATTAGGTGACGAAGTAAATGCACTCCAATCGTTGAACACAGACTCTTTGATTTCCTTCCTGCTAAATATCCCACAGCCAGCTGTTATTGGTATTATAACAATAACAGAGTTTATGGCTGCAGACCTCCAAACTTTAGTTCCAGTGAAAGAAACTCGTGTTACTTTAAGGTACTTTGGACATCGTGCAAACACTTTGTGGATGACCCTGTTTGCTTTAACATATCTGTGTCTGAATGCACAAACCGGGTTGATAAAGATATTGAGAGATTGCCTTTGAAGAACTGGACTGGTTTTATGGAAGGGCTTCCCAGAAAGCTGTTGTATCTGTAAAAGATTCCCCCACATCACATTAAATGGACTAAGAATGGGAGGACGTCACTTAAGTGCAGGCAGCTGAGGTAATAGCTGTTAAATGTTGGCAACTTTAACCACAAGACAATAGTGTTAAAAAGCTAAACAGATGTCTTAAGGACAAACTACGACGATCTTTTTGCTTTCATAGACGCCATGAAGACAACCAGGCAGTGACTAACAAACTCCCCTTCTTTTTATCACCATGGCAACACAGTGATCTCGGAAGAGACGTCCAAACAAACCGAGAGAGAAAATATAATAGCTGCTGTCAGAGACGAGAGCGTAACTCAAAGGTCAAGTCAGAAAAGCTGAAAAGGGCACATGTTGCTCTACTGTACCTCCTGGAGTCTGACTATTCGGAGCTCGGCTTTCCTCCGCTTCCCAGTAAAGCGCAAACAGGTGTAGCCGCATGCTAATGCTCAGCATTCCTGCATGCGTGAAGCTGATTAATTAATTAATGCTGCCGTATGAGGCTTATTAATCCTGACACGCCGACTGGCTTTAACTTCCCCCCTCGTGGCATCACTGTGAGGCTCACTCGCGACGTTTTGTTGTGGGCTTAACATTTTGGATGATCACAGGGAAACTTTGCGGCGGAGAAACTTATGTGAGTCACAAACAGATTTTATGTAAATCCATCAAAAGGATCGGCTCTGACTGCGTTTTGTTTAGCCCACAGGTCAGAACCCGAGGATCTCCTTATCATCGCACGGCTCACTGGCGGTGTCGGGAACTTGTCTTTGAATATTTCTTTACGCCACTGACAGCCTCAGATCTTTCACTGCCTTGAATCCATACACGACTGCTGCACAATGAAAAGCTAAAGACACTTTTATTTTTTTCCCAGATCTAAATTTGGTTCTCAACACAGAGAAGAAATATGTATTTTTTTTTCTCCACAAAATCTGAATGTTGTAGTTAAAAACCTCAAAGTTAACAGCACTTAGTTTTAGGTAATAAGGTGGATTATGGAGTTTTTAAGTCCAATTTGTTTTCATCATGTTTGTTCCACCTGATGCTGAACCTAGTCTTTAACATTCTCACTATAACTATTTAAAATCTCTTTATTCTTAAGATTACTTGAAAAGAACTATGTTCTATTTACTCCTAGAATATTCAGTTCATCATAAATGGACAACATATTTATAAGATTTCCGCTCAAAGTTTTAGGATTCACATGAAAATAGATTCCAATTACTTTTTTTATAGAAAGCCTCCTTTATATATATATATATATATATATATATATATATATATATATATATATATATATATATATATATATATATATATATATATATATATATATATATATATATACAGTATATATACACATATATATAAAAGAGAGTCAATTTCTGTCAAAAACATTTAAATTTAACCTCAGAAATCTTCTTGAAAATGTTTGGAAATTTCTGACTTTGAAAATTTGCTACAAAAAACTGACATTTTGAACTCTTGGAAATGTTCAGTTTCCAATATCTGCTTGCTTCAAACAGCGTTGTGCAATAATACTTTAAATTTACAACTTGCAGATAATTCACTAAAATTCACTAGATTTAAATGTCAAAGATAATCTGAGAAAATACAAAAATCCAGATTTCAAAATGCTGATTTTATTTATTACTGACTGAACTCTGACTTAATTAATTTTCCATCCCACAATTAATTTGACTCCAGGAAACAAAGGTGAAGCCTTGGTTGCCAAGGACTGGAGTGCTGCACTTTTTGTAAATATGTAAAAAAAAAAGCAATATTAATAGTCTGTTATAATCCACAACAGTCTTTTTCCCCATCCAGTTTTTCCTTGATACATAAAGAACTTGCTCTTTATGTAAAATCATTTTCTTTTACCAACCACCAATTGAGCTTAACTGATAATTGAATAGTTTTAATCTCTAAAGCATCTGTTGAGAATATCCAATTGCATTCATTTGCAAAACTGCAGAAGCCTTCTTTTGTTGTTCATATCTTGCAGTCCTTGCTTGGCTCAGCATGTAAATCAATTGTCTCGTTATTGTTTATTTTGTTCGCTTTATATGTAAAAAAACATTCTGGAGCTGCTCCTGTTTCTGAGCCGCTGACGGTGGCAGACGTTCTCACTGTCGCTCTACAAAACCACTCGACCTGGAGCAGCTGAATGAATTCCTGCTGGGGTAATTCTCAAACGAGCCGCTGCGGTTCGTTGGGGTTTAAGCTGTTAATTGTGACAGTTCCTTGGTTGTTCACCTGACAGCTCAACTGCAGGTTTATTTGCAGTCAGAGAGGGGAAGAGGAGAGAGGACAAAGGGAGGAGGGGTCGGTCGCGTCGCTCAGCTGATTAATCATGCATGCTCATTTGTGGTCCTAATTTGTGCCACTAGTTTGTGGGCAGTGAGAAAGCTCTGCCTTTCTGCCTTCCCTGACCATCATGGCTTCTCCTGTACGGTGGATTCTCTGGACTTTGTTTGTGTGTTTTGCAGCTTTGCAGAACGGTGAGTCAGCCTGTTTGTTGCTTTGAAACAAATATAAGAAATTTTACTTCTGAAGGCTGTAGACGGATAGGCTGCAGTAGCTATTTATATATATATATTTTAGTCAGTTTTACCTCTTTTTTTTTAATGACATAGGATACCAAAATATCATTTTGTTATGGTCAGAACTTGATTTAATCCGTTTTTCTGGGCAGAAATTAATCAATTTGCACAGAATGTTTTGCATTTACATCCGTCTTGTTTTGATAAGGTTTCAAAACCTTAATAGAGATGGTGAGATGATAGTTCACCATCTCTATTACAGAGACTTCTCTCTAGAGCGACGTTTTTAAAGCCCAGTGATCTATTTTTCAAAAACAATGCTGAGAATCGACGTTCTGTTTTCACAGTGAAGCGGCCTGTTGTTCCACTTTGTCTGTGATTAGTTTGGCTCGCCATCAAAACTGTCAAGTGTAATTAACAGCTGATACGCACACCGAGTCGCCCTCCCTGTATCGCTCACACAAAAGGCCCGGGGACGGCAGAGGAGGTTCATTATCGCAGTAATGAAGTGAAAAGTGTGGGGGGGAGGCGACTGGTCTCAACGGGAGAACTGGAGAAGTTCAAAGCAAACTGATGAGACTGAAGCAGGATGGAAACGTGGAAATAAGTCGCCGTTTTTTCAGTTTGTGTGGTTTGTCCCGTTCCAGCTGCTCTCAGGGTAACCATGAGGGATTCCAGTCTGGAGGCGGTTCGAGGTGATTCCGTCCTCCTGCCCTGCTCCTTCTTCACCTCCTCTGACTTCTCCAGACTTAATGTGATCTGGACTCTGGCTCCGTTCTCCAGCCCAGTTAGCCCAGTGCAGGTCGGCATCTTCATTGTGTAACATAAAAACGCACACGGCCTGACAAAAGCACTCATATCCCTCGCATACTGTCAGATTTTGACACATTACAACCACAAACTTCAAGGTATGTTAAAGAGATTTTATGTAAAAGTCCATTTTCCCCATAGCATGATGCAGCCACCACCTTGCTTTACCAATGCAGTGGTGACGTTTTTTTCCCCTGCCATATAGTCCTGAATGTTTCTTTTCTGGTCCGACCTTTCAACTCATTCTCTCTGTCACCAATATTCAGTTCAATTCACTCTTTCAGAAAAGCTGGATTTATGAGAAATGGCTAAATGAGCTGTGGGTTTCTGCTAAAACCCAGAGTACTTTTGAGAGGAAATGTATAAGAAACACTGAGGAACGAGGTCAGTTGTAGTTACAATAAAGATGATGCTTTTCTGAAATCCCCCGTTTCAGGTGATCGTGTATGACCACGGTCAGGTGATTAAGAACCCCTCCCTGATTGGCCGGGTGGATTTTACAGGTACATGTGAAACCAGCTTTTGCACGCTGCCTTCTGTGCTTTTTAGCTACGAGCTACATGCTAAAGAGCGGCTAATTTTTATTCTTTCACGTAAACCAACTGCAGGTCTTCCATTCAGTGCAGACATTATGCTAAACGAAACACGAGTCTCGGACGGAGGGATTTACCGCTGCATGGTCAACAACCCGCCAGACACGGCGGACCCTGGCGTGGGAGAGCTGCTGCTCAGCGTGCTGGGTAGGTGGCTCACCTGTTGCCTGTTTTATCTGATAAAAATTTATTTATTTATTTATTTATTTATTTATTTATTTATTTATTTATTTATTGTCTTTACTGTAATTTGTATGCTCTCGTGCAGATTTGTGCTTTTTGGTCATATTTAAAGGGTTCAGAACTTCAAAGTAATTTAAATATTAAAGGAAGGTAATCTAACTAAACACAAAATACAAATTTTAAATGACTTTCATTTATTAAGGGGAAAAGCCTTTCAAAGCAGCTGTGAAATTAGAACTGCCCCCCAAAACCTAATTATTATTATGTTTATTTTTTTTAGTGAAAGATGCAACAAAAATCTTCTTAAAATAAATCCTCTTAATTGGATTTTAGCTCAGTTTTTAACTATGCCACTTCCAAACCTTCATGTTTGCATTTCTTGACGTCAGACTTGATGGAGCAATTTGAACGCATCACCCAATATAGTTACTTTGAACCCTGTGGGACGATGCTTGCAGAGCCACCTTCACTGCCTGTGTGCGAGTGGGACGGAGCGATCGACGTGGGCGGAAGCGTGAGGCTGTCCTGCTCCGTGGAAGAGGGCGTCCCCATCCCAGAAATCCGCTGGGAGAAAGTGAACCCCGAGGAAATTTCACTCCCAGTCAACATGGAGGGTCAGTATCACACTCCTGTGGTAGAAAAAAAAATCTACACCACACAAAACCAATCTTGGATACAACATGATGAAACCACTAAATAGGGGCTATATTTATAAAAGCGACATACACCAACATTGCCACGCCTTTAAAACTCAGATGATGATGTGAGCATCTGATTAATTCACAACATTTCAGTGAAATAGAGAGAAGATCTAAAACACTCTGCCTCTTTGTGTGACATCATTGAAAAGTTTCACCTCCCAATAATGTGGACCACAGTTATCTGTTATACAAGATAAACATATTTCATCGTGAAATGTGCAAATGAACCCCATGAAAGAAAAAGCAAGAGATTTTTCGAAGATCTGGTAAGAGTATCATTGCCCAATGAATCGAATGAAAAGATATGGAACACAAATGGGTGTCCAAACACAGTTACCAAAGGGCTTTCGTCAACAAACTTGGTGGTTTTAGTGGCCATCAGTTACAAAGCCCTGATCTTAATCCTATTGAAAATTCTCTCCGTCTCTCAGGTGAGCTGTCAGGCTCAGTCCAGATCGCCAACGTGTCGTCTCAGACGTCCGGCTTGTATCGCTGCTCGGCCACTAACGTCCTGGGAACAGAAAACTGCTACGTCAACTTGGTCATTTACAACAGCGAAGGTCTGTGTCACCAGCGCCGCCGCGCCTCTTTTGGTTTGCTGCTCGAGCCGTTCTGATTGGAGCCGTTTTGTGCACCGCAGCGGCTCCAGGCGGCCCCTCGGGCGTCCTGCCAGGCGTGCTGCTCACGCTGGTGATGGCTCTGGTGCTGCTGGCTCTGCTGGTCATCATCCTGTGGCTGCATCGCACGGGGCAGGATGGGAGGAGCAGGAGGAGGAGGAGGGACAGGAAGGCAGAGGAAGAGGAGTGTTACAACGAGATCCGCTACACTCCGTCCCTGATGAAGCGCTCCTTTGTCTGAAGTCTCAGCGTCAGGTATTGAAATGAAGGACTTGTTCAGCTTTGCTTCTGCTCTTCTCACGGCTGTACTGCCACATATTGTGAAATAAAAAAAAAAATCCAAGTTCTGATAGTTTATTCTTTTAGTTTGAGTTTTTTTTTCCGCATTTGCCGTCAAAGCTAAATGATTATAACCAGATATAAACCTAATTAAAAAATGTTGAGCTGCATCTCTCCTTCAGGGTTTTCCTTTTCAAGAATTTTTTAATAAAAGTTTTTTCCTTTTTTCAACTATCAAAATAAACTACACATTTTTTGTTTTTTCTTCCCACATATACCAAAAGTTCTTTTAAATTGGCATTTAATTTATGTTCAGTTTCAGGATCATCTGGTCTTTATTTCCCTCCCATTATCTGGTTGTTAAATTATTAATATTTTTCATATACAGCATTTAAATATACAACAAAGGCCACTAAAAATGGTTTAAATGAAAAGCATTAGAATATGTACATTTGAAAGCTTCTTTCCACTTCACAAATAGCTGATTCTTTGTCCATCTGATAACGAAACATACTTGATTTTGAAGAAGTTCACACGGTGCCAATACAGTTAAAAGGCACTAAATTTCCAATCCATAACAAATTTAAACTAACAAAAAGTCAAGATACCCAAGATTAAAACAGCATTTCACAAAAAAAGAACAATAAATCACTCCGACCAACAAGTTTGCAAAGACAAAAACTTTAATTTAAATAGAAGAAAAAAAAAAAATCACAAAAAAAAACTGTACAGAACATTGACTTAAAAGTTCTTAAATAAAAGGCCACCCTCCCAAAAATGTCTAAAATGAAAAACTGGGATGATGGACGATGAAATCTTGTGCAAAAGAAGTAATAAGTGATTCTTCCCAAACTGCACATTTCAGCTCTTCAGGTTGAGTTAAATCCAGAGTCTCACCCTTCAGCACATAGTGTCTTTGATGGAGAAGAAAAAACAAAAAACCCAATAATAAAATAGATTTATATTTTAAATATATATTCATATAGCAAACATGCTGTACATAGATCTAGAGATTCAGAAATCCCTTTTGGACACCCAGGTCTGCCTGTTAGCTTGTGCTTTCCCATCTCCCAACAAAGAAAAATAAAGAAGAAAAAAAGAGACAGAAAAATTCCCCATTGCTTTGGATGCAAATTATATATAAAAAAAAAAAAAAAAAAAAAAAGAAAACAGCACTGATCGACAAGTCTGTATTTCCTGAGTTGAGGGTGTTGTTAGTCCTGGGAGAGATGCTATACAAGGTTCCTCGCAGCAAATTTACAAAAATCCTCAGGGCTGCTCAAAGGATTTAAAAAAAAAAAAAAAAAAAATCTGTAAGGAGCTTAAAGTGGAGCAAAGACGGCAGCAGAGAGAGAGATTTCTCAAACGCCATGAAGAATTGTAACACCAGTGTGACCCAGTTCCCAACCCACACATTAAGTGACCTTCATTTTAAAGAGAAACTCCATTTATAATTTTAAGCATCAAATTTGCCTCCAATATCCATTTTTCAACCAGAGCCTAATTCAAGCCACCCGACTCAAATAATAATAATAAAAAAAGATCTTAAATCCCTCTTACTTTTATTTCCTCCCCCCCAAAATGTTAAATCCTGAGAATGCTCGTCTTCTTTCAAGTTTCCCGAAGAGGGGAAAAAAAAAAAAAAAAAAAATCACAGAGAAATTAATTTGTGAGCAAACCAGGATCTGGCAATTAATGCTATGGCACAACGTTACGAACACTGCAGAGAGCCGACAGCTGGGCGCTGCGGAGAACATCTCAACGGGCTGCCAGTTGCTTTGTTTTGTTTCATGTTTACCTGCAACCCATTAAAACTTGCAGATTTTCACAGCGGTAAAAAAAAAAAAAAAAAAAAAAGGAAAAGTGGAAAGGAGAAAAATTAAATTTGAGTTCTCAGGAATATTTCCAGTCATGCTACAGGCTTAAAGAGACGATTTGTTTATTTGGAAATGGTTTTGTGTGAAGCACTGATGGACAGTAGATTAAACCCTCCTCCGTAATGAGGAAGGTAACAGATGCTCAGCATGAAAACATAAGCAGGAAACTTGATTTCAGTCCTAACATGTTTCATAAACTTTGACAGAGTAACCCAAATCACTTTTTGAACAATGATCCAGTTAAAAAAAAAAAGATTTATTAATTTCTTTAGACCTTTTTCTAAATTTGGTTTCTCCATTGAAACCTCCCTGATACTTGGAGGAATGATCAGATATAACTTAAAGAGGAGGAAAACCATAAAAAAAAAAAAAAGATGACTGGAATCGGCTGATTCTCGATCATGATCAAAGCTCAGCAACTACACTCTTCAGTGTAGAGGTGGTTATTGAGTGAATACAACTAAAAATTAACAAGAAATTAGCAATTAAGTGCAGAGATGCAAGAAGCTGCGATATGTTGACGTGACAATTTATTCCCTCGGGCTGCGGGAAAGCGAGAAAGAGCAAGACTTGAAAGGATAAGAGGAAGACTTACTGCAAATTTGTCTTAAATACATATTGGGTCTGAAAATGTAAGCAGCCTTGTAGAAATATAAGTGTGAAAGATCTATGTTCTCTAAAATGTACACACAGACTGAGCTAACTGGTCTTTGCTACACGAGATGCTAAAGCCAGTTTAAAATGTTAACCCAGTAATCGTTTTGTTCCCATTTTAAATAAATAAAAATACTGTAATATTGCCTTTAATCTTGATAGAAATAATTATTGACCACTGAAGCCAGAGAGGCTAGAAAAATTATTTTATGCAGTTAAAATTAATATTAACAAGCGAGTTGAAAATTCTGATTAGTCTCAAAATAAGATACATATTGGTCAAAAGTGCTTCCAAAATCCCACTTCAAATATGCAAACTATCCCTTTAAACAACTCTTGGTACTGATGATACATTTTTAGACAAACTGATGGGAGAAAGAGAGGATGCAATCGACAGAAGGCAAATACATCAGCACACCACATAGGCAGCCCCGCCCATAAAAGATAATCAGTAAGACAACGTTAATCAAATAAATATTTCGCCTTTGCTTTTACCATTTATTCCGCGGTGTAATGTTCCAACTAAAACGCTGGATTTAACTGTGGAGGAAACAGCAGTAGTAGTGGGTACATTAGTAGTAGCAGGGGATGCAGAAGCAGTAGTACAGTAACGGGAGAGGCGGAGGAAGCGCTGCTCCCCACACTGAGCAGCATGAATCCCTGCTATCTGGAGAGCCGACAGCCGGCTGGATCTAACCGGTCAGGCTTTTATTGATCGTCTATCAAACAAAAAAGCAAACTCAGTGTGTTTTTAATCACTGAGGAACTTGGGATTCTTCAAGTAAAAAAAAAAAAACAAACAAAAAAAATAAATAAAGAAAGGACATTCAACCCACTGAAACAAAAAGGTTTGACATTTTTAACCCCCAGTTCATGGGTTTTTAAGCCCCATGTTTTCAGACAGAGGAGCCTCCGTTTGGCCCATTCCGTCTGCCACATCTCAACCTTTCAATTCAGTTCTTCTTACAGGCCCAAATAATCTGTGAACTCGCCGTTGGCGCACCGCCCGTCGGTCTGGGTGAGGGGGGATGTTTTTGTTAACTGCTGATCTGGCCATGCTCTTCATGGCCAGGACTGGGTGTTATTTCTGTTTCCACGCGGCGTGCGGTGGAGAGAGGCACCGCGGAGGCTCCTGAAGTTTGTCAATACGCTCCGTCAGATATCGACGCTAGGCTGCAGGTTCAGTCAGGATGCAGTAACAGGGGGCTGGGGGGGACTAAACAAGGCTTTTCATGGTTTCCACACGTCAGGTACAGTAACCTACTGATCTCTCTCTTTTTTTTTTTTTTTGAATCAATGAAAAAGAAACACTTGTCGCTGCATCTGTCGAGTAAAAGACAGTCAGACGCTAGATTCTTTTCTCTGGTATAGAAAAATAAGCACTCCTGAAGCAAAATATCCCTTTTAATTGCACTGGCCTTTCTGGCCTGTCACTTGTGTTACAACCCAAAGGTTGTCCGTAGAAACAAAAAAAAAAAAAGGTAGATGATCAGATCTCATGATGAAACCTGACTTGTGAAGTTGGCTAAATTCACTCCGCGGTCTGCTGCGCGCTGAGCCGCTCCGGCTGCGGCGGGACGTTTCTGCTCCCAGATTCAGGATCGATGGAATGAGTCCCGGAGCGGCTGGAATGCGTCTTGTTGGGGTGGGGCGGGTTGGGTCCCACGGTGTGCTTTCGTCGTAGAAAATGTCGCCAGTGCAAAAGTCAGCGGAGTTGATCAAGTAAAGGCAGCTCTGTGGATTCCTCTTTTGAAGCGGGAGCGTCCGCTGAAGCCAGCAGGGTCGGGTCCAGCGTCTGAGTGGCTCCGAGCGGGTCGTGTGTGAGACCAGCCTCCTGCAGTGGCGCTGAATGAGGAGGAGGCTGAGAGATAATAATAAATAATTATTAAAAACAAAGAAAAGTCAAAGAAAAATATTAACAATGAACAAGCTGCAGATGTTGAGTCATCCTCCTCTATGAGCCACGTGTTTGTCCTTCAACCAAACTTCAACCAGACAAGATTTTGCATATTTATGCCTTTTAAAACATTCTACTTTTTCTAAAATTGGAAGAAAACAACAACCCAAAAACAATCCTTTAAAAATTTTAGTGGGAAGCCTTTCAAATCATTCAGACACTTGAAGACTAATAACCTCAGTGAGAAACTCCAATCAAAGGTGGGACAGAGTTTGTAACAATTCAGTCTTTATAAAAATAACAGTTTCTGATGATAATAGGTTGGTATAGTGTCTTTAGTTTTCCAGACCAGCAGTCTGCCTACCTGTGTGCGTATCGTCTGTACTGGTCCTCCTTCGAGCTCCACGGCGGCCGGCCCGTTAAAGCCCTTCCTGCCTGAAAAGCTCCACTTGCCAAAGTGGCTGTCGTAGTGCAGGCCGCTCCTGTGGCTCAACCTGTGGCCCGAGGTGTCCAGCAGGGCTGCCGGGCAGAAGTGCTCCGGGGCGGGCAGAGGCGGAGGAACCATGGAGCTGCTGAAGGAGAGCTGGGAGCTGGAGAGCTGCTGGCCCAGGAGCCCCTGGATGGAGGATGTCCGCTGCAGAGAGGACAGCAGGCCAGCCTCCATCCTGCTCTCTGATTGGCTGAGCAGAGCCACTTGGAGAGGCTGAGGGTGGCAGGGCCATCTCTGGGTTGGGCCTGCAGGGTTGTCTGTACCTGAAAGCAAGACCAGCCTTAAAATGGCTCCTTAATAGGGACGCACCGCACCGATCCACTTTTTTCACTTGCGATACCAATACCGATATCTGAGGTTTAATATCGGCTGATCCGAAATAGAAAAACAGTGCAGAATTGACTTAAAACATCAACATCTAATGTAAAATAAATAATAATGAAACTGGAAAAAAAACACACAAAAAAAACAAAACAAAAGGTTGACCACTTTTGTCAAACATGGAAAAATAAACGGCAAGAAATCTTTCAAATGGTCCAGAAAGTGAAAATAAATATTAAAACATGACGTCACTTACAGCACAAAACATAGAATTAGACTGAATAGATCTGCCCTCATGGACTGGCCACACTGTCACCAAGACCTGATCTAGAAGTTTTTTAATATTTCAATGTTGGTGCATCTCTACTTCTTAAATATGGAAGAAAACATGACAACGCAACACCTTTGATCTCCTTTTTAATTAGTAATCAGATTCCTTTTTTAAATGATATGAAATGAACAAAAAATCTCTACCCATGGAGGGCTGGACAGTGGTGATGTGCGGCTGGGGCAGGCCGGAGGCTGGCGTGCTCTGCGTGGTGTGAATGGCTGGGTTAGTGGAGACGGAAGTGGAGCCTCCTCCGCAGTCTGAATCCTCGATGTTTCCGCCACTGTTACAGCCGGCGCCGCAGCCTTTCTGCAACCTGCAGTCACAAAAAGATCGGAGTCTACACTGAAAGCACCAACTGAAAAAAAAAACAACAAAAAAAAAAAAAACACACACACATACCGATCCCAGCTGCTGATGAGCCATGTGTAGATGTTGTGTGGGCTGACCGGGCCGCCCCACACCGACCGGAGCTGGCCGTGACCCCCGGCGTACGAGGTGGTGAGCGGGGACACGTATATCGGATAACCGATGGGCTGATCGCAGGAGGAGTTGATCATGTTCCTCAGGGCCTGTTTGGCGTTCTGAATGCTCCCTCGCTCTGGGTTACGGTTACGCAGGAAAACCAGCTCCTGCTGTTGGCCGGCCCACAGCCCACGCACACATTCTCTGTTCACCTAAGGGCACAAAGTTGGGGGGAAAAAAAGAGATCATTTTTTTATATTTTAAACATCCAGAATCTACGGTTCTTAGATATTTTTTCAAAATAAATTGCATCTGTTTCAACACTCAACCTCCCAGAGTTACCAGACCTTTACGGTCACCTCTAAAATACTGAATTCATAGAAATCCACTGCAAATATTTAATAGCAGGTTAGCTTTTACTACTTTACTGTAATGTGCAAGAACAAGAACCTGAAAAGTAGAAGGATACAAAGAGGGAAGAGAGAAACAAACGGGGAAGAAATGGAGCAGGGACACAAAGATGCCAAGACAGACAAAGAAAGAAAGAAGCAACAACCCAAAGACAGAACACAAGAAGGAAAGAAGGAACCACAGGGATAAGGAAAGAAAGTCAGAAACAAACGGAAGGAATTACAGAAGGAAAACACTTTTAGACATTGGGACATACAAAGTCTGGTAAAAAAATAATTTTTCCAAACCTAGAAATCCCCAAGTCCAATTCTATACTTTTACAGATTACAAATATATGTTTAATTAATGCTTAATTAGAAACATTACAGATTTGTTAAAAACAGAAACAAAACTGTAAATTTGGACATTTCTACACAACAAAGACCTTGATGACTCTGAAGCTGAGGAATCTCTTGTTGAGCATGATGATCTTGTACTCGTCGCTGCCGTCGTCCATGATGTGTCGCAGCGCCAGCAGCGACGGCATGTTGGCCAGGATGGCGCTGCGCCACACCGGGTCACCTTCATGGGAAATCAGCATCTTTTCTTCGTTCCCCGTGATTGCGTCATACAGAACCATCGGATCCTCGTACTCATCTGGAGACGTAAAATGATCCTACGGGGGGAAAAAAGCAACAGTTCAACACCAGTGACAAAAAAAATATCCAAACGTAATTAGTCTGGGATTTTTTTTTGTTTTGTTTTTGTTTTCAGCGACGTTACCTGATGCAGTTTGAGGGACATTCGAACTCCTGGCGCCACGACTCGATTCAGCAGGTCCATGTCTGCAAACACCCACTCATCCCTGGGCGACGTGATGCGGAAATCTCCTTTGAAGAGCGCGTGCAGGCCGTAGAGGAATGGCTCCAAACTGTCACAGTTAAAGATTTAACATTTTTCACTACATGGGGAGTAGTAACAGCATAACACTTCAATGTATTTTACAAAAGTAATAAGTCTAGACAATGTAAATGGATGCAAACCTTTTAGGATTCGTCTCTACCTGCTCAAATTCAGACTGAATGGAGAGTCTGAACTGCAGTTTTAGATTTTACATGGACTTTGACTGGGCCATTCAAATACGTTGATTTAAACCGCTTAAATTCATCTTTGTTTGATTGTTTAAGGTTGATGTCCTGCTGAAAGGTCAACCTATTAAGCTTTCTTCCAGCATTGCACCGTATTTAGCTCCAGCCATTTCTCCAACGCTTCACTGACTGCTGAAAAACAGCATCCAAACAGAACGATACCTGCAAGTGTAGTTAAGAAGGATTTGTCGTGTTTTAGCAGCGTTTGTGTTCTCTTCTAAATGGTTTGTTGCAAACTACAAATAAGACTTCTCATGGTTTTATTCTTGCAAATTTTCATTGATAAACACAAAGAAAGTCAGGCTTCTCTCAATTCTACATCATCATTATGGTAAACAGTGTGGATTCATAGAGTGCTTAAAATCCCAATAAAATACATTTCAGCATGTGGTTGAAATGAGACATAATGTGAAAGTGGTCTTGTGGTTTTTACCTTGCAGACATGCTGTGAGAGGCTGTGCCCAGAGCTCTTCTTCCCAGGATACACAGGCCAAAACACAAGTTGACGAGCGGGGAATCCCTCTCACAAGTTACCGGCTACAACACCAAAATAAAGTAAAAAAAAGAAATTAAAACATACAACATTTACTATCTCTTCTTGTTAGTTTTCTTGTCGTCATGTTGTGTCGGGTCTAACCGTTTGGCGCCTGCTGTTGCAGTACTGAATCCAGTCGAGGTAAACCATGCTGAATGAGGAGGGGGTGATGCCCGAGGCTCGGTGGTCGTAGTCCTCGTCGATGTTCAAGTTGAAGGTGGGGTCACTGTCCACGTAGTTGGGGGCAAGGCACTGCCGCAGAGCCTCCTGGATCGCCTCATTGGCCAGCCACTCCTCAAGCTTAGGGGACCGACTCACATAGTAGATGATGCTCTGGTGGTGAAGCGGTTACATTTAAAACGACGGTTGGAGAGAAATTCTGTGCATGCTTAACAGTGAGATTGAATAAATGTGCAGAAGCACTGCATGGCATTATGACTAACAGTTATTAAAAGCACAGCCACCATCAATATTTGTGAACCTTTGCATAAAGAGAAGAAATTAAGAGAAGAGATATGACTGGCCAATAACCGATTCTAGAAAAAGAGAAGCTGTTGCCATGACAACAGACTACATCAATATAGACGTTCATGCAATGAGGATACAAATTCCTAAAAATAATATCTAATGGTGAGTTATTCCTCCATTGACCATAAAAATAAATAATAAACAAAAAAAAAACAGAAAAACATCCACTGAGGGAGAGTCAAAATGTAAAGTTTTTAAAAACAGCACAGAAACAACCTGATGTGTTTATTTGGATGGATTTTACACACAATAAACTTCAATTTGTTACTATTGCATTAGTTATTCTCCAAGTACCTCTTGTTTTACATAATAAAACTTTAAACTTCAAAGTTGTTTCCTTCTGGTCTACAACACGCAACATCTCACATGAGAACCGTACATCTGGTCATCAAGTCAAGAATCCATCAGCTAGAAAACAAACCTCCACTGATCGATGTCTTACCTTCACATAATAGGTGATGAGAATCTTGCGCAGGTCGAATACTTGCAACATGGAGGCTGCGTTATTGTCGCTGATACTATAGCCCTCCAGAACATATTTGGTGGCAGCCACTTCCCAGGCCAGCCAGCGCTGTCCAAACGCAGCGTTGAAGGACAACATCTGCGGCAGATGACCTGGTTCGCAGCAGCAGCAGCCTTCGTCCTCCTCCACCCCCTCCGTGATGGCCTCTACCTCCCTCTGCTGACAGTACGTACCTGGACAGGGTGTCGGAATCAGCCTCAAAGCCAAAGATGACGTTTCTCTTTAATCAGTAAGGTTAGAATCTGTGGGACTTTGCTAAACTTCTAAAACGTTGTAACAAAATAAACAGCTTTTATACTCTGTAAGAGATAACAGTGCTAGGAATCTGTGCATAAAATGTAATTTTAAGACACGATGAAAATATTTTTAGACATAAAAGCTCTGCTACAATCCCCTTCAGCCTTCTTTTAAAATCACATTTTTGAAACATTTTCACAAAGGAAATTAAAAAGTAAACACTCTGTAGACTGAGAACTGATTGCTTTCAAAGGCTCCATTCATTTGCATCCTAAGCCACAGCTGACCTCTGAACTCCAGCCCACGCAGCTGGAAGGTGACGAGGCCGTTGCCGATCTCAATGATGTGCACCAGAGCGTTGAGGTAGTCCGACGCCAGGATGAAGCAGTCACCCGTGCTGTAGTTGCCCCAGCGACCGAGCAGCAGGTCGCCGCACAGGCTGTGCTGTAGAGAGCGCGTCAGGTGCTCGTAGAAAATCGAGTTCAAGTTGTTGTCGTCGGCGCCTTCAGGGGGAAAAGAAGAGATGCTCACCACAAGAGCAATGACACAAAACAATACGATGTCTTGCAAAAGTGTTCATACCCCTGGACTTTTTGATGTTTAGACTCTGATAACCTCTGCTAACCCTAAATACAAATGCAGTGCAACCACAACTGTCTTCAGAAGTAATTTGTGAATGGAGTCAAACAACACAATTAGTGGACAGCAGTTCCCTCTGGAGGAGCTGCAGAGTTCTGGCCTGAATCTGGTAACAGGAGAACTTAGCTGTGGTCTTCACAAATCCGGCTTTTGTGCAAGAAGTCTCATTTAAAGTCCTACAAGTCATTTAGGGGACAGCAGAGGAAAATAAGTTCATAACAAGTGATTTTGTCTATTTGAGCAAGGAAGGTAAGGAAACAACCCACAAAAGTGGCAGCTGTACCTTCAGCAAAAAAAGCTCTAGAAAGTATTGCCTTACTTTATTTAAAGTATAACCTTTAAATAAAAAGGACAATTATGTTTTGTGCACTTGTTTGTTATTTTTTAGACGTTAAAAATCTGACCAAATACATGCAAAAAGTCACTTCTCTGACTTTTTCTGAAAAATGTCAAAAACGATTTGATTTTTCTTTCACTTAATTATGTACTAATCTGTGTTGATCTATTAAGTGATGCCCCGATAAAATTTTAAAGTTAGTATCTGTGTGATAAAATGTGAAAACATCAAGGGTATACATTTTGCAAGTGCTGTAAAAACATGAGCAAAGATCACTAGCGGCATACCTGGGTTGCGGTCTAACTGAGTGGCGAGTCTGGTGTTCGAATGGTCGACCCGCTTTGTGCTGCAAAAAGGTTTCGGTGTTAAATGCGATACTTTATCCAGTATTTGGAGTATGTGAGCAGCACTTCCACACTTGCATGTGCAATATTGAGTAACACATACTTGTAGTCTCGCTCCCAGAATTTCACAGGCCTCGTGTAAGAGGTGACGAACACGGCGCTGCCCAGAACAGGGTTGAGGGGCGTGGAAAAGATGGCGGAGAAGACTGCCTGAACAAAAAGCACAGCAGAGTCTGAAGAAACACGAGTTAAGGGCACAATGTGGAAATTCAATTTGATGACTGTAAGAGAGGAACAAGAAGTAACTTGAAGAGTTCAATCTTTTCTATCAACACTGCCAACAGGTTGGACTAACAGAAGGATACGAGGAACGGCAAACGGTTGAGCAAAAGCGTGAAAGGCTGAGCCCCATGTGATCTGCCAGGGGGCAATGTAAGTCAGAACAAAGCGCAACTTGTACAGCAGATCCCACATCTGTTAAAACACAGAGGAAAAAAACACCATTACATGTAGGAATGTCTGAAATTTCTGTTTTTAACCAACTGGAGAAAATGATTTCTTTTGTTGTGCTCACCTTGCTGAAGACGATGGACATGAAGTAGTAGTCGATCAGGAAGGTCTCCGAGAAGTGTGGATAGTCACAGTGAAAGAAGAGCGTGGTAAAGCACAGCGTGACGTACTGCTGAGACGGGGTGCAGAAGGATGAGCGCAGCAGCTTCATTCCTGCGACTGAGATGAAGAGAGCTCGGCTGCTGGAGGAAAAACACAGACACGCACTGCTAAACACAACATCCGCAGCTACATTCTGTTTTTTGCACTGAGGATTTTAGATGAAAACAGTGACGGGAGCTTGCCATAAACCCAACCCTGACAAGACTTACTAGATGTCCAGATCTTTATGACTCTGGCCGACAGTTCGGGCTTCGGTTGTTAGAGAGTTCAGCACCACCGCTGGGTAGATGAAGTATTTCTCCACGCACTGAAGCCACGCGTACAGCTTCTCAAACCACATCAACTGAGCAGCATCTGGGGAAGGCAGAGAGCAAAACGACGTTACACAGACTGCTGCAGACACAAATCCATCGTTAAAAGTGCACCCTTCAAACCAAAGCTGTAAAATCTGGTAGAAAAGAACCTGGAGGGGGAAACGTTGCTGTTAATTAGACACTGAATCAGAAGGACTTTTTTTTTTTTTTTTTTCATTTTGTCACATAACAGCCACAAAACTTCAAAGCGTTATGTTTGAGATTTTGAGATGCAGCATGAAATATTTATAACTATCATTATTATTGAGAAATCAAAAATTAATAAGTGTGGTATGTGTTAGTACTCAGCATCCAGTGTTTTAAACCATTCCATTACAGATCTGACATTATATTTAGGGTACCTCCACATATTCCCTTCTGATACACTGCATATAGGAATTATGGCTTTCTACTTGCCACTCTTCCATAAAAATCGAGCTGTGTACATACACACACACATATGCACCACTTTTTATATTTGTTAAAAAAAGAACGGGAAAACTATGTTTCATTTTTGTTTCCTTTCAAAATGTATGAGATCTCAATAAAATGTGATGTTTGTGGTTACAACGTGACAAAAAAATTTGATGAGTAAATACTTTTGCACAGAAGTAAATAATGGAAAAAAGGGAAGATGCACAAAAAAATGAACTGAAACAGTAAACACAGCTCCAGTCCATTCCTGAAACCGACAGTGAACTGGCTTGTTTTCATGTATTTTTTGTGTTGTAAGAATTTTATTTTGTTAAGACGTACTTTCAGAAGATAAAATTCCTCAGAAGCTCACCTCGGACTTCAAACTGGCTGTACTCTCTGGATCGGAGCACAGGGTGTGCAAGGCAGAACCATGGCAGCTGTTTACGGAGCTGAGGCAGGAGATAGTGTGTAACGAACCCTACAACTCCAGCCAGGATGTACAGGACGAAGCTGAGAGCAGGCTAAGGGTCAAGCAGGAAAAGAAAAACATGAGCATTAAAAATCTGTTAACACCTGTCGCCAAAATCTTGAGAGAAAAGCACTGGAAGAGTGAGCGCCTGCCTGGAGAGCGATGAAAACGGTGCTGGCACTGATGGCGAAGGTAATCACAGCCATGAGCGGACACATGACGAGATCTGAATGAAGGATCTCACTCTGCAAAGAGACGGGGACGGTTTAACCACGGAGCATGGATACACCTGGAAACATGCCGCTGGAATCAGTCAGGCTGTTTTTTTTTACCACAGAGTTACGCAGCTTCTCAGGGAGAGGATCTTTGATTTCCACAGGGGGATCTTCTGGTGTTCTGTTCTCCAGTTCTGGGAATAATTTGGACCGGACCAATGACCTAAAGCAAAAAGCCAACAGCTAAATAAATCAAATAAGAACTACTATGAATTATAAGTCTTCACTGGCTGCAGCGTGGTGAAAACAGGAAAAGGTCAGCTGTGTTTGGCAGGGATTCAGTACATTTATCATTTAGACGCAAATTTCCAGATATTGTTTCCAGGATACCAGCAAAGTTGTGGCGAGTGTATTTAAGTGTATTTAAGTTGAAAACTAAAATACAGAAGACAAAAAGCAAATGAAAGCTGTGTGGTGTCTATATCCACTTTTTAGAAAGTCAAAATTTTGTGTTCAGTAAAATGGAGAACAAGAATGGTTCGAAACAACTTTTTCCATTGTCCGTAATTTTTTATGTGCATCCAAATTTCTAAAACTAAAAGCAAACTCTACAAATAAAAAAAAAAATCTTTTAAGCGACTCACTTTATAACGTACAATTTGAATATATCATGGTGAAGAAATAAGACATTTATCACCATTTCTGAGTGAGTAAAAAAAACTTCCTTCTTCTTTGAATATCAGGAGATTTACACATAATCTCTCACTGTTCAACTGCTGACAATAGGAGGAATGAACACTAACCACAGAATGGTTGGGTCACTGCTTTGGCGGCTTAGGTGGTAGGACAAGGCCAAAAGTAGACCACAAAACACGGAGAACAGCACTGGCACATGGGCATCCCCCCATGGGGCCTGTTCCAATTAATTGCATATTCACATTAAATATGAGCTAAAATCGATGACAATTAATCTAAATTTCAGAAGGACTTACATTAATGGCGCCGAGGCAAAATCCATAGAGCAGAGCTGCCACCACTATGCTGCGTATGAGGCTGAACAGAGATGAGAGCGGGCTGGTAGTAGCTGATGAAAGAGGAGACAAAGTTCAGAAACAACATATGGAAGAGTCAACAAACAATGGATTTAAAAAAAATTATAAACACAGTGTGAAACACACTGCTGTTTGAATGCTGCGTTTTGAAAAAAATAAAAAAAAGAAGTGATAACAGTTTGTAAAATAAAAAAAAAATAGCATGATCATCTGAAAATATTCCCCAGCTGTTTGCAATAAACAGGAAGAAGCTGTTTCTTGTCGGGGCAAGCGCAGTCTTACCGGTTCCACCAAAAATGTGCATGTCGATCTGCTCCAGCAGACACATCACAAATGTATTGACCTGAGGTAGCAACCCAAACAGGAAAATGACCGGAAAGCACAAGGCAAAAACTGTTGGACCAGGAAAAAAAACAAAAAAAACATCAATTACTCTTAAAGTCATTTACTTTTTAGAATAATCCCAAGACACATCATCTTGTAAAAAGTTGATTTTAAAAAGTGATTGATAAAAACTGACCAATAAGCATGTCCCTGACACACAGCAGGAAGTGTCCAGAGAAGAAAGTGACCCCATAGAGGGAGAATGGCTGCAGACTTCCAGCTCGCCCAGACAGGTCAAATATCCAGATCATCCCACAACACAAGCAGAAGTAAACAGGCCGACTGTACACAATGATCCAGTTATGGCCCTGGGAAATAAGACGAGAAAACGTTTATTTTAGTCATACTGGCATGGTTGGCTCAGGTTTGTGTTTAAACAATGCCTGATTTTCTCTTTCTTCAACCCAAGAATGACACTGACTCAAATCTACACCAATCATTAGCTTTAAATGTTCTTTATGGTAGTGTGAAAAAATCGGAGTAATGAGTGATGCTTCTTTAGTTTCATGCTGCCTGTATGAAGACACTATGAACAATATTTAAGTGTAATGGAAACCACTGAAAGGTCAGAAGCCTTCTTTCAGCCAGGTGTCCAGCACTGCAAAGCAACAGGTGGGGGAGGGGAAGTGCTGTTACTACATGCTCCATATGCCTGGAGAAAACTCCAGTCTCTCTGGGAGTTTTCCTCATTTCAATAAAAGCTTGTTAAAACCTTGCCTTAACTGAGACCGACCCATGCCTGATTAAAACTCTTCTGCTCGTCTCATCCTTTGCTAACCATTTCTGATTTCATCATTTCTTCATCTACTCAAAGATCAAGGTGGAAGGCGGTATAAATTTTGAGCAAAGTATCAGACATTTCCTTAAGACCTCATCAAATCAGCTCAACATGAAAGCATTTGCTCCCCCATCAAATGATGAGCATAAATCAATACTCACATGCATCGGGGAGGCGGCATCCGGCTGTACGCTCTGAAGTAGAAGGAGACGATTTTATATTTCACATTTATTAAATCATTAACATAAATGCTAAAGACTCTACAACTTGTAAGACAAAAAAAAACATGTAATGCTGGAGGAAAAAAAAACACTTGGATCCACATGTCAGAAAGATACATGATTAATGTATATTTAATACGTTTTTTCTAAAATATGCAGGTTACCTACCTTCAGTAGAGAGTACTGGCAGCTGGCAATGACCAAGCAGAACTGGAAGACCCAGATGTCCCTGAAAAAGCCCTGAAGCAGGAGCAGAAACCCCAGGAAGGCCACCAGGCTGGCCAACAACACCGAAAACACGTTCTCTCCCACACGGCGATTCCTGCACGCAAAGTCCAGAGGAATTATTATTTTTAACTCCATCAGGCTGCAACACCTTCATCTAACTGCCTTCAAGTTATGAAGGCTTTTTGAGATAAACTGACTTATATGCCATAAAAAGAAAAAAGCCATGAATCATAATTTCTTGTCATTATGCCAACATTTCTTCCCACCTGTCCAACAGAGCCAGAAGAGCCAGTCGATCGTATCGAACCCTCAACCACTTTCCAGGCAGCACCCAAAACCGGTAGTACTGCTTAGGCTTGGCTTTCTCCTCAATCATCAGAGTGTTCTCATGGGATTCTTGGAGAGATTCGTGATCAAGATCAAACTAGAAAGAAAAAAAAAAAAGGTAAAAACTGGTACTTAATTAAAAGAAGGACTAACCAACATATTCGACCAGGAATAATCTGCTGTACAAGTACTTAAGGTCGGCTAACCTCCGGCATTTCGAGCGGCACCCTGCGGACCTGCATGCCCTGCAGAACCACGGGTCTGGGCTGGAGGATGGACAGGACTGGAGCTCCATCCTGAACCTCAGTGGAGGTGAAGCTTGATGACTGGGACTGCCTCTCTCTTTCTCTGCAAGATTCACATTTTAACAACTTTTTGTACTGTATGCTTTTCAAAAACTGATTCACTCAGTGGCATAAACATTTTTAAAAAAATAATGCATTCTGTGTAGTCTTTTTACGTACTGAACTGGGTCCTCATAACCACCTCCAGCAGGCCCAAAAGTGTATGATCTCTTCACTCCTGAGACAGAGCACCCAAAATAAAAGTAATTATGAAGCATGTAGTCATTTTCCATGTATTCCTCCTTTGCATCAAGTCTAAACTTTCTTCATCCATATTTTTTCAACTTATTATAAAAGTATTTATTAAGAACAATCAATATTTGCTTTATTATTTTTTCCCAGCTGAATGTAATTAAAAAGCCCCGTCTGGGACAAAAAGATCGACTGCAGTAAAGATTAAACGCATCTAATGCATCAACATGAAAAATTCCAGTGACAGAGTAGGTATACTACTCTGTGATGAAGTGATGTTTTACTGAACTTTAAAACCGTCACATTTTCAAGCACTTACAAGTTGCTAATTTTATTAATTTGATTGAAGTATTAGACCGGGGCTGAAATCAAATATACATCCAAATGACCCGACAGCTCCTCTTCCCCACTGAGTTAATCCTTCAAACTCACTGACTCACCGCTTTCATCGTAGAAATAGTGTACCGCTCCCTCTGATGTGTCGTCGAAGTTGGAGGCCTCGTGGATGCCGCTGCGGGGGAGTAGGAGCGAAGACGCAAACTGTAAGGCTGACGGCAGCGTGCGGGTGCGTGAATGAGACGAGGTCCGAACACGCTGAAGGTCTTGGAGGCTAAAAGAAACAACAACAAAAAAAATAGCATGTCTGTAGCTCTCCTTATAAACTAGTTTAAATAAATCAGATTTTTTTTTTTACAAATTAGTATCGATTTAAACACATCATAGATTTTTTTTTTTTTTTTTTTTTTTTTAACAGATTTATTAAAGATCAGAGTGATCAAAGAAAAGGCTGATGCAACCTTGTACTCCCGTCTACCACACTAACCTGGGAGGAGATCCCATTGTTGAAGGTGGGGGTGTGGGGTTGCTCCCGGCGTTGTGCCTCCGGCGAATCGCCTGGGTCCTCTTCACGCTCGTCAAGCATTCATGTTTGCTTCCGTCTTCTGGACCTAAAGCTGGAAAAGAGTTAATGGGTTCATCAGTGCAATGGCTTCAATTACACCATTAATTACGTGAGTAACAGCAAGAAAAGGCTGCATCAAAACTGGTTATACATTCATGTCTGTTAGCTGTTGAAAACAGGCAACATCCGCTTACTGGTTCTTGTGGATAACACTACGTTAAAGGGAAAGGCAATTGTATTTATGATAGACAAACAGTGAGGTGCCTGTGGTCACAACAGACTCATAACTCTGACAGAAACCTGACACTTTGGCCTAAACCTGTATTATTCAGCTTTGAGGATGAAAAGCACACCATGCTCCCAGCTTCGAGTAGAATAAATCATCCTTCCTACGTTATATCAACCCTTTATATCACAAAGCATTAGCTTCATCTCAGAAGTGGGAGTGTACATTCTTTTCATCTTACTGTTTTACATATCAATAGCAGGTTTTCATCAAGGCAAACTAACAATTCTTAAGCAATAATGTCTGGAACATTTCACAACCAAGTTAGAACTTTTGACTTGAAGTTTGATATTTGATTTTTGTTTCTTTAAGTTTCAAACTTTGTCAATGAATTCGCTGATGGCAAGAAGTACTAGTAAAACCTTACATTTATCAGCTTTAAGATTAGCTACACAAACTAATTTACCTAACCGATACAGGACGATGTGTTTTAGCCTTGTTATGATGATGTACACTAAAGTCTGTTAAATACCCGTTGCTCTTAAAAGGTGTGAACTGAAATGGGGTTTTTTTTCAGAAGTTTTGTGCAAAGATCTCTGTGGAAAAGCCAAATTGTTAAATTTAGAAATGTAATTCATAAATTCATAAGTTATATATAATGTAACCCAAGTCCCTCTTTCGACATACACTTCCCTTCGATTTATGTATGGCCAAACTCTTTGTGTTTATTAAAATCTTCTTTTGAAAGGAAACTCATGTTTTCTTTAATTAAATGCAAAACTTAAAGTAGCGCCATCTTGGAATTTCCTCCCTCCTAATCAGTGACAAAGCACCAGCAAATCTAGTTGCTCTACATCGCTCATCAGGAATGCAATGCCTACAAGCTGATTAAAATCAGCAGAGGCGTCATGGTTTTAACAGCTTTCTTAAGAAAGTAAAACAAAGAAACATTGCCTCTAAGCTGCTGCTGCTGCTATTAATAAAACACACTGCTTGCCATTTGAGCCCTGTGTTGTCTGGTATCAGAACCACATTTTCAGGATTTAATCTACACCACATCTGGATGCCCTCATGCTACAGGAAATGTCTTCCTCCTTGGCGACTCGTTAAGGTTTACAATGTGGGGAATAGCCATAATTAGATTTTAGCACTGCTCTGGGGATGATTTACAGTTTTGATGAGCAAAAAAAATGACTCCTACACATTTATCTTTCAATTACTCACTCCCAGTAAAGGACGTGTTTTTTACTAATTCCAAGGTAAATTCTAGGTCAACATAATTTGACCTATTATGTTGGTCATATTATGTTATTTGACCAATAATAACATAATATAGACCAACATAAGTTGGTCAATATTATTTCTAGCAATAGATAACATTGCTAGAAATAATATTGACTGATAAATAGGCATTGCTGCACCATATTACAAAATTATTTAAACTGCAATATTGTTGCTGAAAATTGAAATGGTAACACCTATTATAATTAAACAAAATTTCCCAGACACATTTTGAGTCTTTCAAATTATACAATGACCTCAGCACTTTCCAATAGCTTTAGCATCCTAAATATAAGCGTCAGGTTCTGGGATTAATGGCCGCTGTAGCCTATTAAATGGTCTTAAAATGTTTGCCTTTGAAATTGCAATACAACAATGATATTGTGATAATGACTGTAATTTAATATATTGTGCAGCTCTATGATTATTACTCCCATTTTCCTCAGTACTGTTTCTTTTCCCTTCGACACAATGCACCCATAACTCTCAGTGAGCTCTAGAACCTGAGTTTCTCAGATCAATACCAACTGAGGAAAGTCAACATCTATTCAAATGGCCAAATGCATCATCATAAAGCAGAACCCTACTGCACTGCACTTGAAATGGCACGCCTGACTTAATATTGCACCCAAGGAAGGATCTGATATTAAGATTTGATACATTGTGCAGCTCCATTTTCAAGTGCTTCTAAATCTAAACCATAAAACTTGGCATAAAAATCAGAGTCTTAATACTTAACTGGATAGTCAAAAACATTTTTAAAACCGAGTTACTTCTCAGAAAAGGGGTGAGTCTGCAACACTTGCTTTAAACTAATGATTTTCAGGTGAACTAACCTCCACCCACGGCTCCCTCTTCAACCAGCTCTCCTGCCCTCCAACCCATCTGGTTGCCGGTCCAAGACCCTCCGAGAGAATCCAGCCGATGATGACGATGGCATACAGGGAAGCCGTCTGTGTGTATAGTCCGGGCTTCCAGATCAGACTTAGACATGGTAAGGGTGCGGGGAGCCGGGGTGGACGTGGAGGGCATTGGAAGAAGAGCGGAGGGCGTGGTCGCTGCGTTGCTCTGGCCCCCACCAGCCCCATCCATACTTAGTACCCTCGCATGAGTCTTAGCGCTCGCTGTGCTAGAGGAGCGTTGAGCAGCACGAGAGTGAGAGGGGCCCGAGGTTTCGGGTAAATCGTCCTCCCTTGGAGCAGGAAGTTGAGCAGCAGTGGAGAGAAGAGATGTAATGTTGATGTTGGCGAGGTCTGAGGAGTAGCAAGAGGTAGAGGAACTCGAGTCGTCGTCATTGTCGTTGTCCTCGTCTGAGCTGTATCTGCGCTGGGAGCCCAGGCTGGACCCGGCGCTAATGTCACTGCCGTCGTCCTCGTCACTGGAGTCCTCAAACAAACTTTCGCTGTAAGCTTTAGCCCCCAGCCGGCTGCGCACTGGGATGTAATCTCTGTGTTGCCTGTGATTGTGGTGACGCCTGTAAGAGCCGCAGTCGAAACTACTGCTGCCCGCTCCTGTTCGCCGTCTGGGAGCTTTCCTTCGGCCCGGCCTGTGGCCCATGTTTCCGCCGCTGGCCCGCAGCAGCTTTAAGTCTTTAGGACGAACGACCTGCTGGGCTTGGAGCGCAGGCGGGTCAGACAGTAACAACGGGGTGGAGGATATGGGCAGAGCAGGCTCAGAACATACTAGACCCAGGGCCAGCCCTGAAGGCACTGAATTGGCCTGCCGAGGTGGGGGGAGAGGAGGACCATGAGATTTTCTGTCCAAGTCACACACCTCTGAGTGGCCACTACTTGAAGGGGAAGAGTTCTGGAGAGGAGGGGGCTGTGCAATATCAGAGTGTGGAGGGGGTAAGTCCTCCTCAACAAGTGTCCGGTCTAAGCCCTGGCTGATGGACAACTCTTTGGAAGGGGAGCGCAGGAGCACACTGTCCGACAGGTTGTCAGTGTCACTACCACCCTGTCCGCCTGCATCCTCTGTGTTTTTCAGAGCAATAGAACCTGACACCGGTGCTGCAGCAGGCGTCTGTCCATCCGCAGGCCGAGACTGGCTCAACGATGGACTTTCTAACTGAGTGGAGTCCGTTTTCTCAGAGCGGTAGCTGCTCACGGTGCTCAGTGTCTCACGGTCTGTGGTAGCTCCACCTGCACTGAAGCAGCTGTCTGTGGACCCCGCGGCCAAAGCCACCCCGCTGCGGCTGCCTGGGTGCTCAGTTCCCGGAGCAAAAGCTCCGGGGTCCAGACCCAAACCCATGAGGTTTTCGCTTAGCTCCTCGCTTAAGCTGCTCTTTATAAGAGGGCTGAGGGGTGTATCGCCTAAGCTTTCAGATTCGGCAGAGGGCCCAAGTGGACAATATGTTCCCAACCCATTGTCCTTGGGACTCTGATGAGACGATTGTTTTGGAAAGTCCTTCGGCTGCTCCTTCTCGCCTCCATCTCCTTGACTTAAAGGTGAAGGCGGGATAGACAGGCATCCTCCAGGATCTTCAGGTCCAGATGACACTCCAGGAACTCCAATGAGACCTGGGAATTCGCCTCCTGGAGAGTCAGAGATGCAGGACTGGACCATACTGGATGGCCCTGAAACACCCCCCAAAAATGATACAATCAGACTGAAATGCATCAACTACTTAGCATTCTACAAATATTACATGTAAAAAAATTTTTTTTTTTTTCAAAGTCCTGTATTTTTTATGCAAAATTTAAATGTAAAATACAAGTGTTCTTCATAAATTTATTGGAGAAACATCCACAATGCTGAGAGTTTAGATTGAAGTAAGCTCAAAATTGAGAGGAAACCACACCCAAGGACATAAGAAAGGATACAAAGACAAAGGGAGAAAGGCATGACGAGAGGAAGGAAGAAAGATTGGCAAAAAGTAGCAAGGACACAAAGAAGACTGAAAGGAACTGATAAAAAGGAGGAAGGACCAGCAAAGACATATTGAAGGAAGGGAGTAAGAAAAACAAGGAGAGAAGATAAGGATATTACGGAACACAGAAGCTATGACGTGTACAAGGACACAAGATAGAAGCAATAAGATTTTGAATAAAGTCAGAAACTGATCGAGGTCTTGGAAGATACTTCAATGAAAGTCGATACTTTTCCAATATTTTCCAGACTGTGTAGGAATCCTGGAATGCAAGTTGGGCTTAACAGGACCAAATAGTTTCAAAATGTACTTTTTATTCTTGAAAGGATTTATAAGAATGTGCAGATATGCTTTGAGGGAGAGTTATTTTTATACAGGCAAGGATTAGACACCACTCAGCATGCAATAAAGTTCACTGCAGATCACAGAAAAGAACAGCAGCCTTACTTTGTGCGTCCTGGGAGCTCTGACGTAAAATCGCACGATGGGCCGAAGTCACAATTACATTATTGCTTCCCTGTGCCTGTGTTAATTCTTTGAGATCTAAAGCAAAACAAAAGATATTGTAAAAAAATGTGAAGCAAAGAAAAGTTTGCAAAAATCAAGAAAATAACAAAAAAGGAGAAGACAGTTTAAATGCTTACCAGTAGTTCCTCCTACATCCTCAAGCTGGGGCAAAAACTCCTAACAAATCAAAAGTATATGGCATATTAAAATTCATGAGTCTTATCAATAGTTATTAACCCTGCAATGACAGCGTTGTTAGATGACTGAAAAAGGTTTGAAAACTAAAGATGAAAGATTTGTCAATTCACAAGGATTACAGGGCAAATGAGTGAGGCCAACATGTAACTAGTGAGCCAAGCAATCCTCACCGACACTTGGTTCAATCCGAAAAGAGAATGCTGGGAGCTGCAGCGAACCGGGGGAGTCGAGTTAACCTTCCGAAAAACGGTCATCTCGACACCAACATGACTATCCCTGGAGAAAAAAATAAGTACTGGTTAGTATAAAAATGCCATTCTCCAACATCCCTTTCAATTATATCTCCACACCTGTGCTGATTTCCATCATGAGCTCCTGACCCATCATCCCCTTCTTCTGTCCTCGGGGCATCAGCTGCGAGAGAAGCCTGCTTCTTCTCGACAATCTCACCGAGGTCGAACATGGCGTGAAGTCGGTAGTTGACCACCTTAATGGCAGTAAAGAAGATCGCTACCACAGCAGAGTACACGCCTGCCACCACCAAGCTTGGAGGAAGAGCCTGAGAGCGAGTGGAAAAGAAACCGGGCGGAATTAGAAACCCAGGAAATGTTTCGTCTAAATGGACAGCTGAAGATTTAAGTCAAGCTAGAATGGGTTGATTTTGGAGCAGCTGTTATTTCTTGGTCTGCACCCTTTTATCTCATGATTAAGCTAAACTCACTTCACTGGAGTGGTGAGTAATATTGGTGTTTCTGTAGTTTTCAGCTTGTGATCGTCTTGAGACTCGGTGGGTCTTGGACTGTTGTTGAACATCCCAAGTAATTTAATTTTATCTGAGGATAATAGTCGAGCTCAGATGGTTCAAACTTGGATAATGAACCCCAAAACACATCTAAACTGGTTTTGCAGTGGATAAAGCAGGAGAACATTAAGCTTCTGGAAAAAAGCCAGACCTCCACCCTAATAACTTATTATACAATTGATGAACTCTGATTAAAAGTGGGTTCAATTTCTGTGCTAAGAAACTGACCAATTTAACTTGGCTATACAATTTGTGACAATAAGACTGTTCAAACATCCAGCCAGAATTATGTCAGGGCTTTATTAATTAAGTTTCTCTGCATTTTGTTTAGGAACATTTATCTCAATCTTTGAAAAGTCTAGATTTGCCCAACCCCAAATAAGGTATAAAAAGAACATTTGTATTTAAACTACATAAATATAAATAGGCAAAAGAAATAAAGAATGATAGAAATCCACCATTCAACTAAGGGGAAATTAAGGATGAATTTTAAGGTCTCCCCTCCCGCGGTGTCCGCACAGCCTGAACTGTTCTAACTGTTCGAGACAGAGAGTCACTCTGTAATTATACCTGGGTTATCACAAAGTTTCTCACAGGGAGTTTGGGAACCAACATTTCTGGCTCGGCATTAAGACATTAACAAAGACCTTCAAAACCTGTGAAACACTGAAAATGGAGGAGTGTTTCATTCTTATCTAAACCCTCCCAGGTCCCAGTTGGATAAAAACACAATGAGCCTCACAGGAATCTGGCCACAGCTGGAAGAATCAAAGTAAACACCTTTTTGGGTTTATACACAAAGTAGCAGAAGCTATTTTCTAAAATTCCACTAACAAATTTAAATAAGACATAACATATTGTACTGACAGAAAACAACATTTATGAGGAATTTTATTAAGTGGGTTACTCAATAAAACTTGTCTTTATATAGAGCCTTAAAATGTGTTAAGTGTGTTGTAGGAGAAAATTGATCTTAAGCAATCCTTCCTTGGTGCCAGAGATATACATTTGTCATGTGTGAAAATTTCAATCCACATGAAAGATATTGAAAACACACAATAAATTCAAATTTCTTACACCCAACATTTTTTAAACCCTTGAATATGTATAACTATTCCTCCCTGAGGCAAAGAACAATTCAAACATATCTAAAATTACTTTGACATCATTGCCATGTTGAGTGTATGAAAAGTTCTGACTGACAATTTTTGTATTGATTTCATGCGAGGTTGCCACATCAGCTAAATAAAAACTTCAGGTCAACAACACATTATTTGAAGAATGATTCTGTAAACTTAGCTGCCGTTAACTGTGGTCTTACCATGTACAGAAGAAAAGGGAAGGTCAGGAGAAAGATCCACAGGTACAGGTGGATGCAGTTGGAGAATGTGCTCTGATGGGGGTCCACATACCAGCCTCCTGTGAGTGAAGCCCACACACCCTGACGCAAAATCTGTAGAGCTTGGGAGCCCATCTCCACAGTTTTGGGTTAGACAAAAGCTGGAAAGCTTCCTCCAAGGCTGGAGCTCAAAGAAACCGTGCAGCAGATTGAGGCACGGTATCTTCTCTCTACGATGGCACTTCCAACGTAGACAGCATGGTGACCAAGGCTGGTTTGTTGAGGACAACAGTTCTGTATCGTGGATATTTATAGATCTCAGTGGAGGTTGAAAGTCCTTGCATATTCTTGTGCCCTTTTTATACCAATGCTGCTTTTCTCTACCCTAACCCCAGCTGGGTGTTCAGCTGTATGATCTTTTGGCACTTTGACATCCCACTGAAAGTGTGAAATGGCATTCATCTGAAAGACAAATCAAATATAGTCACTTGACAGTTGATCTGTTTCTGTGATTGATATTGTTTTAGCAATGCATTTAATGGAAAGCCAAAATCCACCGTACTCTGATTGTTATAGTACTTTGTTATTCACGTGTTTTGACTATGAATGTGTCTTTCGTTCGTTTAATTTTACACACATAATTAAGTATTTATTATTTAAACAGTAGCCAAGCTGAAGCAAGATAATTACTTTAAGCACCCATTGACCACAATATTCCTAAATACACCCATTTACGCCATTATGGGAGGGTACGTGACATGACCAAAACATATTTCCAATTTCAAAAGACGGAGCTTAAAACTTCAAAATGTTAGAGCTAGGCCAGGGCTATGCAAGCGAGATTAAGTTTTAGATTTGCATTAGCAGGCTAGCAGACACTTTAGCCTAGCTTTATGGAATCGCTTTGCTTTTCTAAATGATATACGTAGACTTATTGAGCCACCAGCGTGGATTAGCCTCTGCAAAGACTTAAGATACAAATAATAAAATTGCTACAGGTCTGAAAAATCGATGGCCAGCGTTTAACATCCGAATTCTTAACGTTAGGTACCGGCTAATGCTAGGCCGCATACCATATGAAAGGTGAATGTAACGTTTTTTAACAAACAAAACAGACCTACGCTATCCGCTGGTGGATGCTTTTAGCTATGTAAACTCAGGTTAGGAGGACAGCTTTAAATAACTGCTCGCAGTAAACAGCTTTCCAAGTCTGGACCCAAACATAGCTTACAGTTAGCATTAGCTGTTGAGCTTGCCTCATATCCTTCCGCATCCAGTCCTTGTAAAATCTCAGAGCTTTCCTCCTCAAGATGCAGCTAGCAGAAGACGGCAGTCCAACTGTAGATTACCTGGAGCTTCGCTGTTCTATTGGGGCTGGTTAATTTATCTTGGTTTTCCTCATAGTCCGTCATCCTCTTTGGTGTTAAACATTGACAGACATAAAACATGAACAGTGAACCCCTCTCTACACGAACGACAGCTGTTTCCTGGCATAAACGAAGTCTGTGTGGGACTGTTACAGGTCTGGCACACCGAGCTCCTGTTAGCCGCAGCTAACAGCTAGCTGACACACGCACGCACGTACGTAAGTACGCACGCGCAGACGGAGACGTTCCCATGGTCCCGATTGGCTAAGTGAATGTCAACTTCACGAAGTGAAATCTGTCTGCTTATAAGTCTGTCTTCTCTCATGCAGGTATATACAGGGGTGAAAGTAGGGGATACGGTAAGGTACTGCGTACCCCTAAAATATTTAGCGGGTGTACGCAGTACCTGCAAGAGAGGAGAGCGGCTGTCTCCTGTAAAAAAAAAAAAAAAATCAATGGGTTCACTGTGCAGCAGTGAGTGCACCCACTAATCAGCCGTGACTGATTAGTTTTTCAAGAACAATCTAAAACACGACTTAATCAGTTAATAAATAACTTTTTTCCCCATTTCATATTGTTTCTGAACTCTTCCTGCTTTGCTAGAGAGCCGGGGTGCAATACATCGATCGAGGAAGGTTTTGAGTCGATCTCGGCATCAGGTGACAAACTGAACGCCGCCAGGACGATGAGACCTGCACATCCTGCTCTGACTGGCTTAAAACGTTCCTAACATTATCAAAGAACAACAACAAAAAATCAACAAAACGTGTTCAAATTAATGACCCAACAACAATAATAATCTCAGTGATTATTGTTTCAACAAGGTGTTGCGCAATTCTGTGCGTTTCGGTTCCATTATCAAAATAACTAGCAGGAGTTTAAAATTAACTAATCAGCCACCGCTGTTTTCACGGGAGCGCTTATTAATAATCGCAAAATAAATACCAAGCCTGAAAACCTGATATCGTAACGGACTGAATGTTATGTTTTTAAGGAAATCTCTGGTCGGCTTGTGGAGCGCAGGAGGTTGCCATGGCAACGGGTGTGCTTAAATGACAGAAAGAGATGAAGACTAAAAAGGCGCGAGTGGTTTAGAGTTGATCACCTGTTCGGGCTGTTTTACCTTTGTTTACCTTTGTCTTGGCGCATCACAGCCGCTGTAGTTTCTGAACATTCCATAAACGACAAACTTGGACTAATTATCTAATTCTTTGTGAGTATACGTCATTTACAACAAACATCACGGTAAATATGTTTCATTAAGTATTTAACAAATGGCTTCTGCCGCGATAATTATGTGAAATTAATTTTCACATAATTTAATTAATATTCTAATATTAATTAAAATAATTAATATTATTAATTATTTAATAAAGAATATGTCTAATATTCTTTAGACATATTGTCTAAAGAATATTGTCTATTCTTTAGACAATATGTCTAACATATTGTCTAAAAAATATGTTAGACAATATTTTTTTTATTGTCTAACATAAAAAGAATAGTTTGGTGCTGTCTGGCTCAGAGTCTGAGAGGCTTTTCCTTTATCAAGCTTTTTTTTTTGTTTGCCTCTTATTTAGTGGAAATATTGATGTTGATGAGACTTTCTCCAAAATGATAACCTTTTTCAACCTTTATAGCTCCACTGTTGAAAATGAGGCTCTAACATTCACAAATGACAGTGAAATAAAATCCAGTCCAACATCTGGTTTGAGGTGATTCCTCTGGAACCTGTTGGAGGAAAAATATCCCAACTTCAGAAAATGTGCTTTTAACTTAACAGAGCTCTGTGGTTCCTCCTATCAGTATGAGAGTCAGGGTGAGGAGGCGCCATGTTAGGAAGACGAAGTGGAAGCTGCAGGATCTTCAGAACAAACAGGTCATGATGCTGGGCTACTGATTATCCCTCTGTCTGGACACAGGATCAATATAACCAGTTTTAAAGCAAAAAATGAATGGTTATATGCCAGACATGGAAAAGTGGGATGCACTCCATGCCATTGTAACTCTTCTTGTCTAGTTGTCGGTCACCTAGTACAATACAGAATAAAAAACTCTTCACAATGTGGCTTTGACTGCAGGCAAGTGGTCCGACAGGCTGAAAAATAAAAGACATGGTTAGCGTCGTGACTGAGTGGTCAGCCACGAACACCAACCGGCGCAGTTCCCACTCATAGGGTCACATTTTTCCAGCCCAACCATGAGAAAAACTTTACAAATTATATTTGTAGATGTTAAATATTCTTGCAGTACTTCGTTAATTGTTGAACTATATATATATATATATATATATATATATATAAAAAATTCCCTTCTCACCCTCCGCGGGTGGTCTCTTTCATCCTCTGAGCTCGGGTCCTCTACCAGAGGCCTGGGAGCTTGAGGGTTCTGCGCAGTATCTTGGCTGTGCCTAGAACTGCACATTTCTGGACTGAGATGTCTGATGTTGTTCCTGGGATCTGTTTGAGCCACTGCTCCAGTTTGGGGGTGACTGCCCCGAGGGCCCCTATGACCACAGGCACCACTGTGGTCTTCACCTTCCAGGCCTTCTCCAGTTCCTCTCTGAGGCCCTGGTATTTCTCCAGTTTCTCATGCTCCTTTTTCCTGATGTTGTGGTCACTTGGTATTGCTACATCCACCACAACGGCTTTCCTCTGTTCTTTATCCACCACCACAATGTCCGGTTGGTTCGCCATTACCATCTTGTCTGTTTGGATCTGGAAGTCCCACAGGATCTTAGCTCGGTCATTCTCCACCACCTTTGGGGGTGTTCCCCACTTTGACCTCGGGGCTTCCAGTCCATATTCGGCACAGATGTTCCTGTACACTATGCCCGCCACTTGGTTATGTCGTTCCATGTATGCTTTCCCTGCCAGCATCTTGCACCCTGCTGTTATGTGCTGGACTGTCTCAGAGGCCTCCTTGCACAACCTACACCTTGGGTCTTGTCTGGTGTGGTAGATCTGAGCCTCTATTGCTCTGGTGTTTAGTGCCTGTTCCTGGGCGGCCAGGATGAGGGCCTCTGTGCTGTCCTTGAGTCCAGCTTTCTCCAGCCATTGGTAGGATTTTCTGATATCAGCCACTTCAGTTATTTGTCGGTGGTACATCCCATGTAGGGGCTTGTCTTCCCATGATGGTTCCTCCAGCACCTCGTCCTCTGTTCCCCATTGTCTGAGACATTCGCTGAGCACATCGTCCATTGAGGCTTTGTCCTTGATGTATTTATGGATCTTGGATGTTTCATCCTGGACAGTGGCTCTCACACTCACTAGTCCTCTGCCTCCTTCCTTACGGCTTGTGTACAGTCTCAGGGTGCTGGATTTGGGGTGGAACCCTCCATGCATGGTTAGTAGCTTCCGAGTCTTAACGTCCGTGGCCTTTATCTCTTCCATTGGCCAGCTAATTATTCCGGCAGGGTATCTGATTACTGGCAAGGCATAGCTGTTTATTGCACGGATCTTGTTCTTGCCATTGAGCTGGCTTCTCAGGACTTGCCTTATTCGTTGGAGGTATTTGGCTGTGGCTCCTTTCCTTGTGACCTCATCGAGGTTGCCATTTGCTTGTGGTATTCCCAGGTACTTGTAGCTGTGCTCTATGTCTGCTATTGTTCCCTCTGGGAGTGAGACCCCTTCTGTGTGGATGACCTTCCCTCTCTTTGTAACCATCCGGCCACACTTCTCTAGTCCGAATGACATCCCAATGTCAGTGCTGTAGATCCTGGTGGTGTGGATCAGTGAGTCGATGTCTCGCTCGTTCTTGGCGTACAGCTTGATGTCATCCATGTAGAGGAGGTGACTGATTGTGGCCCCATTCTTAAGTCGGTATCCGTAGCCAGTCTTGTTGATGATTTGGCTAAGGGGGTTCAGGCCTATGCAGAACAGCAGTGGGGACAGAGCATCTCCTTGGTATATGCCACATTTGATGGACACTTGTGCAAGTGGTTTGCAGTTGGCTTCAAGGGTGGTTTTCCACAGCCCCATCGAGTTTGCAATGAAGGCTCTTAGAGTCCTATTGATGTTGTACATCTCTAAGCATTCAATGATCCAAGTGTGTGGCATTGAGTCATAGGCTTTCTTGTAATCAATCCAAGCGGTGCACAGGTTGGTGTGTCTGGTTTTGCAGTCTCGGGTGACTGTGTGGTCTACAAGGAGTTGGTGTTTGGCTCCTCTGCTATTTATGCCGATGCCCTTCTGTGCCGTGTTCATGTATTTATCCATGTGCCCGCTTATCTTAGCTGCTATGATGCCTGACATGAGCTTCCATGTTGTAGAGAGACAGGTTATCGGCCGATAGTTGGATGGGACTGAACCCTTTGAGGGATCCTTCTGGATCAGGATTGTGCGCCCTTCAGTTAGCCATTCAGGGTGAGTCCCATTCTGTAGCAGCTGGTTCAGTTGAACTGCCAGTCGCTCATGGAGGGCAGTGAGTTTCTTTAGCCAGTAGGCATGGATCATGTCAGGCCCTGGTGCTGTCCAGTTTTTCATACCCGAGACTCTTTCTTGGACATCTGCCACAGTGATGGTTACTGGGGCTTGTTCAGCTGGGGCTTGTATATATATATATATATATATATATATATATATATATATATATATATATATATATATATATATATATATATATATATAGAAAGGTTTAAGGAGTTTGAATATTTTTGCAATGCATTGCACATGCATTTGCAACACGCATATTTACTTATATCTTGGAAAATATAGGAAAAATAATCCTAAATCACTTAAAAAAAAAAACTATCTTGCAGGACCAGTGTTTGGTTAGACAGCTGTAATCTGCTTTTGCTGCTGGAGCCGTTTTGTCGAATTAACCTCATGACATCTCTGCAATTCTCAGGAGTGGCTTATTGTGTCCTTTAGCTACCCCAGTTTGATACCTTCTGTCACCATGGATCAGTCCTCACCTGCACCAGACCTGCAGTGACACCACACCTCTGCAGCCTGAAGGACTATTCCTTTCCGTCTCAGTGCAAAGGGACTGACGGGACAAGTGACCCCCGCTGGCTTGGAAAACAGCCGTTCTAAATTCTTGTCTTTAGTGATAAACCTTTGGAAAATTGATGGCTGCTTTAAAGCAGGCAGCTATTGCCTCAGTCCTAGAAAGAAATGTGTGCACAGTGGACAGTTCCTCTTCATCTCAGCAGGGGGGGTCCAACTACACAAGTATGGAGCACACAACAGAATGCAGTTCTTCCTCAGACATGGAGAGGCCATGCTATTTTCATCAAAAGTATTACGTATGAGGACATATTTTACTTTTGTCATGGCTTTATTTATGACTCACTTAGTATGCAAGCTTCTTATTCCTACTGTAAAGATCATATGCGGCCAGAGGCATTTAGAAATCTCAATTTGTCTCCTTAGCTATTTAATATCATACAATTTAATGAAGCAACCAATAAACCAGCATCTCTCCTGACTGGAAAGTAATTCTTTCCTATGGATTCATCCATTACTATAATTCATTTTTTTCATTTATTCCACTTGCAACTAAATTATTGTGAACTGCAGTGCAGTGCAGTCCAGTGGTTATCTGGAAGAGCCTGCCAGCACGGTAGACTCTAATTAAGCCAAAAATGGCTTGTTAATTTAAAAAACTAAACAAAACATTTGAACCTAATTTAGCTCCATATGCCAGACTTGTAAAAAAAAAATAATCCAATGTTTGAAATGTAAGTAAAAAAAACAAAAACAAAACTGTATTCTTATTATGTTGGGTAGATTTATAATTAGACTGTTAGTGGGTACTTTTAATCTCTAACTATTAATGAAAATGTATTTACTGTCATGCAGTGATGTCCTGACATCCTCTGACATCTAAGTTGTTTTCATTAGTTTACTAAAGTTCACAATTACATTATAACATAAAGCTGCTGGCCAAATTTTATGCTAAATCAAGTAAGCCAATTTTAGATTTAATTTGTCACCTAATTAGCAACATGCCAGTGTCAGTTTTATTCTATTTGTCTTATTATTATTAGAAATCATTATTTAATCAGGGAACAATCTATTCATGATTTCATTAGAGCAGTTCTCTGGGGATTTCACAGAAGGTAAATGACCACAGTTTTTTTTTTGATCTTGTTCATTTTATAAATTGTTGTTTTCCTCTTTACTTGGATGCTCTTTACAGATCTTCCTCTATACTTAGTAGCCTGAAATTATGAAATGACTATGTGCTGGTATGGCAGATGGTTGTGTTGGCTGCTCTAATATAAGGTCCCAAGGTAACAAAAATGGCTTTTCCTGAGGTCCAAGGAAATAACATTGATCCAATTATGATTCAAATCACTCCCCAGAGTAGAACCAAGCACATTGGATGAAGGTGCTTGAACAAGAAACAGACTTATGGAGCTCTACAAGCTCAAATGTAGTTAAATCCATGGGGTGCCATTCGTGCTGCCCAAACCTGAACAAATCTAGCAGCTATTCATGAACTGGCTCAGTTAAACGGAGTATAATGTGTTGCGCTTCTCCTCTATCACCCTGAAAGAATTGGCCATCTGGGTCGTCTTCATAGTTGTGGAAACATGATTGAGTCCTGATTCTATCACATTGTGCAGTGATTCATCATCCCAGACAAAGGAGTCAGCTGGCTTAAGGCTTTGTCATATTTAGACTTAATAGGGTTAAATTAGACAAATCAAGATAAAGACATTCTGTTTCAACAAAAAAAAAAATCTTTTGTTCCATGATGAATGTTTGATATGCGGGCGTTACTGTCCCTACAGAATTATGCTGCCTCCAAAGAAGAGAGACCGGGAAAGAGCAAAGATGATGATGAAACTTAAGTGTAATGCACACTTTTCTTGAACTGTGATTTGTATAAAAAGCTGCTTCTTCATGTTAACGTGCTAACTTTTCTTGTTTGCATAGTGTGACCCTTGCAGATTAAATCTGTATGTATTTAATCTGCAGTAGCATTAAATAGTATATACAAAACAAAACAGTTACGTTAAATACAAAGGATATTAATTTCCTAATGTAAGATCACTTGCATTGGTTCTTACATAAATGTTGCCCATGACACTACCCCCATTGTTCACCTTATAAATGTAATTGCAGCCTACTATACTTGATACATCTTATTAGTGCAAGGTTTGTGCCGCCATTTGGTTTCAGAGTTGCTTGAATTCTTTGTGACAAGTATTTAACAAGGTGTAGGAAACATTTCTGAGATTTTGGTGTGATGCTGGCTAAAGAAGAAGTGATCTAAAGAAGTCACTCTCATTGTGTTGGGGTAACAGCCTCGAGTTACAACTTCAGTGCTTTCTTTTTGAGACCTTGGTATTTCTTAAGCTTCTCATGTTCCATGTATCCACGTTCCATGTATCCATGTTCTTGATGTTTCTGTCTCTGCATCTTCTGAGAAGCTGAAATATTGCTGCAATGTGTTGTTGAACATAGACGACAATTTTCCTGATGCCAAAAAGGCATCAGGAAAATACTGATGGAAGGGAGGGGGGACTTATGCAGCTTCCAGGAACATAATGCCATTTTGTACCACAATCACATAAATATGTTACCTTCAGTTGTGATAACATTGCTACATAAATAAAAAAAAAAACTTTAGAGAAATTTAACTTTGCATCATGGCAATATCTTATGCCAAAACAAGTCACCAGGTATGTTTTTGATGAGGGAATATTATAACATGATATGATGCTCAAAAAAAGTTGATTTTGCATAACACTTTCCTTTTGAACTAGACAGCTGTATTATACATTTTGATCCGTTTTCAGATTTCATGAAAGAAGCAGATATTGCCTTCTTGTTTAGCCCCAAACAAAAAAATCTTGATTCAAGACTCCAGACTCTTGACCCATTTGAAATAAACAGGGGAGTGCCTATTCCTAATTGACATGACATGAAAATAAGATGTTGGGGAACAATTGGCAAGTCATTTTTTTTCATCCAAAGTTGGACCCTGGGCTATGAATTTCAACTCACATTTCCAAACCTGATTCTCATCTTCATTTACTAATACCTGGAATCTTTTCTGCAGTTGGTCTTACCTTGTATTTTACCAATGTGATAACTTTGCCAGTTTCTTTGTGAATGTTTGCAACACACAGGTGCATGTTAGTAAGTTAGAATACCATCATAAGGTTAGATCAAACCAGTAATTAAATACAAAGAGCAAATATTTCATGTTATAGATTCATTAAACCCTGATTGATGTATTTTTAAGTGTGTATTTCTAAAATTTTTATTATCTTAGTTTGCAGCTAATGAAGAACCCAAATTCAATGTGAAATCTGAATGTTAGGTCAGATCAATGTAAACATTTTCTTAATACAAAAATGCTCCCAGCTGACAAAGGAGAGTAACATACAAAAAGTAATTGCTGTAGAAGTTGGCTGTATGCAGGTATAATAGGAGGTATATTATAACTAGAAGCTAAAGTGGAAAAATAAAGTACAAAAAAAATTTGGAGAAAACTGACAATAAATATGATACAGCACATTGGAGTACTGTCAACTGGACTAACATTTCCCTAACATTTTTGAAAAAGTGAATTTTGGGTTTAAGCTAACTGGTAGTAATCATAATGTGAATTTCATTTTATGAACTGAATCAGCTGCAATGTCAGCAAACAGTTTTAAGTCACAGAGAAGCATCACATGACACAGGTGTGTACAAAGTATATAATCAAGTGTATTTTCATCTTTATCCACGTTCTGTACACATATTAAGATCCATTTCACATGAACACTATACAATAGCAATGAGTGAGGAATGGTATATTTTCTGAGCGCCGAGCAGCTCACATTAAATGGCACTTTCATAAAAAAAAGAGAAATCACACAGCATGAGCAGATAACTGAAAACAAAAAGTTAAAATCAGATTCACTGAGATTCAGCACATATAAAAAGCACAACAAAATAAAACATTGATTGGTTCCATCCTTCTGTTTCCTCTGCATAACCTGAATGGCAAACAATGGGAAAGAAACAATGAGATATTTGCAGCTATCAGAGGAGAGAGTGTGCTTCTTTTATTATTTTTTTGTCCGGATTAAAGTAGAAAGCAATCTAAAATGTGGTGTGTTAAGAAGAGTGGTAACAAGATACATCGAGATATCAGAGAAATATTACAGTTCACAAATTTAATAATTCATCCCACAGAATAGTCTTTTGGATAACTGATAGAAAAAAATCAATACTTTTGGCTGCTTTACAAGGATCATCTTATGTCTCAGAGCTATGCTTCCATTTTCAGTGTGCTTTTTAAATTCCCAATGACAGCATAGAGGAAATAAAAGGTTGTTAGTGAGCCGGCCTTTCTCCAAAACGCACTTCAAATGTGGGATTCTGCGCTTCTCAAAGCTCCATCGAACTGCAACAGTTTGGATGTGGTGATGAAATCGATGGTGGGTGCTGGACCAACAATCCTGGATGTGTTCACCTTGATCACATCTTGGCCAGGCTGCTAACCTCTATATGTACAGTACACACAAGCAGCGCTTGTAGAGGAATACCTTCACATATTCACAATTATCCCTTCATTATATCACACAATTCCTCAGATTCATCTGACTGAAACATTCGAGGACTGTTGTGTAGAGGTATGGATAGTGATTTCATGACCACTTCTAGACGGAGCTAGATGTCCTGGCTCATTTACAGTACAATTATCCATCAGTGAAAATAATCCCATCTCATGAGGACGGACGTACGCAGAGCGATCGGGGTAGTTAAAAAAAGAAAAAAAAAGAAACACGTAACATAACACGAAGGCTGCCGATGTGATGTCTTCTCCAAGTGAAAAGGGCTTTCTCTTTGAGTGCGCTCGGGATGACTGCCGGGGCGCTTGCTGCTCATATACCATAAAAATTCAATAACTGGCCTGTTCTGCCTCATGTATCATAATGGGGACATTGAGACTCAGGATAGAGAATTATAAAGAAGTCCAAAGAAACTGGATGTTCTCAGCACTTTCTTCACAGTACCATATCCATGCTATGTACAAAGCCTAAGTGGATGCTCTCTTTTCTAGCTAAGTTAAAAACATGAAATAAAAATCGTACACCAACAAAGAGATGGTGAATACAGTGTCCATTTTGAGACAGATGATGCGTTAGATCTTGTGTCATTGACGGGGAATATAGCACTGCTGGGGAACTGGGCATCCTTGACTGTAGGGAAACCAATATCTATTCGCTTCGAGTGAATGTTTCCTTGCGGTCTGGGAAGTTTTTCAGATACCTGATGGATTCAGGTTGCAAAAAACAAAACCAAAAAAACCAAAAAGGAAAACAGCATCCTCTCTCATCCTCCAGTCTCAGTCCACGGTTGCCTATTCTCCTTCTCTTTCAGACATAGTATTCCTTGTCTTTGTTCTTTTTGCCCTTTGTGATGGCCTTTGCCACAGAGGCGGTGGCTGTGCTTTTGTCTTTAACCACTGCTCCGTTGCCCTCCACGGTGGAATTGTTGGCAAAAGTGTGACCCTGGTCTGCTGGGTAGGAGCCTTCATCCCGGTTGCGGTACTTGTACATGGCATAGAGGAGGATGAGGATGCAGAGAGCAGCAGCGGCCACGATGCCGACCACCATCCCTGTGGTGCTACTGGACTCCCTGATGACTTCTACGGCGCCTGGTTGGTTCTTTTCATCAGAGGCTGTGGGACTGGCTGTGGGCACATGGGGAAAATTGGGGGGGTACGTTAGTCCTGGTGTGTTACGGGAGGATGGAGGAGCAGGGGGCAGGAGCACCTGGTCGCGGGTGTTCATTTTGCCTGCGGGAATGTGGAGCTGGTCAGGATTGGTTGTGGGAACAAAAGGAGGTAAGGGGCGGGATTTCTTAACTCCACCCTCACCGACAGCGGGAGGTGGAGGAAGGACTGTCCTGTCAGTGACCATGGGGGAGTTATTATTGTAAAAGTCCTCATCATCGGATTCCGTCATCTCCCCCGAGCCGAAGGCCGAGACTTCCACAGGGTCACCGCAGTCCTCCTGGTCCGGGGGGCAGGAGGGATGAGGGGGGAGGATCAGGGACTCTTTGGTGGTTTCAAGAGGGGAGAGGAGGGTTGGGGGAGGAGGGATTACAGGGTAACGAGTGGCGATAGATGGGGGCTCAAGGGAATCCACTGTTATAATAGGCAACACTAATTCACCTCCTAGAAAGGAAAGAGAAAAAGTAAGGTATCCCAAGTTAGAACTTGTCTGACTAAACAGTTCAACAGAATATTTTCTGGCATATATGCTAATGTCAGTGATATTATTATATTGCATTGCCTTGAAAAAGTATTGATGCTTCTTGAATAACTACAAAGTTCATTGTGTTTTATTGGGAATTTACGACAGACCAAAACAAAGTGGCTCATACTTGTGATCGGGGAGGATAAATATTTAAGTTTTTCTGTAGAGTTTGGTGTGCATTTATACACACCCTCCCCCATTTTACTCTAATCCTTCAAAATAAAATCTAGTTGAAACAATTGCTTTCAGCACAAAAACAGATTAAGGCCACTGAAAATAAAAAACAACAACAATAAAAACAAAATGGCATCTTCCAGGACCCATTCAACCTAGAGGAACCAGACATGTTCCTCCACAAAATTAGTTCTCCTCCTGCACAGCTCACATCTTTGTCATTGAATCTGATTGCTTCCAGTTGACCATTTATATTCAAGTCAAAATCCTGTAAAAAAAAAAGTCACAAATCAAACTTTTTTCACAGAATTCTGATGGAAAAAAACCAACAAGATTTCAGTGGCCCTAATCATCATCTGTACTTTAAAAATCACCTGTTTGGCAAGTTGTAATGTATTCTCAGAGAGAAATCCTTAATGACACACAGCGGCTGCATTTCTCAGAGTAAATACAGCCGCTCTTTGAGCTGTTTACGCTTACTGAAGTTGAGCCCTTTTAGAGAAAGAACGGGCAAAATCTTCAGTGTCTAGACCTGCAAAGCTAATAGAGACACACCCCAAAATATTTGCAGTGAAGGAACGTTCCACAAAGACATCTCTAGGATTTTTATACTAAAGATGTTAAAAATGCTTTTGCAAGACATTGCATATAACACTCTTAGAGGTGTGATTCGTAAATGCCTGGGAATGCAAAAGAGAAATCCTCAATAACACACAGACATACGGTAACCAAAACGCAACAAAAGCTTAATAGGGACACATGCAAACACAAACACGCAAGGACCCCTAAGAGGGTGAAAGCTCAATGAAAGGCACGTGACAAATGGATGAAAGTGCAAAAAATTAAATGGCCGTGCTGCTGTGTGCACATCGGTGGGCAGAAATTCAGGGATGACAAGAGAGGAAACATATTGTTATTTGAACGAAGCACAAACATATCTCAGACGTTGAATATCTATCTATCTATCTATCTATCTATCTATCTATCTATCTATCTATCTATCTATCTATCTATCTATCTATCTATCTATCTATCTATCTATCTATCTATCTATCTATCTATCGTTTCTATTTACAGAGTTGTACGGATATTTACGGTGACTCCATTCCCTTTCATCATTATCATTTAAGTCACATGTTGCAGAGCCAGCCAGCAACAAACAATTCTGATAAGGTCATATTAATAATGGAGGCACCCATAATAAGGTCAGACTCGTTCTTGAGTTTCAAAGCTTGTAGCTGTCACAAACCTGATCTACTGTCATCCTATCTTAATTACTCTGGCATGCTCTTAATTTTCCACACTCATTTTCATTAATTCAGTCCGACTGAGTGATTTGCAGATGGGTATATGATGGGTAAAAATTAGATGAGGCTTTAGTGACAATCGAAATGAGGACAGCTGTTCGAGCAAGTGGTGGAAAGAGGAGCGGAAACACGAAGAAAGAATTCAACTGTTGTGGAAAACAACAATGAAACCAGAACACTTTGTGCGTTAACAATCCTGCGCAGGAGTCGAGGAGCAGCCCAACACGATGTTTTTCTGGTTTTCCCATAAGCTACCCACCTGTTCCAGGCTCACACTCTTCCAGATCCTCATCGTCACTCGGACACTCAGCCGATGCCACCAGAATATCGTCAGAGCTCTGAGGCTGAAAAAAAAAAAAAAAACCAACAGAGTGAATGAACAATTAACACATTTCTAGCTAGATTTTTTTTTCCAGCTGCTTTTTTTCTTGCCGACTGTTCTATTTAAGGAATATCTGCTCCGCACAGAGCTATACCACAGAAGTGTTTTTATTGCTCTTTTGCTTGGAGCAACTCCGGTAAGAGCGCATGTTCAAAACGAGCACATATGCAGCTGCTCTTTATCCTTTAACCCCTGTGGCGGTTTTCATGCACTGTGTGCAAACAAAGAATAAACATCACTGATAGATTACCTGTAGGCTAAATGCCTTTTAATACTTTCTATTTTATTGTGAACAGGTTTGTTTTGTAAGCAATTAATCTTGCATGAATTTCCACAAAAACATGCTGGTTCAAGTTAAGAAGCAGGAGGACTGTCCTTTTGGTACACTGACTGTACTTACAAGACATTTTTTTTTATTTGCCCCATCTGATTAACTCCATCCATAGACATCAATGGATGTTTTTATGTAGAAATCTTTTAACTTTTCACCTCTAACCACATCTTCCCATTGATTAGAAGCAAGGCAGTGTCATTTCCATTTCTGTTCAACAAAGTTCTTTTGCTCAGGGGTTTGGTCATGGAAGCAGTGGCAGTTTCTGATATGTGTGATATGGCTCGCCACCCAGGGTGCCATCCAATCAGGGGTGGCAAAAGGGCTCTGAAAAAATACACTAAATCATGCAGACTGATCGTGAAACAAGTTTTCTACTACTTGCGTGCATATTGGGTAGTGGGTGTCTCAGTTTTGATACATCATAATTACTGTAAGAAAATGTGACCGCATACGCTGGATGCTAAAAATAATCAATGGTTATTTTGCTCTTTTTAAAAAAATAAAATCTGGACTATTTTTGGTCTAGTTCATAATATTAAATAAGTCAGTTAAAAAGACAGTTTAAAATAGTTTTAGGTTTAATTTGTACAACCACATAATAAGCATGTGGAATATTTTCTGGCATCGCATATATATATTTTTTGGTATTAATAATTGATAAGTACATCTTCAATATGTTTGCAGGGAAAAATCGAACAAAAGCACAAATGTTTTTTGGTCTCACCAAGGACGTTTTCAAATGTAAGAAGCCAAGGTTCACTGTTCTAAAATGTCATGGCCTTTCCAAGTGTAGGAACCAAGGAGCCTAATCTATCATCTGATTTCCCGTTGCTCGTGTGATCGTGCGCTTTTATTGGAGCTGGAGAGATCCTGAAACCTGATGGCTACTTTTAAAGGTTTTTACTTAGTGTTGACTTTTTGAACACGAGGCTCGTTCTCAGACTTGAATTTATAACTTTTGATCTTCTCTGTGCACCGTTCTTTATTTTACATTTCAATGCATGTGGATCAATAATGCATGAAAAAGGCCCCTCCGACTAAGAGCACAATGTGATGCGACAAGTAATTGGAAAGGATGTAGATCTTTATATTACTATTGAGAAGCCCTGCTTTTGGTCGGCTGTGGAAATAGCTATAACATTTAACAACCGTACACACAACGATTTATTGTTTGTCTTTTGTTTTTAAAAATGTGTCAACAAAACATGATGCGTTGGTTAGCAGGGAAGTGTGTTCAAACTGGACTTGGGTTAAGGTAAAAAAAAAAAATACAAATACAAATTCAAAGTAAAAAGCAACTAGCAACTGTAAAAGTAAATCAAATCGATACAGACAACAATATTAAATTAGGTGAGCCTTTTTTTTTAAACAAGTTTAACCATAAATATCTAATTCAGAGGCCGATTAAGTTCCTTTTCTCAAAAATCAGTCTTCAGCTTGTTTTCACTTAAGCTGCCCAACCTTTGAGATGCTCTCCCTCAAGCTGGGAGACCGCTGCCGGCGGGTGGTGGTGGTAGCCATGGTGGTTGTGGTTTCCATAATTGTGGTGGACATGTCGGACACGGCCAGCGGTGTCACAGAGGTGGTGTCCGTAGTCAACGCGGAGAGCGAGTCTCCGACCAGGCGCAGGTTCCCTTCCACCTGAACGCTCGGGTCGTTTTCTGCAGCCAGTTTGAGCACCTGGAGGCCGTTGTAGTACAGCCCCGAAACCTGACCCTGGAAGGGCCGACCCTTGTCGTAGCCGCCAATTTTAATGGCCGCCTGGCTGTTAAAGATGGTCAGCTGTCTCCCTGATGTCAGACAGAAACATGGACAAAGAAAAGGCAGGAAAAAGAAAGCAGACATGACAAAGTCAGAGAACTTTCTCTTTTTTTTTTTTTTTTTACTGGTAAAGCATTTGAACCAGGTGAGCTTTAAGGATTATAGAGATTAATACAGTTTTAAAAAGGTTTATTTAGATGTTAACTTTAGAAGGAAAAGCTTAAAACTTTGACTTCACAGTTGGTGCAAGAGGATTAAAACTTGTTTAGGTGTCATTTTGGACGTGTTTAAACATTTTAACTGAACTCTGTGGGAAAAACGACTAATGCTATTATTAATCTCTTAGCTTTAGAATAAATTTTGTTTGCAGCTCCGTAAAAAGTATTTCCCCCTTAGATATTTCGTTTTCCTCTTCATAATTATTTTGTATGTTTCAGAACATCAAACAAATCGTAATATCAGACAAAGAAAATCATACGGTTTCCAATTAAGGTGTTTCTATTTATAGGAAAACCCCCTCTAACCTAATGACTTCTTGTGAATTTCTGGCAAACGCTCCCATCAAGGGATAGCTGTTAATGTTTTTTTTTCCCATCATTATAGAGAAATTTTATCCCACTATTTGTGGATTGAGAATTGCTTCAATTCAGCAACACTGCAGGGTTTTTAAACATGAACGGCTTCGTTAAAGTCACGCCACAGAAACTCAACCTCATTAAGTCTGGCATGAGCTGGACATTGTCCTTCAGGATTTCAGGATTTTCTACAAAAGGAGAATTAATGAATTAATTAATTATAGCAAGACGCCGAAGTCCTGTCTTGGAAATAAAGCAGGCCCAGACCGTCACTCTACCACCACCATGTTTGACTGCATTATTCTCTTTTTTCTCTTTTATTTAATTTATTCTAAATTATTCTCCTTTTCTGAAAATTTAACAGAAGACACTCCTTCCTGCTTTTTTCTTGTTGGCCCAGAGAACATTTTCATAAAGGTTGTGAGGATCAGTAGGGTGTTTATGACAAATGTGAGACAGCCTTTGTCTTGGTCCTTCTTGGTCAGCAGTGGCTTTGACCTTGGAGCTCTTTTTTTTTTTTTACCAAGTCTCTATTATTGAGCACTGACCTTAGCTGAGCTAAAAGAGGCCTGCAGTGGTCTGTAAGCTCTATGCTTAATCTGAGACCCTCTGATTAAGTCATCAATGAGCTCTTGAAGTAATCTTGTTAGGAGGTTTTCCACTGTTCCATCTTTTTTCCATTTTTTTTGGATAATAATAGTATTGGGTGGTTTGCTAGAGTCCAAAGCCCTTGAAATGTCTGTGTAACTCTTTCCAGACTAATAGATGTCCATTACTTTGTTCGTCTGTTTTTGAAGTACTTTAGATTAGGGTAAAATTTATAATTTATTATGACAGTGTAGCCTGCTTCATGATATTAGGCAGGCACCATTTAACTAATTTCTTCATTCTGTACGACATTATGCTTGAATGTGAACGTGGTGCAGCTTATTTTTTCACACGATGCCTGGTTGGATTGGATAGCTTTTTAAAAGTGTTTTTTTTTTTTTTTTAATGCTCTTTGTTATCTTTGTGTGATGTTAAAATTAGTTTGGTAATCTGAAACACTTCAGTGTGACAAAATGAGTAAGCAAAACAGAAAATTGTAAGGGGCAAGTACTTTTTCACAACACTGTACGCCGTGTCCATTTTTTTATTCATTTTTTAAAGAATTTAAATCTCCCGACTGTTAAGCTTCTTACTATGTGAAGCTGACTTCTCCTCCCACCGACCCCTTCAGCCATTAGGTCTTTAAAACATGCTTTGCTAGGGATTTCAACACATCCAGCTGTGTCCACCCCCTGAGAGGGGCAATGATAGCCCACTGCAACATTGTCAGCAGACTCACTGATAAGCAGTTACATCACAGGACTGCAGTAATGGGCCTAACTCAGGAGAATACTTATTAGCAAAGCTAATGGCTGCAAACAGTGAACTGCTGTATTTAAACAGCCTGTCAGGTCTGCTGTGCTGTGGTAAAATATACTTAGCGTGGGAGTTTAGTGTGACTGCAGAACAATATGAGGAAATAAAAGGTCACAGGGAAAAAGTAAAGGGAGAGCAAATTCATCTGTGTGATCACATCCAGAAGTTAGGGTTTAAAATATTTAGGTGTTATGAAAGACATTTATATCACAGGTTAGTTTCACTTGGGGTTACCGAAAAGGTTATACAACATTTTAATGATGTTTTATGTTTAATAATTAGACACAGCATCTATTTATACACACTGGTTAACAGGGATGAATGGAGGTTAGACAAGGGTTATGAGCTTTGATTAATTTATTTTAAAATGTTTAAAGGTGCAGCATCTCCACAAGGTGTAAGGATACAAAATAAATAACAAAACTGATATAGTGTTACGCTTCAAAATTTATTTTAGGGAAATGGAGGCCATCCAAATTCACTGCCAATAGAAGTTCAAATTCAAGTGGAAATTTGAATGAGGCTAACTAGATCCCTCTCATCCTTGTGTCCTGGCGCTGCACCTCTTATGGGGGAAGGTTATTTAGTGGTTATTTCTAGGGTTAATTCATCTAATAATTTTTACCTTTATCGTTTATCCACTCGTCAACTACCCGACCAAGTCTGTACGGGATTCTTTGTCTAGCAATAGCCAGTCGTTCATTATCATAGTGTCCTTCAAAGAATTTGGAGAGACAGGTTAAAGGTTAAAGTCTGCAAGCTGAAAGATCACAAGGTTAGCAACAACGTCCTAAGGTCTAACAGGGTTAACAAGTTGGCAGTTTTCCATCCAGCTGTGAGTTAAAACAAAGGAATGCTTTACTTAGAGCCATCTAGTTATTGTGAGTTACATTCTTAAAATGCTAATTAGAGAAATGTTTAGGCTATTTATAATTCACTACACTAGTTAGTGTGATTTATCTATTTATTTAAGCAAAGCATAATCTTACATCAGAGATCAATTACAGCAAGAACATTTTATGCAAATACAGGTTAATTTAGGCAGACACAAGAAATACATAACAGCTTAATGATTCAAACAAAGCCAGTCAGAAAACCCCATGCAATTAGGCATTAGACTGCAGAACCAAGATTGAAACCCCAGTTAGTATAGAGAGATAAAGTCTCAGGCATCTTCTGTTACACAATATATGTACATTGCATGCACCGTTATCAGGAACTGTCAGTATTTTTTTTATTACTTAATTATAGGAACACTTAGAGTCAATTTAAAACGTTATTGAATTCAAATTTGCACGTTATACAAGGATGTTTCATCTTTCTCCAAGGCAAGTGGTAAAAGTTAGTAGATCAATTTTAGTTTCAGGTTTATTCAAGTACCAAAGGGCAATTAATGCTACAGCAAGTTTAACAGAGGAAAAAAAAGGAAGGAAGAAAAAAAAAAAACTAATTAAAAAAAAATAACAACAAGCAACATTATTAGTTCCCAACTGACTCAGTTGTTCTCAAAATTAATGTAAGTAGTAGGGATGCTCTTGAGCTGGGCACCCCTGCTGTTCAAAGAGCTGCCAAGTTTGATATGACTCTCTCATCTGGATCCATATAAGATGAGGGAAGTAAACAGGTAGAGCTCATTCTTCATCATGCTTTAAGGCCTTTGTTGATTTGAAGGACGACAGTGATGCAATGATTAAACAGACTTCTTCCTTAGCCACTACAAAACAAATCATCTTCCAGGAGTTATCATTATGTTTGGAAATGTTATCTCCAGTCCATCATCAACCTGAAACACCTGTCCTCCACCTGTGTCGGCTCTGACTTAACTAATGACCCAGAAGCAGGTTTCATCATGAATTGCTCTGACTTCATCAGCCAATAAAAACCTAAGAAGAATCAGTCTGAGGTTACCTCAACACATCTGGTGGCTAATCACACGCTACAGCGTTGCTTCAGTCTTATCATCAAACATTTTGACTTTACCTACAAGATATTAGCTTTATTTTTAATTGTATGAGTACTTTGTCATTAACATGCAACATTTTCTTTTACTGGATCTCATTACTTTGACTTTTCAGCATCATTTAAACACATTTTTAGCCAATTCAAATTAAATTCAGTCTGCTTTTAACTGTAGCTGCTTTGGGCTACAAAGATATGAAATGTAATGAATTAAATCACAAATTTTCAATTGGATAACTGAGGATAAACAGTGGATGATGAAGTGAGTGATTTACTGGGCAGACTTAAGAGGTCCTGTTAGCACTTTAATATATGAAACTTCTAATTAAATTCTGAATTACCAATGAAACATGAAGAAATAATACATCACCATTGTATGTTTTTTTACTTTACAGTATTTGGATAGTGATGAGCCGCCAAATACATTTTAGCTTTAAAAAAATCAATAAGCAGAAGAGGAAGATGACTTTAGCTCTCTATGTAACACATGCAAGCACAAAACATAACATCTACAACAAAAATTATGGTGTAATCGATTAATTACTCTGAAAAACACAAGAGCAAGGTTAGCATCTGAATACGAGACAGTGTGAATGTGTTTGCTTCATTACGATTCAACAGAGAGTCGGTAGTAAATTAAATAAAGCTGAACATGTTTTAAACCTTTGGTGCGTCTTAAGACACACCTGCATTTTTGATGCTTTATTTTATCACTACTTCATGATGTTCAATTTAAAGCCAGAAATGCTTTACAGTGTTCATAATTGTCACCTGCAGCACACATGTTGCACACTCTTTTTACAGAAACAAAGCCCTCCTTTATGATTGCTCCGGTGAACTTCAATCATTTACTTTTGCAAATGTTTAAAAACCCACTGATTACTGAGTGGGAGCTGAATAAAAAAAGTGAACACATGGTCGTCCATATTATACAATTCTGATTTCGGCACAACTGTGGCAAAAGTGCGTGCGTGCGTGTGTGTGTAGGTGCGTGTGTGTGTGTGAATGTGCATGCGTGTGTGTGTGCGCGCGCGCTTTGAGCACCAGCTGGAGGCAGAGAGGGGACTTGCTTTCCTCTCGCTCTGCCAGCTTGTGCACCTGTGCTGAATGATGTTAATTACTTGATTGCTTCAGAGCAGATTAAAGCACAGGCAGCAATGATCACATAATCTATGGGTTTTTATGCCATTCGTGGCTCTATGTGTAGTTTACATTTATGGAGGTTAGTGATTTTTCTTATTGTGTGTTATGTTCCTCCTCTCTGGTTGCATCAGTACTTTTACATTCTGATGAACATTTCACTGACAGTAACAAAGTAGAATAGCCCTGATAGTTTATGTTGCTATTATGATTAGTTTTGCACAGTGCATAATATCTTATTTGTTCTGAAGTTTAAATGTTGGTAAATAAATGCTTACAAATGTTCTTGAAAATTACTTGAACTGACTTCTCCTTGAGTGGTTGTACGTTTTTAAAAAAACATCAACTAAACTTCTTTTATTCATTTTCCGACCCTGGAATTTTATGAGTTGAGCTTTTATATGTGTGTGTGTGTGTGTACAAATTTAATATTTTGCAGAAGTAGTTGCATTAATAAAATTGGCCAACAAACAAAATTACTTTCAGTGGACACTTGCAAATGCCCTGAAGCCTACAGAGAGAGAAAAAAAAAATCCATGCTGCTCCTCATGTTAATCACAGTTTACTCAACATGCCGTCTCGCTACCCTTACCTGGCGGGTACCGCTCAATGACTGGATGGTTGTCCACCTGGAGAGTGGCATTGCCACCACTGCGTGTGAAGCGCACAACATGGTACTTGCCATCATTTACAATGGCGGCAGGCTCGTCAATGGTGATGTCATCTGTTCCCACATTAAAGATGACACCCACTTTCCCTTGATCCTGCCAGAAAAAGACAGTGAAGGATTAAGGCAAATGACTAAAACAAGGGGTACGGTTAGTTACCATGAGAGAGAACAAAGACAGTGACAATCACTTGCAAAATCAGCATCATTGTTCATACCTACTAATAGTGTCACTTTGTCTGTAAAGGTCCACTGGCATTTCACTTGATTACTTCCTAATGACATGGTTTTTAATTGATTTTTTATTGGCCTGTGATGTACTGGTGAGCTGTCCAGGGTGTACTGGTTTGGAGTTGGATGCTAAGTGGTTGTCTTTGAGGGATGATTTGAAAATCCAAGGCTTGTGGAAGATGGCCAAAGAGACTCTGGAAAAACTTCATCAGTTTCTAAGCATTGTGAGAATACCTTGACTCGTTAACTGTTAGCCACTGAAATTAGCATGAGGATTGTTAATCCCTGGAAATCTAGACTTTATTTCATTAGTTCTAGTTCAAAATCGAATAAACATGTATTGATCCAATCTGAACCATTAAATTCTAAACTAAACATGGATGATCAAAGATTAGATTTATCATAACCTTACAAAAACAGTTCAATCCAGGTCAGTTTAGTCTGAACCAAATGTAAAATTTACATGTGGCTTTGTAAAATCCAGATTGGATTATTTAAATTAAAATTATTTTATAGGCAGTTTATAATTTTTGACAAGTCTTTGTAAAAAGGAAAAAAATAATATTGCTTATCCCAAATACACTACTGTTGTCTTGTTATAATTAATTAAGCACTGTGTACCATCTAGTCTTGTCATAAGAAGTTTTACCCATGCTGATTTATTTCCTCAAAAGTAATTCTTTGACTATATTTATTACTCATCTTATTTTTATATACAACTTTCTAAATTGAGATGCATGCCATTTCATATTGAAACTACAGAGATGAGCTAAAACGATTGTTCAAACAAAATATTCTATCTTTTTAGATCTGAACAATGCGCTTCTTTAGGGTTCAGTGAAAGTTCTCCTCTGGAGTCGGCTCAGGTTTCCTGATTTTGATCAGTCTTGACAGAATCCTGCTGTTTCTCTTTTGGTTGACCAGCTTCTCATGCCTTTCAGTCTCTCCCAAGTCAGACCAACAAACCTCCCCGAAAGGTCAGAGCTGCTTCCTAATCTACAGCCTTTGGGTGCTGCTAATAAGAAACATTGGAAAACAAACAGTGTGGTTTCTGTGCCTCTTTGACTTTCGCCTTATTGCCTTAAAGTCTTTCTAAATGCAAGGAATGGTGGCAGTGGTAGTAGTAGAGGACATTAGAGAAAAAAAAAATTGCCAGGCACACCAAAGGTAGAGTTTTACTTCACCATTGCCTGAGCAATGTCTGAAGCTACAAAGAATACAGAAGAATGCAATAAAAAAAATACTTTTTGTGTCAAATTATTTCCGTTTCAGCTTTACTATGAACAAACGGCGCTGAAGTTTTTATTTAAAAAACCTTAAATCCAGCAGACTGTACACCCATAACCTGAGGAAAGATGGTAAACAAACAGTGACATTGAGTGGTGCTTTACTGAAATGAAACCCTGCAAACGGCTGCTCCTGTGTGCCACATTAGGATGATAAACCCAACAGGCCTCAGAGCCGTTATGCGACTGAGACTGAGCTTAACTTTTCTTTTAAAAACAAAGCTCCTGACATGTCCCACTTATTATAACAGATTGTTCCTTCGCCCCAAAATGCATTAATGACTAAAACATCAAAAAATTTTCTAGAATCTAGACAGAATTTTTCTTTTCTTTTTTAGCCTCAGTGACAGCTGCTATTATGCGATGCAAAATCTGTAAAATTGGTGCTGCAAACTCAACCTCTAATCATATGTAAAATCACTCATATGATTATGAGGCCTTTTGAAATATAAAAATGATAATTTATGCAGACACATTGGGTTTTAAATTTAGAGGTCTTCTCAGAGACCTTAAGTGTTTCTCTAATGATGTAAAGTTTGTGACTGAAGGAGACTATTCCTCAGTAAAAATGGGGACTGTGGTTGAGACTTGAGGTGCATTTTAAGTTACACAAAGACTGAACTAGAAGCAGCAAGCTGGTTGGTGGAGATCCTTGCTACCAAAGATCATGAACGACCTCAGAGATGTGCAAACTCTCTTGCGAAATGTGTGTTTGATTTATTAACCACACTGTGGGCTTGTAATGGTTCATAACAAGCTTTTCATTTTTTTTCTGTAGCATCACAGTAGTGACCACAGGGATAAACTGTGAATTAAATAACTTAGGATGGTTTAGTGTTTCTACCATTGACTAAATATGAACATAAATCATTTTTTTCCAAGTATGAAGAGTCTCAACACTTTCAGTCCTTCACTTTTTAATGACTAAAATAAATGTTTTCTTATCAAAAGCGTGCCATTTATTTTTCTCTATAGCACTGAATCGCTGAAGGTTAACTGTTATTTTTTTACTTGAGCTGCTGTTTACTATCAATTATAAATACAAACATAAAAATGCACTATTTAATACAAGAAAAACATAAGGAACAGATGAGCATTTTCTAATATCAATTTCTGAATTAAAGTTATTCTTACTAAATTTTAAATACTAAATTTTAAGACTGCTAAATTATTGTGTTCTAAATCTATTTTTTAAAACATTTGTCAAGTCTAAGTAAGAAAAATATTCCAAGATGACAGAATCAAATCTCCTAAGTAAGTTAATTTAGTTTTCTGAAGAAAAAAAACAAAAACAAACAAACCCTGAAGTCATTCAATCCATCACTTATGTGCAGAGCCATCAGTGTGGCTAATATTATGAAGCTGCGGCAGCAGGAGCAGAATTCGGATGTCACTGGCTATCACACCCATTCGCAGTAAAATAAAATGCCTTGCCTATCAGTGCATCGCATGTCAGAACTGCAGCTTACATACCAGCTTAGTTTAATTCCTCATTACATGAAATAAAAACTCAAGTCCCAGATTGCAAGTCTAAGCAAAGCCTGGAGTTTTCCAACTTGCAAGTGTGAGTTGAGTCAAATGCCATCACCATCTTGAATGTTTTGTAAAAGATCCAGACATTAAATGCTTGCTATCAAAATAGGCTTAGAGGTGTTAATGCAAATCTCTACCTAATATAACATTTTTTAAGGCGCACTAGGGTTGAGTAATTAAAGAGCTGAAACTTCGACAGTGTGAGCATTTCTGTCATCTAACTACCAGGCTTTTGGTTTATTTACAGATTATTTTGAATAAACGTTAACAGTGGGAAACACAGTTGTCAATATTGTCGGTTTATGATGCAAAAGCACCAGCTAATCAAACGCACACAAGTCAGACTGAAGACGAGAACCCCTACTGTCAAAATATTCACCCCTCACACTTAGTTCATACAAACCTGTCAGCTAATTAAAGTCAGTGTTACTGATCCTCTGTGGGAAAGATCACAGTGTTAGACCCCACGGTAAAGAACACCTAAGTCTCACAAATGCACGACTAGATCACCTTTTCACATACATTATTAATCACTCTTACAGTATCTCTCAAGTTCAGTCCTGCACGTTCCACATTTCTCTATATTCCACAGGCTTTGTAGAAGGTTACTTAGACTTTAATTACTCTACTGATGAGGCCGTCTGATGAGTAGTCATTAGACAGCTACAGGGCAGAGTGACCTAAGGTTAATCTAACCCTTATGTTGGACAAAGCAATTAAAACCTCCTAGGTCAAAACAGTCTGTTGATGGTCTCTTGCAGCTCCATAGAAAGATTTGCCTCTACTTTGATTTCTTTCCGGCTTGACAACAACACAGCAGCGAAGTGGCTTGTGATATCTGGTATAACAACAATCTAGCACTATAGCTTCAATTAACCCAAAGCTTCCCCCCCCCCACTTTTTTTTTGTTCATTTACTGTTTCTGTCGGTTGATTTGAAATAATCTTCCGCCTAACTCTTCTGATGAAGTATTCTGTGACACCATCAGCTCAATTCTCAGAGCTGAGATCATAATTTAATCCCATTCCAAGGGAGAAGGATTGATTATCATGTAGATAAATTATGATCATAAGGATTTATCTTTGATTAGTTGAAAAGGAAAATCCTTCAGGGCTCCAGCACTGACAGATCTGTGATGAGACATCATTGCCACTTGATACATCTTTAAACAGAGCTTAAAGTGGACGGATCATTATTCTTTTAAGGAGACCGGCAGATCTGTCTGTCTCAGTTTGTCGTCAGCCAACTGTCTTCCTCTGTTCTGCCTGGCTTTACTAGGCTCTTTGCTGTAGACGTCTCAGTGCTGCTGGGGATTCGGAGGCTTCTTATCGTCTTTCATTCCCACTGGAATAAAGAAAGTGTCTTTTCAGCAGCTTGGCGATAGGTATGGCAGACGGTAGCGGATACAATTGTTGGCGAGCATGGAGAGCTGATTCTTTTTCATTTCGGAAGATTACTTGATGGAGATGAGACATCAAAAAATTAAAAAAAGCCTTTGAAGCATTCATCCTTTGAGCTTTTACACATTTCCCAAATGATCAAAAGAAAGTATTTTCTCTAGAATGACATCCATGTGCAAATAAATTATTACAGTAAACTTCATATCAGATGCTTGATATTACAGAAAAATAGTTCAATTTTAAAGCATCAGGCTTTGCCTTTTAATAACCAGTGACATATAGTCTTGCACAAAGAGGTTGTTAGTCTTCTTGACACATAGCACTTTGCATATAGGCTAAAAGGTTTAATTTAAGCCCCACCTGACCTGAGTTCCTTCTCCCATGTTGTTGTTTCCTCTGCTTGACTCCAGGAAATTTGCAAACAAATTGCAAACAATCTAACAACCCTCTGAAGTTTTGTCTAGAACAGCTGGATTTATTCTGAGATAAAGCTACACGCTACACGACTCTGTTTACTAATTACATGATTTTTGAAGGCAATAAGATGTGATTCATTTTATTTAGCATTATCAGAATAAATGGGGTCTCAATACAGTGCAGAAATTCCAGATTTTTATTTGTAAAAAAAAAAAAGAAGAAGAAAAGACAATGCATAATTTTACTTTAACCTCCCAATTATGTGTCATTTCATGTTAATCTGCCACATAATATTGCATTAAAATACATTGTAGTTTGTGGTTTTATTATGAAAACATTTTAGGTGTATGACTTCTACTTCACCTGCAAATCTGAAGTAATCAGGTTAATAAAAACATTTCTCGCGCTATTTGAAATATTACTCTGCAATTTGGCCTGTTTTGCCCCATGTACCTGATAAATTTATAATGAAAATGCATAATAAAGCATCTTCCAAACCTCATCTGGTTACCAAATAAGTACATCTTTTGCCTCTCTGCGGTGTGACGCATAGCTGTGCTCCATAACTTCTTCAGCAATTCTAATCGACATAATTTTCTGAACAGTGAAAGCTTTGTAAGTTGCATCTTTTAGACACTCATTAAAAACATGATCATTTGAGACCATCATTAGTTCCCCTAATATACTCTCTGGTGAATGCGGGATGGTTTGTTCAGTTTGTGCAGAGTAATTGGTCTATGGAGCTGCTGCACAGGCCATATTCTGAGTAACAGTTGCAGTGAACTGTGTGACTACTCTAATATGGCAATCTTCTGTTTCACTGCTATTATTTGTCTTACTATAGTTCTAAATAATAAAAAAAAAATAGATGGGTGTGGAGCATCGAGAGAAAGGGCTCTTATCTGAATCACCTATATGTGTGCAGCATATAAAAGTCATAAATCATCTGTTTCCTTTACTATTTTCAGCTCTCCCTTGTGGCCAGTATTATTTTGGCCAGCAGCAAGCAGTTTCTCTTTGTCTTCCCTGAGTTTCCACAGCCCTTTTAAAATGATAATTAAAGCAAAGAAACAGAACGTGGTAACAAAGGAAAGTTAGAATAAACACAAATTTTACGAAGTGACAAAAGGCCTCGACACCCTCTGAAATCTTTCTGGATTCCTTTCCACAAAGTGGTAATAAGGTGTCAAACTAAGCAATCTGTCTCGTTGTGAGAGGCTTGGCAGCTTCTGAGAAAAGGACGGAAAAAAAAAATGGCCTGGTTTGCACGTCGGCAGCAGTCAAGGCATTTATGAGCAAGGCAGGCTAGGTCAGCATCACACATTTAAAAGTAAAATAATTTAAACGAGAGGTGTGGAGAAGTAGGTGCCCTTTTGGCTGGATAAAATTACAAACGAATTAAGTGACATTTGTTTGAACCACTTAAAAGGTAAATCGTTTGGAGGTTGCTTCTCCAACATTTCACTGGAATATCTAAAAAAAAAAAATCAATGTCAATGTAAACTGAGGGAACCTATTCCTCAAATTTCAGTTTTTAAATGCCTGTCTTACTATTACCTACAGACACAATTTGATTTATTTTATTCATTTCAAGATTTAGTGCTTTGTTACAAATTAACAGTAGTTTGCAAGGTCATCAAGCCTAACAACTCAAAAATATATATAATGTTTTACTTGTAACTCGAACAGGTTTGTATGTCTTTAAATTAGTGGTACATGCTAAAAGGCAATCATAGAATTTGTAGAGGGATATTTTAAAAATGCTAAGCATGTTGGATAAAAAAAAAGTGATCTTGTAGTTTGTATTTTTCAAGATTAAGTCTCTTAAAACATGAGGCAATATGCTGATTTGTGCTTAAAGACCAATAGACGTTTTACTCTTGTAAGCCTTGACGAATTTAATGATGATATGGCCTTCATTCATCATCACAACATTTGTGTGTTCAGTTACAGGTGACTTTAAATCGGCAGTGGATGTGTGCCTGCATCATCTTCATCACATACATCACATACAGCATCACAGGATGGCATGTGTTGTTCTACCAAAGAATTATTCAGGTTTGATTTATGATAGGATACATGATATGCTTTCAGTAAGCATATGTTCACAACAAACCACATACACACCAGGTTTTGTCAGGTGCTTTGACAACAGATGTGATTTTAATTATTACACCACTCACAGATATTTGACAGATTGTCTGCCTGGTTCCACATCCTGCTGCGGCTACACACTAAAACAGACCTTGAAAAAATAAACTAGCATCTGCTGACTCACTTGGACTCAATCTATGGAAGAATATATTTTAGAAAACATCGCATAGCAAATGTGATGCTCTCGATCTTCTTCCTGTTCCTTGTATTTTATTTTTTTTATTTTTTTAGCCACTAATTTACTTCAATGTTTGGACACCGGAGCTGAACATTGGTGAATCACACAAGCGGTGGTGTCTTGGATCCAAGAATAAAAGCATTAGTAGTTACAACCTAATTCACAATTTATTACAATGGGTTTTAGGAGTACTTTGTTTAAATGTGGAGCACAGTGCATTAAGATTGTAATCATGCACCTTTTCAAACATTTAGAAACAGTTTTCTTTTTCCCCCTGCATGAAATTCATCTTTTTCTATTTTTGCCACTGTTGGGAGTTTTTTTTTTTTTTTTTTAAAGTTAGATATCCCCTTGTGTGACTAGAAATGTTTGTAAAGTTATATTTAATCTATCTCAGCAGTTTGTTGCTCAACAGCCTGTAACATTTACAGATAAGTTGAAATTTTAAAGGATATAAAGGCAAAAAAATAAAAAATAAAAATACTATCCAGTCCTGTATGTTCTTTTTTTTAACTCATGATGTCAGAAAATATATTTTTGAAGTAGAGTAATAAAAAAAAAAAAAAGCTACAAATATTTAGGTTGATGACCTCACAATGACCAGGAGAACTGAGCTGACTGGTAAATTAGTAAATATTATACGAAAGCACTTTAAAATGAATTTGATCAATTTTACATAATTTTTTTTTGCTTGCAGCCTATATTGACCCCAACATTTTAAAAAGTATTTCCCTGAGGTGTACTTACAATGTGAAGTTGGAGATAGTCTCCAAGCCCATGGGTGCTCTCCACGCGCACCAAAATGGCCTCCTTCTGTTGAGTGCTGAAGCCCACGGCTAACCGGTCGGCCCGGGTGCTCGGCCTTTCGTTGGGGGCCCAGGTGAATGTGATGAGGGCCCCTCCTTTGCCAAAGATGTATGTGGTCCCAGCTGGGAACAGACAGAAAACGAAAACATTTTGCAGGCACTTAATGATAGATCTCGTCAAGCACAGAAATTCAGACTTTGCATTTGTTCTTTTCAGCTTTTGAAGCACCAACCCTTGTATGAAGATGAAATGATGCTTTTTCCTCTCACCCTCTCTTAACAAGGCCACCTCTGTCCTCAGCTGTGCTCTCCACTTTCTATGCAATTCAAAATAATAATAATAAAAACCAAGCAAATCAAAAGCTGCCATCGGACTGCAAGGAATGGAAATTAATTAGGGATGAATCCTTTCATTTAATAGTTACTAAAAAACCTTAATTTAGAAAGCAGAATAAGGGTTTTGAAAGTAAGCAGCCACAATCATTAGCTGAATGTTGCAGCCAAATAACTGTCATAAGATTTTGGGACTCACACATAATGTTGTTTCAAATATTAAGTTTAACACTATAACATTTTTAAATTCTCAATCTTGAACAAAAGCAAACTATTTTTTGATTTATGTTTCATGTAAGATTCTTTTTCTGACGGAGCATAGTCATTATTATTTCTCAAATCTGATTGATTCATTATTTTAATTTTTTGACTTTCACTTTTATTTATGGTGTCCTATTTGCAGATACTGAACAAATACTAATCTTATATCTCTGCTACACCACTCCATGCTTATCTTTTGTGTTACCCTAAGCCACAGGGAAACAGTTCTGTTTTTGTTTATCCTATAAACTGACTTACTACAATGTTTTTCAACTTGATGACTGCTGCAGTTCTCAAACACTGAATAGTGCACATGTGCACCACTGCCTTAGAAACAGTTGCTCAAATATCATAGAAAGGCCCCCCCACTAGTAACATTACTTACCCTCATGCTACACCCTACAGATACCTCACTCACCTCAGCATGCCGCATGCCTAAAATTGACAGCGTGATAGACTGACCTACATTCTGGATAACTGACCACTAGAGGGCACTGAGAACATTCAAATTTCATTCCAGAAGCAGTAAATAAATGAATAAATAAAGAAATAAATAAAACAAGTCATGAGGCAAAAGAAAGGTGACCTGTTCTGAAGCAACAGAACACTGTGAATTTGACATGCTTGACCCAGATACACATGTAGTATTAAGAGCTATGAGGCAAGAGCAGTATACGCACTTTAATGTCATAACAGGACTTGATACTTAGAATCTGCTTCCTCTTTTCATTTTTATCCCTGCCTAACATTTGATTTTTATTTTAAACAAGAGCACACAAGTCAAAATAAGAAGAAGGGTGACTGGAGCTTTAAAAAAGTCAAAGATTAAGAAATGCGCAACACTATACATTAACTGTCGAATGTATATATAAAAAGATGGGTCGCATTTCAATGTGCTATTTTTTTAAAGCATAAATTCATGTCTGATTGAAATTCCTCCACCTGCTCCTTCAGAATCTGGCAGGTGCGTGGCAAAGCGATGGCTTCTGCCTGAACTTTTTACCCCTTAAGTTATTCCTCTCCACTCACAACGATTCATGTCTGTCCTTGAAATAAATGAGGAAACGTTGAAACTAATTTTGTCATTTACAAGTCTAGCTCAAATTACAGAAATACCTGAGAATATCCGCAAAGTCAGGTGTTTAACTTCTTTTGCTTGTAAATCAAATACCTTTGAAAGATGTGAAGAGATGTACTGTGCCGGTTGTTCGCTAAACCTGCTGCAAATTGCTAAATTCTATAATTTGTTCAAGGATCTTATGAGAAGAGCAGTAATCCATTTATGCACCCCATGCATATGTAAATCATGCCAGCTCAAAGTTAGGACTTCAGACTGCAGAAAGTGCCAGATAATATCTCACTGTGCAGCTGTCATGCAGCTGGGAGCAGAAACAACAATCACCTCAGAAAGGACACAGCTCTATGTTTATGGCACTGTTGTCACACCTGAAAAGTGTAGTGTGTGCGCTTGGTATTATTCAGTGAAGCTGAGGAACACTTGAGGAAAAAAAAAAAAAAAAATTGTCGCCCCATTTTCAACAATCTGCAAAGGCTCTTCTGCTGAGTGCATAAAAGGTCTCCTATTGTGGAAAACTAACTGCTGGCTGACAGCTAAAAATAACATTAAACGCTTCATCTGAGGGTTCAAAAAACACCTTGTGCTGACTTTGAATTTAATTCAAAGGGTGAGCTCTTCAACGGTGATTGTTTCCGAGTTAATTATTTCTTATTGAGTTAATCTTAATTAATGTCTGGGATTTGCAGTCAAATGTGAGTCAGTGACATTAGTCACATCAAAGAGGCTCACTGAGTGGTTTATTAGTTTATTCCTTTCAGTGAATGTTATCTACATCTGGCCTCTAAGTTTCTCCCCCTTTTTCTCCACAATTAAATTACTTAACAGAATCATGAGCATAGCCCTAGACGTGGCTTTTCACTTTTTCAAATGTTTTAGATTTCTGCCCTAAATACAATCTTTTAGTAAGTTTGAAAAAGATTCACGATGCAATCAAATTGCAAAAAGATTGCAGCCTTGCTTCTGTCAACCCGCCCCAGGGCAGGTGTGGCTACAATCCAGTAGCTTACCATCATCAGTGGGTGAATAAGGTCTTTGATATTTAAATTAGAGATATAATGGACTATATAAATAAAATCTATTATTATTATTATTATTATTATTATTATTATTATTATTATTATTATTATTATTATTATTATTCCGTGATTCGGCCGATGTGTCAAGAAACACAGAGGTTTAGTTAGTTCAGCTAGATCTGGTGTCTATGGCTATGCAAAATGAAATGAATATTTACTTTCATCTGAAAAGAAATGAATGCAAATGGACTTAACCCCAAGTTGCTTTACAATTTGCATATTGGTGTATGAGTAAGTGTGGCTGGGTGAATGTTCCTCTAGCCTAACAGCTCTTTAATTAGTCAGTATAACTAGATAAGTGCACCACATAAGAATTTCCAGCTTCTTTAGCAAAGACCATTTGTGTCTTAGCCTCCTTGTGGAGGGTGTCTCTAGTGTCTGCTAAGCAGCTGCCAAGTCAACAGTTTTAACCTTGATTGTTTAGGCCACAGCATAGCATTTCTGTATGTATAATTTACAGTATACCAATATAAGAGAGGGTGACTTTAACTGTGTTGAGGGTGGTTCAGTTGGTAAAGCTGTTGTCTTGCAACTGGAAGGTTATAGGCTTGATGTTGATGTCTCCTTGGGCAAGGCACTTAACCTTGAGGTCTCTATTGATGTAGAAATGCGTGCATGTCTGTGCTCTGGTGTAAAGGGCTTTCAGTGGTCAGTACGGTTGGAAAAGTGCTACATATGTTCAGTCCATTTATCAACTTAGCATGTTTTCCATTGTCAGAGAACAACTGGATCATCCTGTTTCAGACTTCAGAAATAATGCCGAATTTTCCTCATGTACATCAAACATTTACTGCACTCCAATAGCTTTCCTCTGCAGCCACTGCATACTGGTTTTTAGAAAGCTCTTCCCAATTGATTTTTATTTTGAAGAAAAGCTTCAGCAGTCTAAATGATCAAATCAATATTTAACTGGGCTCTTTAGTGTGAAATCTTCTGCACCACTAGCTGGCTGACCTGCAGGGTAAATACATAAAAATCTTTTTTGGTAGAGGTAACTACGCAAGATATTGCCTTTAATATTCAAACTCAGACAAGACCTCAAATTATTCTTTGTGGACTTTAAATCATTCATGAGAGAAAAGGAGGTTTTGGGGATTCTGACCTGACTGAAATTGAACATTGCCAGCTAATGCTAACCATGTGATATTCTGAACTGTGCATACTGTGCTCTGCAGCAGATTGCTTTTTTCTATCAAGAATCTAGGTTGCTGAACTTACTCACAGACTTTACAATATTGATATACCCCTACAGTTTTTTTTGTTTGTTTTTAGAGTCCTCTACAAGGTTTGCAGATATCGCTACCAGTTATATTATTAATAGGTCCTGACTGATTATACTTTACTGTATTCTCCTGTATTATATGGTCACATCATCCTGCTACTTCAGGGGTTTTTGTCTTTTCAAAAACATTACTGTGTGGGTTGCTTCTTTGTTGATTTGCATGATTTGCAGTTGGCCAATTTCAACAAGCAAGCGAATGACTCAAATAAGACATGATTTGTTTGTTTCTCCTTTCTAGATTTTAATTTAATCAATTCAAACAAGCTAAAGTTACTTCTGGCAATGAGGTAAAATATATTTAACCTTGGAAACTTTAGTTTACATTTTCCTAGGGAAGCAGATATTGTACAAATTGATGCAACGTTTATCAGGTATGAGCAGTAATAGTAGATGATGAATATGCAGGTCATAATAAGTATAACCTTTAGACAGAAGTAATTTGATTGATAAAATACTAATCAAAGGTATTTAAATTTTATTGTTTAGCACCAAATCAAAACAAAAAGCTATCTAAGCGTCCTAGTCAAATCCAACTAAATGAAACCCAGTTCATTCTGCTGGATCACTCAAAGGCTTTGGCTGCATCAATGCAAACTAAAATGAATCTCTGTATATTGTAAATAGAGGTTATTTAATGACATTTAATAATATTTTTGGGAAAAAAAAATTATAAATTTTCGCAGTACTGTGAAGACCTCTCGACAAAAAGCTTATGAAATGGAGATTTGTGTAAACAAGCAAAAACAGACAAGAGAAAAAGAAGAAGGAGGCCAAAAGAGGTTAACATGCTTCCCAGCTACGTGTTTCCTGAAATATGGAATATTAATGCACCTGGAGGAAAACATGAAGGCATCTATCTATAGACAGCAGCACCATCTGCATTAGTAATGACATTAAAGCATTTCATTACACCTTTCTGCCTCGCCGTTCCAGCTCTACCTCTCTAAAGGAAGACCTGCATCGAGTAGAAGCTGGTGGTAAATCAGCTGTATTAAAGTTATTACTAAAAACAACACAGTTTACTACCTCGAAGCACCTCGGTGACGGGGTTTTGTGGAACGTCTCATGGGAGCTGCTCTGCTCGCCTTTTTTCTTCATGACATGAATAACAAAGCAGCCTTGAGATTCTAAACTGCACTGTGTCATCATTATTAGTTGGTAACCTTGAAAATTAAATCAAGCTGCACACACATTCTAGTAACACTTGCATCTGAAACAATATACAAGAAGTCCAAGAAATATAAGTGAACCTCTGTGTTGAAGTCAAAGTTAAAACCAAAATGAGCAGCATTTTTCTCACTCCCTCAAAGCCCAAGAAGACCGAGTTATATTAACGATGTTCGTTCTTTAAATGAATTACAACTCATTTTGGTTAAGCTCTCAAAATGTAATCATGACACTCTATCATGTCCTAATGGATCTTTACACAACAAATGCAACAGTATGGAGGGTTTGTTTATGCCAAGATGAATGCTACCCACACAAATATTCTGTCCTCCTTTCATATGTTCTCTAAGCCAGCTGAATGTGAAAAAGAAGAAATGTTGTGGCCATAAAACATGAAAATACAATGAGATCCCGGAATCAATTAGTCACCGATGCAACATTGTAGAACATGAGAATAATACAAAATGAAATGAAATTACATCAGACTTGTACATCTGCTTTTCCACCCTCAAAAGGGTTCTCAAATTTGCTCTACAATGAAACTGGTTATTTCCATTTACGCACATATTCACACACTGACGTTGGCAAGCTACTATCAGAAAACGCAATAATTGCATATAACTGGTTTACTGGTTACTGACTTTGGAGATGACAACGTCCATCAGAAACATAGCAGTGAAAAAAAAACCCACTCCAAAGAGCATTTATATGATCGGAGGCATTCATATCAGCAAGGACACTTTTCAGTTTCTCATCTCAAAACTTTGTTTTTATATCATTATTACAATACATAACATGCCACTGGCACATAGATCTGGGCCCGGTGCTGCACAGCTGCAGCTGCAATGAGTGTGATGTCATGGCGACCAGGCAAACGAGCAGTGCTGCGCACCAAGCTGACCAACTGCGTCTTGTAGCTGTAACTCCTACAATAAAGTCCATTTTTACATCGGGCTTTGTTTGGGCTCAAAGAAAACATTGTCTAACATTATCTAATTTTATGATCTTCTGCATCTTCTGGAAAAAAAACAACAGAAACGGTTGGCTTTAGATCAGGTTAATCTATTAGTATTTTGCTTCAAATAGACAATCAGATCACATTATGCATAGCTGCTTCAGTTTCCGTGTTACGAAACCAGTGAAACCAGTCAGTCACTCCCTGTACACGTTTTCTGATAATTATTTTCATATTGTGCCAGTATGGAGTGATGTGTGCCCTCCAGTGCTGTTTTAATAAAAGCTCAATTAGAAATGTGACTGAACACAGCTGATGCCTTCTGATTCAATGCTTGACAAGAAAACTTTATTACAGATTCTTAAGGAATTGGGGATGCTTTTATCATCGTTTGCTCAAAATCTAAGATACTTAGATTGTGCAACACCCAAACTAAATTATTCAACCAATTTTATATAAAAAATACTGTTTTCAACCTTTTTCATTGATGAAAATACACATACTGTTTTGGCACTAAGCCCACACTAAATTTTGGTTGGGAAGAGACTCGTTTCTGTATCACTCAAGTAAGAACCACCACTGCATGAAATTGTAGTATTATTAAATTCATAATATGATGTCTCATACTCGAACTGGCCGAGAGCTGAAAGAACAGGTAAGAACTAACCTTCAGCCGCATCTGTGGCAATAAGAGCTTTAATTTTCATAACTTGCACAGGATTTTTTTATGGTCGTTTGCTTCGTTTCTGAATTAAAGCGTTTCGCTGGCTGGAAATATTTCTGGCGGGGCAAAAGTGGCCAACTGTGTACAGTGTTGTGTGGACGCTTCAGGAAAAGACAGTTTGTGAAGGGCAACAAGGCCACATCAAACAAAGCTGTTCGATTTAGACTTAAATTCTCTAATGTGAGCAGTTCTGGAGGAACGGGGAGTCACGGAGTTCAAATTTCTCATCTGGCTTATAGCATCTGAGGCAGACTTGCACCATGGTCTATTAAATTCAGCTTAGTGAAATGATGAAAATGAATACTCAGGCCTGAAGCCTGTCAGAGAGAACATATGGTTCTCAAGCTAAAATATAGTGTTCCAGTTAGAAAGCAGCATTGCACACTTAGAGCTGTGTGCAAAGACTCAACAAATAAAAATCAATCACACCAATTAAATTTGGCCAAGCGAAAGTGGGCTGGAAAAGTCTTATGAATCTTAAATAAACCACACACGCAGCCGGCACACGCTGACTTCAGCTTTATTATGGTCGAACTGCTGTTTCTGCGCCTTTCAGCAAGACGTATTCAGACTGCCAGTTTTCAAATTGAATGTCTGCAGCTCGCGGCACCTCAAACAGCCCTTTCTTCTCCATTATGGCGTTCAGGCTTTCTCCCACTCAGATTTCAGGTGACTCGGGGTTGCGATGAAATTGTGCCGATGCGAGTGCAGCAGATGAATTTCTGGGCCGAACGTAATGCAGCCCAGTCAAGTAACATGTCAGATAGATACCGTATGAATGTTTCTAATAAAAAGTAGGCTATTCCTGCATTAGTACTGGGATTGTCACATCAGAAGGATTTTGATAACATATAACAACGTATCAGTCCAGTCCAGAGTTTCTAAATTGTTCTAGTGACGTGTATTTCTTTTGCCTTTTCTTGTTGGTTCTGGCCACCAAGTCTTCCAGGTTAGGTTTTAAAAAAAGGCAGTGGCTTAGTGTAACATACACCACCGAACCCTGAATGTCCCACATGCTGTGTGACTTGCTGGGTAAGATGATGGTGGCCCAGAAAGACTGAAATTATTCATAGAGATTTCTGAAAAAAAAAAAAATTATCCCAAAAATTGAGCTCCACTTATGAAAAGAATAAAATGTTCACAATTTTCTTGGAAAATGTATTCATACCTTGATTTTTTAGAAACTGTGACTTTGACACCATTTAGAACTTGTGACTCAGATAACGTAAAAAGAAGCATGTTTTTTGTGCTTTGTGGAAATACATCTTTCATACCCTTCAATCATTTTATACATTTTAAACTATTTTAACCCCATGTTTCTTAGCAACAGGATTGTTTACTAATATCCTTAGCTGAATCTGTTGTGTCTCTAAGCCAAGATCTAATTTGGATGAGAATGTTAATGCAATCAAGAACAAATTTGATTTTTAAGATCCTGACATATATAAGACATGCTATGCTCATTATTTGTGCAGATCTACTGTGAAAAAAAAAAAAATCCGTGGCATCATAAAGACAGACTGCTGTATCAGGAATGTTAAGTGTTACAAAACATTCAAAAGGGACCTAAAATGAATATTAAATATGTTCTCTTCTGCATTAGCACCTCATTATTTTGTCTGGCATTTTTTTAAATTTACATAAAAACAATATATTTTATTTAATCTCTTAAAATTTGTATAAAAGGGTTTATTATTTTCTTGTCCAAACTGGTTGTAATAAGTTATCCATCATGAAAGCAAAAACATATATAGGACATCTGTCTGCGTGGCTTTATAAAGATCACCATGGATTCCTCTAAAATGCTGCTGATGCTCACTGTAATTACAGTTATTATATTAGAGTTATAGATATTATAATATACGACTTATTGTTCAAGTTCAAAACGTTACAGTCAAGATCAGAAAACTAGACCGGTGTCTTACCAGCCACCACAAATATCTAGAACAGTACAGATGGTTCTGCTACTTACTGCACTCGTTCAAAAATAAAAAAGGGGGGGAGGAGGGGGAAACTGTTTTCATTGATTAACCAGAGGCAGTAAAACAAATGTTTGACTATTCATGCCTTTTTTACATGTTTTTCTACGACCTTGTTAGATTTCAATTGGCAGTTTTCGGAAAAGTCTCATCTTTATGACTGTCATAAACAATGATAGTGATTTTGAAAAGGCATCAACAGTGTGAAACTACAAATAAGACAACGAAAACTAAAGCCTTGTTTGTCAGTTTATGTTTGCATGTAGCTTGTTTTGCTTTGCCGCACATGTGCAGTGGTGTGCTGGATCTCTTTGCTAATACACTGCATACGTAAAGCCTCAACTGTTTTTCCTTCATTGGTCATAAATATAAAAGGTGAATCTAAAAAAAACAAAAAAACATTTGACATCAAAACAAATTTTTCTTGTAATGAAAAAAAAGAAGAAATTTAGATTTATTACACAGAGTGGTGTATGTCAGTTTAATTTTGATTTTGTTTTACAAAGTGGCCACTAGCCCATTTTTTAAAGATTTTTTATTTTTATTTTTGCAAAATACCAATGAGAAAGGATTTTAAGCATGAAAATGTTATACTATGTTCTACACAATCTAAGGAAAGACTGATGACTTGAAAGTCAGCCACACATTCAAAGATTTCCTCCTAGAGTCACAAATTTTTATTTGTGAAGAATCTAGCAGTTCAAAGCAAGAATTTAAAAAGGAAAATCAAGTGGAAGGAAAAAGTGTGGCAGTAGAAAAGGTGCTCAAATTGCAGCCTTGAGAGGATTGTGATTAAAAGACAATGTCAGAATGGTCCTACTTGGGCTAATGAGAAATAGGACTGGACTGTTACTCAGTGCTCTTCATACATGAAAGTCAATCTTTGGAAATCAAGTTCTTGAAGGCTTGGAGGAGAGTAGAGAGGCATTAAATCTTTAAACATATTCTAATTATTGCACCTGTAAATACAGATTTAATTCTAATACTTAACCAACATTTACGAATGCTGGCTGGTTTTTGCTGTTGTTTCGATGAAGGTCAGTGAAAATGTGCATTTCAGCCAGCCTCACCATCACTCATGAGGTAATGCAGTTTGCTACCCAGGGGGGAATTTGAGCCCTCTTGAACTGACTCAATGATGCCCATGGCCCTTTGTTCTCCAATTTTCCAGATAAAACAAACATTGCTCCACACATTATTCCAGAGAGCCTCATAGATAAGCATTTCCCAGCACTAATGCATTGATCTAAGGACAACCTGTCCTCTGTTAAATTCAATTTTTGAATCAGGCTCGACGGATACATCCTTCGAAAGATGCTGCCCCTTCCTCCCGCCTTTCAGACGTCTCTCTGGAGGCATTAGTTGCTCTTTGCTTTGCCACAGCCAGACAGCCCTAACACTAACACCGAGGCCCTGGAGAATGAAGTGCAGCAGATTTTTCATGAGTGTGTTGATCGGGCTGGTGTGTTGGGCTTGTGATGAGGGGTCAGCTACAGTGCAAGCTTTTTTTTATAATCCAGTTGAGAAAATACAAGTTCTTTGGTTCTGTGGTCATGGTGGTGGCTGACTCTCCCTTAGCGTTGCGGTGCAACACAAGTACAGAGTAAAATGTGCGCTGAAGCATCACTATCTTTATGAAACCAGACACACCGAAGGATTTCCTCTGATAGGCCTTTTCTAACTTGTACAGATATGGATGTTTACTTTATTATGGGTGGATTAATTCTGAAATGTGAATTGTTTCAGTCAATATTAGCTGCAAACTTAATATTTGAAATATGATGTGGGATTTTAGACTGTAAGCTTTAAATAGAAGTCTGATTGTCTGATCTGTATGCAAATTACAAGATTTTAATTTCATATCATGTACACAGTGGAAGAAAAAAAAAACAGTTTCTCTCACTAAATTCTTATTCACACCAACTGAAGCATGTCTTATACGCTGATGGGAAGATTAAGAGGGAAATTTCAAAGGAGAACCAGAAAAGTTGGGAGGGCTTTGTTTTGATGTATTTGTTTATTGAGGAATTTTATTGAGATTTGTCCATATTTGGCCTGCTGATCAGCAATCTGAGACAATCGAGCAAAAAGTGTCCTATCCTATTTCTGGCCAGTTAATTGTTACATGTTTAATGTATTATTACACTACTTTTATGTGGGACAATTATGAAAAAAAACTTTTTTGGAGTATTTTGTTTTTAGAGTTACTCGATTTCTTTTCAGTGTAAAGAATCAAATTGTTTAAAAAAACATTAATACATAAAACTGTATAATAAAGAAAACACATATGATGCATTCATTGAACAATATTTAGAAATCTTTGCAGTCAATTGTTTATTTATTGCAAGCTTTGCCTTTGCAACAACTTTCCTTAAAAATGAATCTTTTTAGCCTGGATTTCAGTCAGCTTTAGACATGCTGTCTTGGATTTTATCTACTTTATTTCACTTCCTTTTATTTGTTATTTGTTTAATGCAATTACATTTCTATTTCAACCATGATACCCTAGTGTTATTTATAATTTTATTTTCAGTGACAATTTTTTTTTAGATTTGATCATTTACATTTGCTAGTGTTTCATATTCTAGTTTCAGAGTTTCAATTCTTGTATTTCATATTTTAGCATTCATCAGTTGTGACTGCGATTCCCTAGTTGTATACTAAATATAACACCTTATTATAGTTGTCAAGAAGTATTTTAGTTTCCTAGCTTAACATAAATTTGTGTGTTTATTGTTTATAAGTTTAGTCATTTATGTGCAAAGCAGTTGAAGTTTCATCTAATTCTGTGAAAAGTGTCTGAACAGTTGACATTATTCTTTCATGTGTCTGTGATGAACTGCCTGCAGTCTTGATATTGGAATAATGTAACAATCCATGCAGTAACCTCTGTTTTAGATGAGGAATGAGAGGCGCTGCAGCAGGGGAGGTGAGCTATTAATAGAGAGTTGCCCAGGGGCGCTCAGAAGTCTTTGGCCAGCCTTGAAACACTCGTGCACACTTATACAGTTGTGTATCCGTGACGAAGGGCATCACAATGACTCACATCCATTTCCAGGAGTCCGAAATTTGATTTATACTTCTGTGCTAACAACCAGCTCAGGCAAGCTGCAGCCTATGCAAATAAACCGAGTGCCTGCATCAAGCAGTCAGAGCATCAGACGGCTACATGGACGGAGATGTATTTCCCTTTGCATGACAAAGGGGAAGAAAGGTTTGCTTTGGATAGAAACAAAAGAAATGCATAAAAGAGATGTTCAAATAAAAATAATGCTACCAGCTAATATGCTAACTGGTTTGGTTGACAGGCTTATGTTTGACAGGGATAAAAAAAAATGTTGTGTTTTGATCAAACAAATCTTTAGACATTTTGAGATTCCCTCTCAACTATACCCTCATGCTTGTTGAGGCTTGCTGCAGAGCCAACTGACTCAATGTAATTTCTTCAGAAAGGTAACTTTTTGCCATTTGGCATTTCCTTATCCACTCAGTTTGATTGTATTGCATTTTAGATCAAATTAGAATCTAAACTACAATTCGTCCAGAATCCTCCCAGAGTAGGATTTGTTTGAATTTGGACCAAACAGGCCCTGCAAAGACATTGAAATGTGTCACACCATGACTACAAACTTCAATGTATTTGATTGTTCAATGTGATAGACACACACACAGTGCAGTCAATGTTTGTGGAAAAGAAAAAAAAAGCTTGCATGGTACAAAAATAGTTTAGATTGAGTGGAGTGTGTCTGAACAGCAACATTCAGGTCTTGCCACTTATGACTTTAGGTCTGGAGTTACTGAACTAATTTAATATCTGAACATGCTTTGATCTGAACAGCTGCAGCTCTAACTGTACTTTTAAGGCTGCTGTCCTGCTGGAAGGAAAACCTCCACCCCAGTCTTAATTATTTTGTAGAATTTCATCCAGAATTATTCTATACTTAGCTTATTTCAGCATCCCATAAACTCTGACCAGCATCACTGTCACCATTACCATGTTTCATGTTAGGGATGGTTTAGTTAGGGCGATGCATAGCGTTCGTTTTCAAAAAAAAGTTCAGTTTTGACCTCATCTGAACAGTTCACATTCTTTTACATGCTTACTGTGACAAACTACAAACAGGACTTCTTGTGATTTTCTTTCAACAATGAATTTTTTCTTGTGATTTTTTTTTCATAAAGATGAGATCTGTAGTTCCCACCTGAACTGTGAATCTTAGCTGCACCACGCTGTTTCTATTTTAAGATAACGTGTTGAACAGAGCTCCATGACATGTTCAAAGCTTGGGATATTTTTTTTTAAAGCTAACTGGGCTAAAAGCGTATCTAGAACTTTCTCCTGGGCTGTTTGATGTGTTCCTTCATCTTCATGATGTGGTTTGTTCACTAATACACTCCTGATCAAAATCTTAAGACCAGTCAAAAAATTGCAAGAATTTGCATTTTGCACTATTGGCTCTTAAGAAGTTTCTAAGTAAAAGAAGAAATCAGCATAAGAGACAAAAACTTTTGAGCGGGAAATTAATTGAAAACTGCATTTACACTCAAACATGATTTTTTTCAGCTGATCAAAAGTTTAAGACCATATCTCAAAAATACCCGAAAACCCCCCAAAACAGAAATCAAAGTGTCAAAAAAAAAGGACTCAGTAATGAGTAGCTCCACCATTCTTGTTGATGACTTCAAACAATCGTTTAGGCATGCTTGATGCCAGAGTTTCCAGGAGGCTAGTGGGAACGTTGCTCCAAGTGTTGAAGATGGCTTCACGAAGGGCATCCACTGTCTGGAACTGATGTCCATTTTTCTAAACGTCCCTTGCCGTCCATCCCCAAATGTTCTCAATTGGGTTTAGATCCGGGGAACATGCAGGATGGTCCAAAAGAGTGATGTTATTCTCTTGGAAGAACTCCTTTGTCAGGTGGGCATTGTGAACTGCAGCATTGTCCTGTTGAAAAACCCAATCATTACCACACAGACGAGGGCCCTCAGTCATGAGGGATGCCCCCTGCAACATCTCCACATAGCCAGCTGCTGTTAGACGCCCCTGCACAACCTGAAGCTCCATTGTTCCATTGAAGGAAAACACACCCCAAATCATGATGGCGCCCCCACCACTGTGGGATCTCCTTGTCATGCCAGTAACACTGGAAGCCATCAGGACCATCAAGGTTAAAATTTTCTCATCAGAGAAGACGACTTTCTTCCACCTTTCAATGTCCCATGTTTGGTGCACCCTTGCAAAGTCCAAACGGGCAATTTTGTGGCGTTGAAGAAGACGTGGCCTTTGAAGACGTTTTTTGTTTCTGAAGCCCTTCTCTAGCAGATGCCATCCGATGGTTATTGGGCTGCAGTCAGGACCAGTAATGGCCTTAATTTGGGTAGAGGATTGTCCTTTGTCTTGACGGACAGCCAATAGGATCCTGCTGCTCAGAGCTGGTGAAATCTTTTTGGGTCTACCACTTGACTTTTTTGTTCCATAACCCTCAGGATCATTTAAAAAATGCAAAATGACTGTCTTACTGCGTCCAACCTCAGCAGCGATGGCACGTTGTGAGAGGCCTTGCTTGCAGCTCAACAATCCTACCACGTTCAAAGTCAGTGAGCTTTTTTGCTTTTGCCATCAGGAGGTCTTGACAGTGTAAAGACTTGACAGAAAATGACATGGAATCCAGATTTTTGCACAGCTTTTGGCTTTTAAAGACTATGGTCTTAAACTTTTGATCAGCTGAAAAAATCATGTTTGAGTGTAAATGCAGTTTTCAGAAAATTCCCTGCTCAAAAGTTCTTGTCTCTTGCACTGATTTTTTCCTTTAACATTGTGAAGCTCTACTTAGAACCTTCTTAAGATCCAATAGTGCAAAATGCAAATTCTTACAATTTTTTGACTGGTCTTAAGATTTTGATCAGGAGTGTATTACCTAACAAACCTCTGAAGCCTTCACAGAACAGCTCGATTTACATTGAGGCGAAGTTGCAAACATATGGACTTTTTGTGGAATTAGGCGTGAGAGTAAAGGGGGACGACAACAAGTATATGTCATACTTTCAAGATTCTCACTTTTAAAATGTTTAAAACATCTACCATGGCCTATCACAATAAAAACTAATGAAAGTTTGAGGTTGTAAATGTGACAAAGGTAAACTGAGTATAAGCTAGAAGGATATGACTTTAAGCTAGAATGAATTAAGAATACATGAGATTTTCTGCTGTTGACTGTGGCAGTGTGACGCAAATGTGTCAGATTTCCTTTTGTCTCTTTCTCTCTTGACTGGAAATGGCAGAATATATACGGCTCCGGAAAAAATTAAGAGACCGTTTAAAATGATCGGTTTCTCAGATTTTACTTTTTATAGGTTTATGTTTGAGTAAAATAAACATTGTTTTCCTATTCTATGAAATACTTACAACATGTCTCCAAAATTTCAAGCAAAGATTAAGTACTTAACAGAAAAAGAGAAATGGTCAAAATAACGAAAAAGACGCAGTTCTTTCAGACCTCAAACAATGCAAAGAAAACAAGTTCATATTCATTTAGAAACAACAATACTGATGTTTTAACTCAGTTCAGAAATCAAGTTGATGGAATAACCAGGAGGTTTTCAATGTTGTTCAGTGCAGTGGGCTCTTAATTTTTTCCAGAGTTGTACATTTGTGTTACTGAAACTGTATTTGTATTGAGAGTGAATCTAATGACATCTACAGGCCCATTTTGTTTGCAGTTATTTAATTTATTGAGGTTGGGACGCAAGTGTGGGCTTATGTATTCATAGTGTAGATTTATTTCATAAATATAACCCTCAAAAAACAATGAAACGAACACATTTATCTTCCTGACTTGGAAGGAGACGTACAAAAATGCATGTGAGATTTGTTAATAAATTCAAAGACAATTTTGCTTTTTAAATCCATCATGCTTCTGTAAACGTTGTAATTTGACTCAGTATAGTAATTACAGCACCAGCAAATGTTGAACAAAATCAGAAAATGTACTCCACACAGAGCAATAGAGCTTTGTGTACATGACTTGTAAATCATAAGCGCTGTCTGTATCGTTTATGTCAAAGGAAATTGAATTTCTTGCTCTGAAGCACATACTTCATAATAATTCACAGCAGAAAATCTGCAATACAGGTAATTGAAAATATATCAGTGAGTTCTTTGAAGAGTAGTTTATGGTCTTGTTTAATCAGAGGCTTTGCTGTGCCTGTAAAAGTCTGGCCCAGAATGATACGGCTGTAACTGCGTAGATGTAATTCATCACATTCTTTTTTGGGCCCTTTTTGAAACTGACAAAACTGCTGCGGTGGAAAAAAAAAAAACATCACAAATCCATTGGGTCTCTTTTTATAGAACATAAAAGTGAGTCTTAGGATGATTTTTCAAACTGAGATATGAAAGAGAGAAACGACTTGTGTCAGTGCTTTGATCGAGCCATTTTGAGTAGCGTAACAAATTTGATGTAGATTCTCGGGGATAGGTTGATACTTCACATTCCCCAACCAATCGTAGCATGAATCTTTAAGAATTAAATACAAAATGAAGTTTGGTGAAAGAAAAGACTCAAATATTGAGCATTATTTCAGGTTTTATTAAATGTTCCAACACCAGGATATTAAGCCTATAAAAGCAGTGACACCACAAGTATCTCTCTGTTAATGTATTTCAACAATTCAGTTCAAAAAGGGAAACACAGATTTAGTATGCACAGTGATATATTAAAAACATTTATTGCTCAGATTTTTATGCTCATGGCTTACACATAACGGAAACCTAAAATTAATTTGGATCAGAAAATTAGAATAACCCATAAGCTCTAATTTAAAAAGCTTTTTTATTAAAGACATTTAAGGCTGTTGGAAGGTTTGTCCAACCACTGCATGGTATATGCACTCAGTACTTAATGTGGCCACTTTTTGCCTGAATTACTCCATCATTGCAGTATTGCATGGAGGCAATCAGCCTGTCACTCTGCTGAGAGCTTAAAGAAGTCGAAGTTGATTTAACAGCAGTCGTCTGCATTGTTGGCTCTTCTTCTCTCACTACCTCTTGACAGAATAGCTTCTCTTTTAGCTTAGGTCAAGTGGATGTGCAGGTCAGTCCACCACAGACTGGTACTTGAACAAGGTACTGGTCATTTTGGAATATCTGGAAAATTAAGTCACTTAAAAGTTTCTTGCAGATGCTGCACTGGCTTTGGAGTTGGTAAAATAAGTTAACACCATCAGAAGACATGAGAGTCCAAATCATCACTGACTGTGGAAACTTCACTTTGGACCTCAGGCAACTTCCTCAGTACTCTGGGACTTTTATTCCAAAGGGAAATGCAAAATTTACTTTCACCTGAAGGGAGGAGTTTGGACCACTGAGCAAAGATACGGTTCCTTTTTTCCTTAGTCAAGGCCAGATTTTTCTGAACCCTGGTTCTGTCAGTCCAGAATCTGATGGTTCTGGATTGACATGCAACGGCTGTCCTGTCCTGTCCATCTGACCTGTGCATGGAGGGCCGTAAAGCTATTAAAGCTTGTAATTCTACCCAAACTCTTGAACGACTTTTGCTTCAAAATCCTCTCAAGGCAGTTGATACCCTGCTTTTCTACCACACTTTTTTCTTCCACCTAACTTTCCACTAATGTTCTTAGATGTGGGAAGATTCTTAAGAAATATCCTTTAGAGTTTGGTGTAATGGTGTAAATGACTCTTTCAATAACGCGTCTTTTATTGCTCTAATGTAATATTATAGTTTTATGATAAACTAAAGTGTTAAAACATACCACTTCGTGTGACGTTAATGTAAATAAGTTTCACTTGAATGTGAATTACAGAAATAAATTAATAAGTTAAATTAAATTAAGTTTCAATGTATTCGGACTGAGATCCAAATGTAAACTAAATGAAATATTCTGAACACCACTGCCACAAAACATCCTAATTAATAGATCAGTACTTTATGCTGCTCAGACAATCAGATATGTCACTGAAAAAGGAGCAAAAAGCCTCGCATTGATGATTCATCCCACTGCTGGTGTGTGTTTGTACTCTGATGCTGTAAGCATGTGAAACAGCAAACGCCACTGATTCTAATGAAGACATAAGACATTTCATGGTGCACAGAGGCTGCAGCACATACACAGTTGGTGAAACACTCATCCATTCAATGTACGTCACAAGAAAGCCACCAATGTTACCACCAGTATACATGCGATAACTAATGCTTATCATTTCTACCAATCTGCACTGTCAGAACCAAAGGACACAAGAAACAAGAAGCTGGAGGGGAAATGTCTTACCATGCCCTGCTCTCGTAAGAAAAGGCATCCTGTTGATCGCGATGGGGACGGTACCATGTTTGTTGTGGAAGTGGTGGACATGGTGGGTGGTGCTCAAACTCGAAGAAACTCGTGCCGTACCGGTCTGGATTGGGAGCAAAGTAATCAAGGTGAACCAGAGTATTTGCCTCGAACAATAACTCAGACCCATGCTGAGACTGAACTGGGACCAGCTGCTCCTGTGTCCGAGCACGGGGGTGGCCGCAAAAAGTCTACCCATGTGTGCTAATTCCACGAAGGCCCAGGAGAGACAACGGGGCCGGGCTCTGGCCTCTGATCGTTCAGCCTGAAGACAGCAGGGCATCTCACAGAGAGGCTGGATCCATTTCTTTTCAGGATCCCTTGCTGGATCAGTCACTTAGTTTTGGCCTGGACTCTGGTAGAAAATTATCCTTTAGATTTGCACCAAAATGAAAAAAACAAAACAAAAAAAAAAGAATTGAAAAGAAGCAATCCAAACCCACAGCCACGCGCAAAGGTGATTACTAAAACAGGAAAACCCCCCACAAAATTTCAAAATCTATCTGTAAAGCTTCCTCGAGAACATTCTTCCAAAACTGGGCTCCAGCATGCAGGGAAGATGCAGATCCAAACAAAGCTTGGGGTTCAATCCAACAGCCATGTTGTCCAGTCATTATATTTAGGCATGAAAGCTGGCAGGGCAGAGACTCATGTGATAAGAATTCTGATAAGAGCCTCCATCGCCCACAGGTAGAGCTTGAGGGCAGCTGAGCCTGCCCACTAAGAAGAAGAGAGCCCCTCCACCGCAGTAAAAGATGAAACACGTTTCCGTGGGAAAATGAATCATTTCATTAAGGAAATAAATAAATAAATAAATCTCGAGCGGATAAAAATACGAGGGGTGCAGCTACGGAGGATGACGCTGGAGCCAGAGCTTTTGTTCCCTTTAGCCGGGGAATGAAAAAAAAAAAAGAAAAAAGAATAGAGACAGGGAGGAGGAGGAAGAAAAGGAGGGGGGGTTAGAAAGCCAGGGAGCAGTATCTGCAGCAGCGCGGTAAAGAAGAAAATCCAGGAAATAAATAAATAATTTGTCAGCAGCTCCGCTTCCCCCCAGTCCTCTCAGTGGCGCCGCAGATCTGGCGAACCGCAACCTCTGGCGTGCTCAGAGATCCATCAGAATGCAGCTACAGCAGCCTCTGCTTCAGACGGACGTAGGCTCCATCTCTCACGCTCCACCTGCTCAGACTCATGCAGCAACAACTACTGCTGCATTCCCCTCGCTGCCGCTGCTGCTCCTTTTCCCCCCCCTCCTTCGTTTCTTCCCTTTATCCTCTCTGGTTACCTTGTCCAGATCCGCTAGCTTCTGATGGAGGACATTTAAGAGGCGGCGTCTGGTCTCCGGAGGAGGGCAGGTGATGCTCGACTTGCTGCAGAAAGGTTTATGCTAATTAAAATTAAAGACTGTGATAAATCCCAGGAATGACTGAGATTCCAGGACAGCCCAGATTCCCGGTGAGGACGAGATCCTCGCCTTGGACTGGAGAAGAGCTAAAGGAGCTCTTCTGAAGGCAAATTGTAGTCAGGGTGCTCTGATCCAGCGAGGCACAGCATGTGCCTCTGTGTATGTTTGTGTGTTTGTGTGTGCGTGTGTGTGCGTCTGAGGAAGAGTCTGTGAGCAAATGAGCGAGGAGGGTGAGGGTGGGTAGGTGAGGGATAGCGGCAGAGAGGAAGGGAGGGAGGGAGGAAGGGAGGGCGACTCAGGAAGAGACGGCGAAAGAGAGAACAGGCAAACACTCCGGGAAATAGTGAGGCAAGTAAATGGGTTGTGTGAATAAATACATGCTAGAGAATTCGCAGCGCGCTGGCTTGCAGGTCCTGGCAGTAACACGTAGGAATCATACTGCAGAGGAGGAGCTTGATTTAGGTGAGCTGTCAGAGCTGTTACACAGGCAACACAGGGGGATACAAGCAGCATAAAGACCCCAACGCTACAACAGGTAGAGAGGAGAGGGGAACGCGAACGCATGCCGAAAACAAAGCAGGACGCAGGAAGTTTAGAGGCTGGGCGGTGTAATCTGTGTAGAACAAATCAAGAGGAGCTGCATCAAAATTCAATCGAAGACCTGTCTCTTCGCAGGAGAGCATCGCCATGCTCCCAATCTATTTGCTCACAATCCCTCCTCCTACATCTGTACACCAGTCACCTCTCTTGTTTGCTCAGAAGCTCTCATGCTGCTTAACCATGCTGAACTCATTCACAGCCACGACTGATGCGTGGGGTCAGGGGCTCTCCGGCCATGTCTGGGCTGCTCACAGGAAAAAGTGTGGCGTTCTGGCACGATGGAGGCGTCATGAGAAGAAGGTAGGGACAGGAGCGAAGGAAGGAGAGGAAAACCACAAGGGGAGGAAGGAATCGGGAGAGGGAGGCTGCAGCTGTATCAAGTGAATCACGGTCGATAGAGATATCAGCTGGGATTGCCTGGTCGGTTGAAAGGACACGCATGGAAACAGGAGGACAGAGGCGAGCCATGCAGCACCACCTCTCACGGTGACAAGAAGCCGACACAGGCCATTACTCAAGAGAGGGAGGGAGTGCTGCGTGTGGTGGAGCGAGGCTGATTGAACTAAAGGAACTGAGGAGAGATACGCGCACGACGCTGTGAAATCACAAGTGGCTGAATGGCGTTCAGACATTCATCCGCGGGTATTGTGGACATAAATAAACTGATAGAGGCTGTGGATCTGCTTTCGTTTTCCCATCTGAGTCAGTAGGAGATTTAAATCCTTTATGCGTTTCCTTCTCTTTGTACTTCTCAGTAAATCGTAATGCGTGTCAGCTCTCCCAAACAGACACTGCCTGGCTATAACATGAAGATTAGTTTATGGCAAATGTCTATTTGGTGACAAAACATACAGGCACCTCATCGGCAATACCTGCAGCGATGCACATTTCACTCTCCGTATAACAGGTCTGCTCAGGTTTTGCAGTGCGCAATAAAAGGAAACATTATGAAAAGGTCATTTACCCTTTTGCTATTTTGCATCTTTGTCATTTTGGTCATTTTTTTGTAGCAATCATGCATCATTTGGGACATTTATGCCTGCTTTGACAACTACTGATTTAAAGCAATTTTCTATAATCTACAAATAGTCTGTTGCAAGTAAATTATAGGTTGTTTTATGGCTCCAATAATTGGTAACAACCCAAGAAATCCACATGCACAAAGACACCCTCGAAAGTTATCTCATAAATTAGGTTGCATGTATTAAAGTAGAATTGCAAAAGGCAATAAATTATTGAACTTATGAAGGTATAAAAAGGCAGAGCAACCAAGTGGAATCTGTCAATAGCTGAAGCACAAATCCTTAAAAATAAGCTGATTTAATCAAAATTGTGGCTAGCATAACGGTTTCTCATTTCCAAGTTGTCACACAAGAAGCATCTTGTGATAGCTATCAGCTCTCCCAAGACATTCACAACCTTTCACCTGAGGAAGAAAATGATGGCAGTGATCACAGACGTATCTCTACTTCCGAAAGTTTCAGAAAGCCTCACTGGGGCCATAATCTGTCAGTGAAAGCATTATTTCACTGTAAACCAGCCGTGAAAAGCTATACCCCATGATATTTTGGTGAAAAAAATAACCAGAAGAGTTGGATCATTTACAGTGTCAGAAAGACTTTAGCAGATTCATCAAACCACCGTTCGACCATCAAAACCTCAAGTAATGCAATTTCCTCCGTCTACTCTCAAGATTCAACTGCAGGAAAAAAAAAGAGGCTTAAACTTGTTTATAATTTACATCTGGACAAGCCAACGAACACAGCAACCCGTAATTATCAAAGCAACAGTGGAGGCTGTGATATCACGGTGTCACATGTCAGTACATATGAATTTTATATAATTTAGATGAGGAAATTTACAGAGATATAAACAGTGGAATGATCCCAGACGAGGAAACTCCAATTACTTTACATATGAGTGTAAGGTACTTTAATAATTTTATAGAACTACGTTTACATATGCATCGTTACGAGCATTTTCTGATCATCGCAACAAAAGTTACGGAATAAAGACACAATTTGAAAGAGGAAAGGAAAAGAGTAATTGAATTGATCTGGCGCATGCTAAAACAAAAACACAAAACAGTGAAAATAAAATTGACAACACAAAATAAAAATGTCAGCAAAGGTTCATAAGTTGTTTTTGTAAATTATTACTTTCCCAACGACAACAAAGAGTGGCAACCAGAGGACACAAAGTCTTCAAAGTGGCATTTATAGAATAACTGAGTGTTTCCTGGGACAAAACCTTTTTTTTTTTTTTTTTTAATACGATGTTTGTTGTAATCTAGTGGAATTTGAGATTTAAGTTTTCAGTCACAAACAGTCAATAAGGTTTTGGTGTACGGTAGTGGATTTGTGATGATGTGGGCCTCTTTCATTTCTCAAGAACCTGAGCACTTCAAGAGTAGAAAACACCATGATGTCTTAAATGCCAACAGATCTTAAATGACTGTAAACTCATAATAGGTCACCGGGGTTTTAAGAATTAAAACTATCCGAGAATATTTATGTTGTCAAAACTTCACATAAAGTCAAATTTCTTCCATGAAAACTCCTAAATTTGCCTCATTAGGGAATTGAGGAGAAGAGAACATAAAGAGAGCGTGCAAAGATCCCTCGGTGTGAATGCTTCAACTTTGTTGAATCTGAGGAAATCTGAAGATACGCTGTCCATCTATCTACAGCAGGAATACCATTAGGTGTAGAACTTAACACATTTTTTTTATACCACAATAAATATACTCAAATTAAAGGTTATATTTTTCAGAATTTTTATGAAAGCGTCTGTTCTGCTCCAGTAAAAGGTTATATTATTTCATTTGTGGCGGATGCTGTGACCTGGTGCAATGTCATTTTCTGGAATACTTGGTCAGGGAGAATAAAAAGGAATCCCGAGATGTTTCATGTTAATTTTACTTTGAAAATATGTGTGTGTTTAGCTTGAGAGTTGAGTTAAAGGCCATCATGTTTTCATCTTGGTTTTGTGAGATTTTAATTTCACATCATGTTAAAATGTTTAGTTGTATACATGTGTTTTGGATCTTGTCCTTTTACTTTCTTTCCAACTGCTATTTTTTACTTAGTGGATGAACTACATTAATAGCTATGAAAAAAAAATCCACTAATGTGTGGGATTTCACACTATGAAAACACACAAGTATAAAAACAGCATGTAATTTCCAATTATAGTGAGGTCTGAGTACAACAGGACAGAGTGGGGTGATTTATAATGTGCGACTTGGACTGTCAGGCTGTCCAGCATGCGATCATCTTTCTAGGCAGTGATGATATCTTGGTGGGAGCTGTCAGCAGTGAAAAGCTGTCCTTAATCAATTTATAGGCTCGAGGGTTGCTCAACATGAAGAAAGTCTGGGGAGATGGAGAAGCCTGAGACTCACTAGCTGTCCTTGTGCTGTCCTTGGTTATTCGATAGGCTGAGCATCCCACGTAGAACTTCCGACAGATGCAAGATGTACGGATATGCAGTATTAGTACATATTTGATTCATTTATTTAAAATGAAATTCTGGCAAAGTTGCCCAGATTTAAAGGAAATAATCACATTTAAATTTTTGAGAAAAATCGAACACATTTTGACATAAAAGATAGCCTAAGAAAATACAAATTGCTGATGATGATTTAATTTAATAAGAGGAAATTTTATCTTAACCAACCTGGCTCTTCTTTGCAGAATTATTCTAATCGAGTCACATTTGAGGGTTTTTCAACCCAGCATCAAAGTCTGAGTTAAGCCTGGACCACGACTCGGTCTCTCCAAAATCTTTACCTTTTGCTTTATTTATGATTCATCCAGAGGTTGAGTGGCTGGTGTGCTTCAGATCACTGTGCTGCAGCAAAACCCAAAAGCACTTGAGTTTTAATGCACCCTCTTTGTTCTTAAAGGTGGATTTTCCACGTTCAGAGTTGGAGATTCAACAAGAACACCCGATAAAGTCCGGATTACGGCTGGGAAAATCGGCGTTTACTGAGGCACCACAAGTTTTCTTTATTCAACATGGCTGCCATGGATATAGAATGAAGTGGAGGTGACTGACAGAAACTTTTTAATAGCACTTTTAAAGTTTTGTGCAGCTTTAATCCAGTGTTATAAAGTGTATTGTGCAATAGGTATTAACTAAATGACTCTTGTCTCTTAAAATAAACGGGGGGAAAATACATTAATATCAGTTTATATTGCTAATAGTAGCTAGGATCACAATAACTAGCTAATATCATCATGTTTTCTGACATCATTTCCAGATCCTAATTATCCTATGGAATTTTCAAATTAAAGAGCAAAATTCAATTATAAATTGGCAGATGGCCATTTGTACGGAACCAGGGTTTGCTGGAGGTTTCTTCCTGTTAAAGGGAAGCTTTTCCTCTCCACTGTCGCTACATGCATGCTTGGTATTGAGGCTTTTTAGCTGTGAAGAGAAGTGAAGTGCTGGGTAGACTTTTTAAACTACTTTGAAGAATTAATTGAGTGTGCTGTCCTGTTTGATAACTAGGATTAATTGGAATGTACGTGATTAAATTGAAATGATATTTTTGTAAAGTGCCTGGCAAGAACGTTTGTTGCGAATTGGTGCTATACGAATAAACCAAATTGGACTGAACTGTTTCTGCAGATGAGTCAGCCTATATCATATTTTCTGATCTACTACATTTAACAGAATATTGATTCAATATTAATTTTTATTAGCCTGGGTGTGGCTAATGAGAATGATCTCAACTATAAAATAAAAGTTTAATAAGGGGCAATTACTGTATTTTTATTTTTACATTGGGCCAGTTGATTCAATTAATACGTGAAATCAACATTTGAAAGCTGCATTTTGTATATTTTTTGTTGGTCTGACACATTCAAGTGTTACAAAAAAAAGCAAAAAAAAAGATATATATTTGATGGGGAAAATGTTTTTGGAAGGAGTCATAACTCCCCTAGATTTTCCATTTCTGCAGCACTGTCCGGATATATATATATATATATATATATATATATATATATATATATATATGTATATATATATATATATATATATATGTGTATATATATATATATATATATATATATATATATATATATATATATATATATATATATATATATATATATATATATATATATATATATATATATATATATATTTGTTCATACATTTTTTACATTACAACTAAATCTTTTTCACTTGGATTCACTAAGTCACTCCCTTTTCCTTGTATGTTACAATATATATATTATGAGGAGAGCTTTGAATATCGTAGTAAAAGAAGAAGCCAGGAGGTATCCCGTAAACTTGCAAATGACATGATATGAAAGGACGTGCACGGCGTTTTAAGGACTTAAGAAAGCTAAATGTGCATGTTTTTTCTCAGGAGGATTGGTGAGGGGATTTTTTCTGCAGACATCCAGTCTCGCCCCAGGGGGTAAAGTAGCAGGATTAATCATAGCACTTTCAGATTAATTACTCATAATGCTAGCATCCTCTGAAAGGCATGGCCTGCAGTTGTGATGTTTGGTTGATTTCATTAATCTCAAAGCGACAACACCTAAAATAAACCTGGCTCAGACGGTGGAAGAGAAGGAGACAACAGGCAGCACAAAGCACCGCGGCTGCACCAAAAACCAGCAGAATTGCAAAGAACCACTTTGGTGCAAAAATGAAATCCAACTTGCTTGCCGTTTTACCGTGTTTTTTACTGAGTTAATACTAATTGCAGTTTCGCAGTTGGGAACAAAAAAAAAGCTACAATTCTTTATTCAGAGTTGAAGTAAAGGAAGGCTTAATGATGCACAACTTTATTCGCAGTTTTTTCTTATTGAAATTCATACCTTCAGTGCACATTGATTTCTCACTCTTTGGCATCCTTTAAAACTCTCATTCGAAAAGAAGTGTGTTGCATATTGCCGACTGCACATGGTGCTGGCAAAAATAGACTCCATTTGCTTGTTTAGCTGAGCCTACTAGCCCCAGCATGGTTCCTGGAAACGAAGAGCGGCAGCGATGCATACAATGCAGACAAATGCCAACGACAAGGGATAAAGAGCCACAGTCAGCCAAATCTGAATATCCATCGTTCTAAACTTCTGTGGCTCAGAGGAATAAATTAAACATGTTGCCATCATGGAAATCCAAACCTGAGAAAGAATCTCAAGTCTTTCCAGCTTAATGATCTGATAATATCATTTTGACAATGAATCTAGGAAACTATGAGTTGGAAGCTCATTAGGGAAGGAGTGTTGGTTAGTTTTGATCAACTGGTTTTGCTCATTATATAATCATTATGTAGAGCAAGCAGGCATGCAGAGGAGATGGTACCTTTCAGCTTGCGTACCGATTTAACGCATTTAGAAATCACTTTAAACATTTGAAATGGAGTTAAAAATGTTCAAAACCCACCGTGTTGATTTTCACTTTCATCCTTTATCCTTTATTATATAAACCCACAGCAAAATCTCACTGAATATTTTTGTTGTGCTCACAAATTCCCAGCTTTGAAGCAAAATGGTTTCAAGACGGTTTGTTCTGGTTCCAGCCCAAAAGCTCCCAATACATAGATGATCAAACCTGTTATTTGCTGATAATCAGTTTAATTACTGACACCTAGCTGTTATGTTCCATTTTCTCTTGCATGAAATTAGTAAAGGAATACATTAGATTTGTCCTGAGGCTTCAAGGGGTAAGAATTCAGGATGCTGAAATGCTCCACTCTTTCTCGTGAAACAATTCAGTTTGCTATCACCGTTTGGTTTCATCTGTTGAAGTAAGTAGAAAATTATGTTTTAAAAGTCTATAATACAAACATCTTGCAATAGAAAGGCCTCTGTCACTTTTAGACTGTTGGTGTAGCAGCTTTTTAGGCTTAGATGTAATTTAATTTAAATGCCACAGTGACATTCATTTGTTCTGCATTTTAATGTCTCGGGTAAATAACCAACCAGCATCCTTTTCTTACTCATTTCATACTCTAGCACGAATAATTTGATCATCTACTAAATCTTTTTGGATGTTAAAAAATCTACACCTTGCAGGTCTCACATGCCAGGTATACCACACATCCACAACTACACCACTTAAAAAACTAGTTATATAATTGCCTGCACCACAATGCAAACACTACAAACATTCACTCACCTTGGGAAGTGAAACAGATAGCATGACCTACATTCTGATAAATTTGGCACATAATTATCTAAACATTTGGGGGAACATATTAGGCATTGCATTTAGCTCCCAGAGAAGATGAGCTTATTTGTATGGCAGTCCAGTGTGTTTTACATGATGAAAACATAACAATAAGCAAGAAGCATTACGTTGCAGTGGAAAAATAAAGAAAAATGTTCAAACGCTAGAATACAGCCTACAGCTAATGATGTTCCAGTTATTATTAATCAAACCTTAAACAAATAGGTTTTTTTATTCTTTGTTTAAAGGAGCTGAGTGTTTTACCATTTTGGTAGTTTTCTGGAAGTTTATTTCAGAGCTGAGTGGTCTGAGAGGTAGACAGGACAACAAATCTTTTATGGTTCTAAGGCATTCAATGATTTAAACTAATGACAGTTTTTTTAAAAGTCTGTTCTCTGAGCTGCAGGAAGCTGGTTTAAGGACTTTATGATGTACTCTATTTTCCTCGTTTTACACCATTGTGGAACAACTGCAGCTCTCTGACTTTTCAAGCAAACCTGTTAAGACACTGCAGGTAAAGGCACAAATAAGTTTCTCTACATACTACTGGGAAATTCGTCCTTTAAGCCAAGAAGTATTCTTCTGGTGATACGACACAGACTGCGAAGATTCAGGTCTGGATCCATCACTACACTCAGATTTCAAGTCTGATCAGTAGTTTCTAGCTGTGTCCTGACAAAAATAAGCACCTAAACTTGGCTTCTATTCAAATGAACAAACTTATGGCACATCCATGCATTGATTTGCTTTAAGTATCTGTTCAATGTTTGAATGTTGGCCAAATGATCATTGAATATAAAATCAATACAATGATTTCTAGTCATTGGTAGCGTACATCACACTGACACACCTGAACACTGTAAATTACGCTGCACTATTCAAACTAAGAGGAGTGTTAAACAGGAAGAAAGTCTGAACAAACTCAATAAAAATTGTTAAAAGAATTTCAAGGTGTCTGTTTTCTATATACTACTTCATATGAAAATTTGTTGTCCTTTGATGTAATTACAAGATATCACTTTTTTCTTACACACCCAAATAAATACTACATTGTTACTATAAAACTGTAAGGAGTAAGTACCAGTTAATTATGCGATTATGTGTATTATTTTTGAGCAAGGAAAAATGTGGTGTTTTAATGCAATGAATGTTACTTCAATGTCACATTTTTTTCTATATTTGTTTCACTACCAAACATTTGAGAAAGTATTCATGAATTAGTTTAGTAGTGGTTCAAAACTACACACACATGAAACTAAACTGAACTGTACCTTTAGTTTACAGACTCTGAACATTTTGCCATTTTTGTTCCATCAAACTCCAAATATGCTTCGGAAATTTTAAGTTACAGATTTTGTTTGGGCTGCACAGTGGTGCAAATGGTAGGAGTGATGCCTTGCTTCAGTGAGATCGTGGGTTCGAATCCCAGTCTGAGTTTTTTCTGCATGGAGTTGTAAAGATTTAAGAGAGGAACAGCTAAAAAATGCTGAGAAGATTACAGTGACAAACCGTAGAAAGGATACGTTGAGTTCCTGTTACACAACAGCATATGTTCTAGCTTATTACCAGGGAGATGGTTTTGTTTTGTTAGTTGTGCTGCAGGGATTTGATCACGGAGTCTTAAATTCAACAGGTTCAAATCTGTACATCGCATTTGTTGTGTTTTGTAAATGATAAAGCAAACAGAAGATCTGTGAACGCTCCTGCTTTTATTATTGTTTCCATCCTTTCAGCATCAAGACACTCGAGGGAAACAAGAGACAAAACAATGAAATATTCTTCCTTTGTTGCTCACACACTGCTGATTTAACATTCAAACCTTGGGCTGCATCTGAATTCACTGCTTTGCTCACCCTGACATTTTGGATCATCGCTGACTGCTGTAGCGCTGCACAACTGAATTTTTCACACCATTCACATGTGATTCATTGAATTGTGAGGCAAAGAAGAGCAAAGAAATGCACCAATAAGAAATCCAATATTGTCTAAATGTTCACTACATTTGACTGGAAACTCTGACTAAAGCACAAGAGTGTACATTTATTGCAATGGGTAGAAAAGACAGCGGTTTGTTACCAAGTCAATATTCAGTTGTCATACATTTTTACACACTTGAGCTCGGCTCTTAACATTAATTAACACCATAATACAAGTGTGTGGCCTATGAACGAGTGATGAGGCAGCCTCCAACGCTGGTGGCGGTTTTTCAAATAACTACAGCTGAATGAGAGAAGTAGGAGAAAAATGCCTCCTTCTGCGAAAAATCATGTAAAACCACATGGTCTGATTATTTCTGGTGCATTTATATTTTGAGCGACATATGATAGACCTTGAGTAAATCATGTTAATTTAAACTGCAGCTTGCAGAGTTAGGAAAGAGCTACAGATACATTTTCAAAAAGATCTGATATTAATTTATGATAGTAAAATTACCCAACAGTCATTATTCAACTATTAAAGTATTATTTCAAATTGGGCTCCGTTAATGATTTCACTACATTTGACTCGTAACGCTTCTATAATCCAGGCAGGAGTGTAGAAAAACAAAAAGGAGAAAAAATAAAACTGTAACCTGCAGCTGGAGGCAAATGTGCAGAAGTGCAGTTAGAAAGAAGTAATGCACCCTATCCAACTGGTTATTTGGTCAGACCTGTCTAAATGTGCAGTTTGATTGTGCCAAAAAAATTCACCATTAAGACAAGTTAAACTTTTATGCACTTAAATATTTTCAGTCACCATATGTATTTCTGATGGGGGAAGAGAATTTAATCTCTTAATAAGAAAATGAAGCACAGTTTTGAAAAAAATAAAATAATAATAATGGCATGTCATGGAGTCTTAAATTCAACAGGTTTGAATATCTGCTGAAAGTGATTGCCGACTAATTTGTTGCATTTTTAGTATTTTATGATTTGTCTTTGGAGTTGTGAAGGCCTTCTTTACCTCATTCTCATGTTTGGCTGGGTCACTCAAACATGCAGCAAAAAGCTGCAGGAATACTTTCCACAAAAGCCCAGATTTGTAGAGTGCACAACTGATAACCTTAGATTAGATGTAAAAACAATACAGTAAAAATACTGAAAGCCGTTTGTTTTTCATAAATCAAAAATATTGTCACATGGATGTCATCAACCTAGCATTGCATTGTGCAGATGAAAAAAATTATGACCTCCGTGGGTGAAAAATATACAGAAAGATATAAAATATTAGAAGTAATTATGAATATTTATGGATCACAAATATAAACCTTTTTTAGTTAATGGGAAAATTGCAATATTTTCAGGTCAATCATGGATCCCTTTAAGGAATAGGGGCCCTTCCCAAGCAATTATGTTAAATAATTGAGTCATCTATTAAGACACCCAAGGGTGGCATAAAAATTAGAAATTTGCTGTAAGCAGCAGCAAAGATGGGCTTTTGTGCAAACAGCACTGTGATAAATGTATTCATATTATCAAAAATGCTGTTTAAAAAAATAGAGAGAGAAGAACACTGATTTCAACACTGCCAGTTCTTACATTTTTGACAAAACAAATAGTGAAATCTTGTGTAAGCAAAATTTTTTTTTGTAATAATTTTGTTTCTGGAATCTGTTCCTGCGTACAAAGTAGTCTCAAAGATGACTGTTCCTATTCGTAGTTCCACGATGACGGAAAAAGCTGTCAAAGGTTATCAGAGCAGACTGTGCCTTCGGAAAATCTCTTAAAAATTCATCTCTTCTGAGAACACCTCCTTTAACACCTTAACACACCAAACTCGCAGTTACTGAAAAGTGTTAATAAATTTGAAATATGCTAGTTTTAAAACTTAACATGTCTTGAGTGAAACAGCCTAATTATAGTTTTAAAATTAGTAACTTATTCTGACCTATTGACCTTTATGTAGTTACAGCAGATTGTCTGCTATTGTTTGAACTGCCATTTGTCTGTGTGGGAAACAATCAGGAGAAGTTCCAGTTTTTCACACTCATCTGTGAAAAGCCATAAAAGAGCAGGAGTTCAGGAGAAGCTCTGCTCTCACTTTGTGTAGAGAATGGAGACAAATGGTCCTAGATCGTGACTTGCAGGGAGTCTTAAAAAGGGTCAGAGACAGCTTCTGGTTGGATGAGCAAAGGTATGCCTTATTTGAATAAATTAAAGGCAAGGATACGCCTTTACTATAAAACTTTCTACACAGGAGTAACAAATCAGATTTGCTCTTGCAATTCTCCAAAGATGTCTTTGCTTTCCTTTCTTTCTTCCTTCTTCTTTTACATTCGTCTCAGGTAAATGAATGTATGTCTCTGTTGTTCTGCAGTTTCTGTTGTAATTTTATGTGTTGTCTTCTATTGGATTAAACTCTGTAATTCTGTGACGTCTGCACTCATTGTTGTTTTCTGTGTGGCTACATGCGGTCCACCGGGAGAACCTGGGATCGAAGAAGATTGAGCCAGAGAGTTTTCTTAAGAAATATTATAACCTAAAATCTTCTTCAACAAAAGGAATACATGGAAATGTATGTAAAACAGGTGGAGGCATTAATAAAGATTGTCGAAAGGAAAAAATAATTTTTTTATGACTTTTCAAGATTGTAGCCAACCTATGCCAAGAATTATGTTATTCCACACCGCAGTAATGCAGATCTGTTCTGCATTTCAATGTAGCAGGAGGATATTTCGCCTTAGGCAAATAATGCATAACACATTTAACTTGGTAGCATGCATAATGTGATCACTCGATAAGTAAGGCTGCTACGGATTTTTTTCTTTTTTTTTAATGTCAGAAAAACATCCCGTCTCTTACGCATCATGTATACCAAACATGTTCCAATGCCACATCATTTACACAGACTGACTTCACAATATTATTCCTATGCAATGATACACAAATAGCCTGTCTACTCTGATGAACATTCACTCACCTCAGGATGCTGGATTCTTGAAACTCAGTAAAACTGGTAATGTAACGAATAGCTAATATGTGACAACTTGGGGAAAATGATAAAGTATTGAAATCTAATCTCCAGGCAGGAAATTGGTCTATAAGTACGGGTGAAATTATGAAATGGTAACACTGCAACATCAGGAATGAATGCTGTGAATACCACATCCTCAGTCCCAATACAGAGGCACTATTCAAAACATGAATGCATGAAAAGCAACACAAATTATTTCACTGACATGACAGAAATTGATGTTCCACAAAATCCTATTCCTTTCCTTACATTGAGGCCTGTGAAACAATTTCCAACCTGCCAGCACAGGAAACGGTGCAACAGCAGCTAAACACTTTGTCAATGAAACAAGGGTACTAATGTGGGGGCCTGGATAGCAAAAGTCTGACAGAAGACCCACTTTTACCAGCATTTGAACCTATCAATTAAAACACAAAGGGAATTAACAGATACTGCTTTTAAATGCAACTCATAATATTTCAGAGGGCTCATCAAGAAATTAATCAATAAAGATACTTTCAGGGATATTTTGGATAATATTGCAAAGCATGATTCCTGTAACTGAGAGAAGACTACTCTACTTTCACATGGCAAATAGAGTGAGAGTTGTCAAGAAAGAATGTTCTTCAGGTACCAGGATACAGAAACAGAATATTCTTCTTTATCAGTATATGAACTTTGCCAAGCCTCTGGCTACCGCTTTTATAAAAGTCAGATTTCCCCCCTGCACTGAAAATAATTTGTAGAGATTTTTGTGGGACTAATGGTCTTTATTCAACATGAAGATGTTGAGAGAGAAGATAAAGACATGCAGCAAATAGCTTTGGCTGAAAATTGAGGAATCGATGTTCAGAGGATTACATTTTAATTAGAAAATGCAATTAACCAAGTTCTTAGCTTCAGATTCGAACAGAAACAAACTTCAGAAAAATCAGTATCTGTTTTTGGTGTATCTGTTGCAATTCTGCTGCAAGCTCTCGTACAAATATTTGCTGGTGAAAGGAAGATATGACTGCAACATGAGGAGAAAAAAACGGAGACAGTGCTCATACACTGTCATCCTTTTCCATTTTGTTTTCATTTTCTTGGGTCATTTATTGGTTGAGAAGCAGTGCTTTTATGATATTGAGTTGTAATTTGGTGATAAATTGCATAAGTTACCATGATGACAGACCCAGGTAAAAAGTGAATCAGCTTTATGACACTGAAAATCTTGAATCTAACCTGAAGTTAACTCAATAAACCACTGGTCTTGCTTCATAGTACAGGTCTTACGTGTGGTGGTTAGCAGACGGTGTTCGGGTGTTTGGGGAAAATCTGTGATATGGCGTGCATTTTCAAGGTTTGCTTTATATACTCTTCATCTTAACCAACATTTACCCTGGTTTCTGTTGTGTTTAACAACTGGTGCTTTTTCATGACACTGGTAAGCTGGTAAGTAATTAGGATAACAATAACACTTAAAACAAGGAGTAATTATTAAGCATGAACCATGACGCTTTCTGAAGGACGCTGAACAGATAATTCATCACTTCATGTTTCCTCCTGCTTCAAAAGCTTTTACACACCAGTGAAAAGACATAAAGGTTACATTAAAATTAAAGTGAAATATTATTATTATGACTATATTGTTAGATTCAGAATTCATAATTCTGAATTTAACAATGCATCCATTCAATCTTGCTCAAGAATAGTTAGATAATAATTAGATAATACTAATAATAGATTCTCTCTTATGCTCTCTTTTTTTCATTCAAACCAAAAGTTTTCTACTTTCTTAAGGTGTGAGGACTGATGTGGCCATGAAAGATACTTGATGTTGTGTCTGGCGAACTTAAATATCCTGGTAATTCAAACCGTTCATGGATTTTAGAGCATTTGGAAGTGAGACACGTGTTTAACAATAGTCATACTGATGAAGCACATATTCACCCTTTGTGGATCATTTGTCTAATATCACAGAAGCACATGCCAGTTCATGTTTCAGTAGCATTTAGGAAGCTTTTTGGAATCGTAGGACAAACAGGGCTTTCGTCTGTCATCACCTACAAACTATATGGCATGTAAGTGGCGTCTAATGGTTGTTATGGAGACTCGTTTGCCCCAAATTGGCCGATGCTGATTAGAAGATGCTAGTGACCAAGATGCTCCAGTTAGATTTATTTTAGAGACTGATATGAGTAACATTTTATATTGTTTTTTTCTGCAGGTTTTAGGGTTAAATAATGCCAAAGGTCAACAAAGGTTAATTTGTTTGGAGGCTTTTTAAATATTGAGACTATGGTTGCTAACATAATTGTCTGTGTTTGTACATATATCTTAGAACAGTACTAAACTTTGCTATTTTGCATAGAAGTTAGACTGGATATGAATGGGAAACAGTCTTATTTATGCAATTTCAGGTAATGTACTGGTAAAAAAGAAGCTCTTTCTAGAGTTTATTAGCCTAACCGTATTCAAACTGAAATCATGATGCATTGTATCGTTGCCCAAATAACAGCGGCGCCCATTGTGTACTGAAGCCACACTGCGCAAAGAATCAAATCAGATGAGAAATGAATACATATGTGGGCCATGAATATATCATTATCTGCATTATAACTGCATCTGAGGAAAACTGTATGAGGAACAGCAAGCTTACTTCACAATAGAGGGAGAAGCTTAAAAGATCCTTTTATTATTCATTGAACATAGAAGAAAGTGAGGGAACAATTCATCAAAATGAACTGGGAGCAAAAGAAAAAAAGCTAAAGGTTTTCTTTTGCTGAGCATGCAGAGACTGGCGCTTTGTTGTGCAATGACCAGAGTATGAGCCGGGAATAGAGAGCAGGTGACAAAGAGACTTAGAGGGGGGGAAATGGAAAGGGAAGAAGGAAAGAGCAGTGTGCGTGTGTGTGTGTGCAAGAGAAAGAGATACATATACAGAGGAATTCCTGGTGCATTGGGAAAATGCAATATGAAATTCAAACCGTGGTCTCTCAGGGAAGATTTGATTTAGCTCAAACCAAATGTTACTATGATGCAAATAAAACCACTTTTAAGTTCACAAGAGGGAAAGATCAATGAATACTCAGTGCTGTAGTGCATACAAGCAGCAGAAAGAAGAAGGGCAAACCAAACCTAAAATGTCGAAGTAGCTTGAAGTGCATTAGCGCTAATAGGTGATTGGTCAGAGCAGAAAGATCTCAGACACCAATTACAAAGTGAGTTAGAATTAGTGCCTGGATTTCTGTCAGTCTACTCGATGGCTCTGCCCACAAATGTGCTGTGGAACTGACATCAGGGCTTTGTGGCGTCATGTCCTCAAACCACTTTGCAACTAATTTTGTGGTATGATAATGATTCATGATCTTTTGGAAGACCCATTTGTGCCCAAATTTTAACTTCCCGGCTCATATCTGGAGATGTCTTACCATTTCCTCATCCTGCCTTTTATATTGTGAAGAGCACAAACCCCTCATTTAATAAAACATCCCAACAGCAGGATGCTGCCATCACTGAACTTCACAGTTGGGATGATGCTCTGAGGGTTGCAAACTTCCCATTTTCCTCCAAATGTAACTATGATCATTATAGCCAAACACTTCCATTATAGTTTCATCAGGCCCCGGGAAATTTATTCAGAAATTAACGTCTTCGTCTCAGACTACATTTGCAAACTTTATGCTGCTTTGGAAGTAATTACCCCTTCCTTGCCGAGAGCCTCGCAGGCCGTATCAGTGCAGGTTTTGTGTTTACCTGTGAATAGTGGCATTCCCATACTAGAAAAAGACAATCTTCATAAAACATTGTGCTTTTGTTTTGGGTTAAGAGGACCAAATGTACCATATCTGGAAAATGTACCAAAGCATAAACCAGGCATACCAGATTATTTAAGGGCAGTGGAATACTCATGTTTGCAAACATTTGAATTTGACAAGAAAGGTGTAGTCTGATTTAATGTCAGATAGTCAGAAATATACAATGTATGTAAACATCAGTTCCAAATTTGTTTTGTAGATAATTTTGAAGAAGTTGTCCACATTCAAATCTCTTGTTTTTAGCAGCACGGTTAAAAAAAAAACTGTCACGCTTTGTTTGCCGCAACTTAAAACTGTTTTTTGGGTGTTAAGCTGACAATAGTTTAAGTCATGCATCTAACACATCTAAGGGGTATTGAATAAACTGTAATGTTCAAAACAAGTACGCAGAAATGTTACTTCTTTTAAGGTCCGTCTGCATCCCAGCAGTAAGGCATTTATAGATTGGGGTAATTCAGATTTGAATAGTCAAAATAAAATTCATTCTGATGTAAAAATACCCAAAATGCTCACACATTTTTTTGGGTGCTCTTCATTTACACATCCATGTGTAGTTTAATTCATTACCAACTATTTTTTTTACACCTGCACTCACTCACATGCATCACAAATTAATTCTTAATAAAACTGTCAAAAAAAATCTTTTTGAATAGCAATTTAGGTCATGCTGTAAAATATTGCTGTCATATTATGCCTAGCAAAATACATCCTGGCTGTTTTCAGGTAACCAAGTTCTTGTTTCTATATTCTCCTTGCCCTTTCTTTTCCCTCTTGTGATTGAAAGAATCCTAAAGCAAATTTTAATAGTTTTTTTTTAATGCATATTAAATGGTACATTTGTTATAACACTCCATTTCTAAGTGTAAATCTGTTAGGCTTGTTTTTGGGACTAACACAGCTTAAAAAACAAAACAAAAACCTACATCTTAATACCATGTTCAGTATTATTTTTATATTAAATTACATATTCTTTATTATGTAATTCTAATAGTTCCTTAGGCCTTGTTTTAAAACTACAGCTGAAAACTAGTCAGCTGCATGTATGTTAGAAATACTGCTTACTAACTAAGGGGGTTCGCTGTTCTAATTACTTTTTCACAAATAGCCAGGTTGATTAGTAGGTGCAATAAAATTAAATTGGTTAATCTGATTTCACATTGTGTGCTACATATTATAAAACTGTGTTGCTGTATTTTTTAAACAAAAACAAAGATATAGATTTCAAGACACATGCAACAACACTGACACGTTGCAGGGACTCACAATAGGGGATCGTCATTTTACTCAGCTCTGAACAGAGCGAAAGTGTGACTTTTTGAGGGGAACAGCAAGTGAATGATGTATCACTGAGTGTCAGTGTGTCTGAGCGTGTTAGGGAAAAAAAACAACAAAAAAACAACAGAAAGTCAAAGATGGAGTCAGATAGAGGGAGGCTCTGTATCTGAAGGCCTCTGTGCGAGTGTGTGTGTGTGTGTGTGTGTGTGTGTGTGTCTAGCCTTTATGATGTAAACTGAATGTAACCTTTCTCCTCTCACACAATCCCTGCAGCAGAGACTCGGAAGCCCCAGACTCCCCCGCCTTACCCCCACCCCCAGGGGGAGCAGGTATAGACTAGCATTCATCTGAGGCTCAGCTGCTGCGTGGTCGAAGTGTCAAGTGAAACCCACCATGTTCCCATGGAGAGCAGGGGCACAGAGTAACAGTCAGCACTGAGCAGCGACCGGCCACTTGGTAATCAAGTCTTGCATAATGTCGGCCCCAGAACTGGAGCCGGGGAGATGCTGCGCTGAATATCGTCCTGGAAATGGGAGAGCGGCACAGAGGCACTAACTGCCAGTGCAAGGCAACATATTTTACATCTGAAAACACCCACTGCACTCATTGTGAGCTGCAGCACAGAGCCTCTTGGTGAGCCTCTGACCCCACTTTCACACCATTTATTGCTATAATTATGTGTGCTCTTGGTTACTTCACCTGCAGGCGTATTATGATTGCTGCTTCTTCTTTTGTTAGTGAGAAAGCAATTTTCAAAAATGTTTGTTCAATAAATAGCCTTTAGATGGCAATTATTTTTAAATGTCCTCTCTAATAAAGTGTCTGTTATTATAAAAAAGAAAACCTCCTCCCTAGCAGAGACGAATCCTTTGTGTGGAACTGAGTTCTTGCTACAGCTGCAATCTTTTACTCGGCTCTTATCATATTACAATAGGCTTCTAAACTGCCTGTGGCCGCTGGAATAAGTCATCACACAGAGGTTCTTTCTGGCTGATATACAGCCTTCCCGATAGCTATTTTCAGGGAATCTTTCAGTTTTATTGTCTGTTTACAATACTGCAATAGAGGCTTTCCACCCTGTAGGTCTACCTCTGGCAAATAAAGTCAGAGGAGGCTGTGTGTTTTCTTTTTTTCCCAAAACAGATTTTGAGAAGGGAAAAAATAGTTCTCCTGTTTGCATCAAATATGTGTGCATTGTTTCAGTTTTTTTTTTTTCTCCTTTCCGTAATATTATTATAGGTATATAAAATGGGTAGACAAAGTTGGAAGACATAGTTGGAGGTGCATGGTGCAATTGCTCTAAGAATGTAATAAGTACACTGAAGGCCGCAAATAGTAAATAAAGCATGCCTTCTGTACAGCTCCATGCAAAGGGATTCACACTTCAGCATTTCTGTATTGTCACTTTGCAACAACAGACTTCAGTGTTTTTATTGGGATTTTATGTGACATTTGAATACAACATAATGCATAAATAAATGCAAGATTGTAAAAATACATCGCTTTTTTTTTGTTTTATGAAAATCTATGAAATCTAGTAAACTTTTGGAGACTGAATTGAAATAGGATTTGGGTCTCAATCATATGAATAGGCTTTGATACAAAATGCTCAACTGCAAAACGATTTACAAGCATAAACAGGCCTCCAAAAGTAACAGCATGGAAGGGAGAGATATTTAAAATTAAAGCAATCACACAACCAACAAGATGATCGCTTCACTTAGTTTTTTCACCATTATAGCACAGTGTAGGGATACTAAAGACAGATATAATGTGCAGTGGTGACAAGGCAACTCCTGAGCACTACAGTATATGTTTTACAAACGCATAGGTGTGGATTAACGACGTATTTACTTTAGAAAAATAAAAAGCCCAAGGGAGCTAGGAAACTGCTTGTCTGGTTTGTGACAGAAATGCTCTGCTTTTTTTTTTGGCAGTTTTGCAGCTGCACTATGCATTTTCCGCTTTCAGAGGATGAAATCCGAAGACTTTTTTTTTAAAAGGTGTTCAAACCTTAAAACTCCTCCACAACAAATATGTTCTTTAAGTAATCATTTACGGAATAGACGACCTATATTTTACTAAAACAGTTTGGAAAACCATGTAAAATTATTTATAACTTTAATCCACTTTAAAAAATTACTAACTATTTTGTCTGGATCAAGGGTTATGAATACTTATGTAAGCCACCACAATGGTAAAATAAACTGATAATTTTCAATACTAAATGTTATTCTGACAAATCTAAGAAATTAATATTCTATAAATCTTAAAATTGACTTTTAAATTTGGCTGTCCTTTGTGTTGTACTTAAATTGCAATAACTGCATTTGAAGTTTAAGACATAATTAAGTGCAGAGTTTCATAAATGGCATTGTAGCTTCCAGCAAAAAGAAGGCAGCCATCACAAAGTCAGTTTATAACTGTGAAATAACTCACTGTTTTGCTGTTTTCACTTTTGCAGCCAGAATGCAGCACTTCCTATGACCTATTCAAAGCTATTGTGTGCTTCTGGTTGGTGTTTGTACATGTTTTAATCCATTTAGAGCAAGGAGGGGATGCTTCCAGGCAATTTATAGCGCTCTCTATTACAGTAATTCCTCTCTGCTTGAAGGAACAGACGAGGATGTTGACAATGAGGTTCAACAACATAATAGACTCTGTTATGTTCAACAAAAACAGTTATTCAATAATAATGATACTTCAATTGGTAACACAAAATAAGCCGTGTGCGAATGCAAGTGACTAAATAGCTGCTGGTTTCTTGGCAGTGAAACATCAACCGGGTAGAACTATTCATTCAGTGCAGAACCTATTATATTGGGACAACGTTTGAAAACCTCCCTTGGAGTAAAGGTGACAATGCTGACACACTTAGTATTCACCAGACAGAATAACCACTGATTACGCCTGCTGCCTCGAGATGCTTTCTACCACACTGGCTGTCATGTTCGCACAACCACAGTGCAATGAGGGTTGCTTACTTTCAATTTGATGCTGCAGAGAAGAGGGTTGCTAGTCTGAGGTCACAGAAAGGTTCCCAACCACACCAGAGGTCTTCCTGCTGCCCGTTTGGCTCATTAGGGGATCCACAGTGGCTCCTAATACGTTTAGTCAACTCGTTATGGAGATCAGAATTGTTTTGAGCTAACAAAATCAAATTTTGTTTATTTTATAATGCTGCAAACTGTTTTTTTTTTTTGTCTTTGCATAACTACAGAACATTCCATTCAAAGTAGGTTTTAATTGATGCTCTTCTTTGTTCTAAAACTCAAACATATAAATAAAACATTAGAGTCTTACTCTGACACAAAATTTACAAAGTAGATTTTCATAAATGATCTGAAAAAGTTACTGGAAGTCTTTCAGATCTAAACACATTTTATATATTTTTTTTGAATGGAGGGCAAAACCAGCTTTTTGAATCATAGGACACGAATTTGCCCGGGAATTTATCATTAAATAAAAACATCTTTTATTCTCCCCTGGCGGGGAAATTCAGATGTAACAACAGCAAAATGATACGACTTTGAGGATTTTATGTTCCCACAAAGATAAAAGTATTAAAATAGATAGAAAAACTAATTAAGAGTAATATGCTGTATAATAAGAACACAAGAAACCTCTTGTGGTTTATTAGTGAATTTCTGTGCAGAACCTAGGCCACAGCCATAATTTTTTCTGGATCCTGTATTACAGGACCTTTTTGTCTTGTAAAATATTTTTGAGATCACGTTTGTTGTGAATTGGTGCTACATCAATAAAATGAACCAAACTACAACCACGGATAAAAATAAGATCTAAGTTTCAAGATTGAACATTTGTACGTTACACAGACATTTCCTAAAGGATTTCACACATAAATGCATTTTATCTGATAAAAGGGAAGAAATGAGAACTCACTTGGTAAACCAGAGTGACCTCCCTGTTATGGATTTCAAACAAAAGCTGCGGAGGGAAGCTCAATTTCCTCCTGTAAGTTTTGAACCCCTCTGCGGACACAGAGAGTAAAATATGTATTATAGCGGTCTGGATATTTCTCCTAACTCCGTTAGTCAGTGTGACATTGGCAAAAGACTGAACTCCCTCTCTCCTGCATTCGGTGTTTGGAGGGTGAGTCATAAGAGACCATGACTAATCATGAAATAACCTGTCACATATCTGAGTGAGCTGCCAGTGTGGCTCGCATTTTCAAATCTGTTGAACATAGCTCAGCACAGCCTGCGTCTGCTTGCATTCTAATGAGCCATCAGCTCGCATTAAATTATCCCAATCCGTGACACTTCACCCAAAAGCACACAAGAGGTCAGGGGAAGCAATGTCTAGTCACTGTAAATAATGAACAGGTTTATTTGTGGAAAAGAAATGTAGATTGCTGATGATATAAGTTCTTGAGGCTAATGAGGACATGAAGACACAGAGGGCCAGCACTGCAGTCGGCAGTCACACAGGCAAGGTTGGTACTTTAGACCTTAAATCAGGACGGTGTAAACAACATCGGACCAAAGTAAACATTGACTTTACTGGAAAACAATCTTGCTAAGCTATATTATACTGAAGCATCACGGCTAAAAGTATAGATTAAATCAGATGTTTACATACAATTTAAGGCAAACTTTTTGCCTGCACTGTCTGACATTCTGTTCGACTAAACATTTTGTTTTAGGTCACTTCATTTTCCCACGAATAATTACATTTAATAAATGTCACATTATACAGAGATCTACGTTTAAGGAATCTTTCTTCAAATGCAAAACTTTACAAACATTTCACCTGTAACAATGTGACTTGGGCCGAACATTTTGAGGTATCATTCCTCAAGTTTCTCACAATAGTTTGCTGTAATTCTGGCACCCTCCTCCAGACAGAACGAGTGAAACTGAGTCAGATTTGTAGGCTGATTTTGCTGAAACACTTCTTTTGTCCTCTGCCCACAAATTTGCTATGGGACTCAGATCAAAAGTTTTGTAACAAACACTCCAAAACATTGACTCTGCTGTCTTTAAGTCACATTTTGATAAAAAAAAAAAAAAAAATGTGTACAGTTTTTAGCACTCCGGCTGATATCTGGCAGTTTTGCTTCAATATTGAAGTACATCACTTACATAACATTTTCAGTTTTACTTCACCAGTAAGTGACATTGACTGGGGACTTTGTTGTAACAGCAGATATCAACATATACAGTTGATTGTTTCATTGTAATAAAGATAAACACAAAAAAACACAACCTTGGCCAGTCCCCCTGTAGAAGTGGTTCTGGTCTCTGTTATGGCCTGTTATTACTTAAGAGATAACAGTAAATCAAAGTTGTGGGTTGCAGTGGTCAGCAAAAAAAAACAACAAAAAAACAAAAAAACATTGGCCCTAACCTGAGCCAATGCACCTATGGCCAATCACTCTTAGTCCTGTCGCTCGTGCAACAAAACCTTTTGACTGTTCCAGAAAGTTTGTGGTAGCCTGTTTTAGCTGGAGATTTTCCAAAAATAGATGCAGAGAATCAGCAGTCAATCCTTTATGCATCATTTATTTGTGTATCTTACTAAGCAATTGAAATCCAAAGCAGATACAAAATGGTGTTACATAGACTTCAGAAAAATAACCAGCTGTTATGTGCCACTGTTACTTGTGCTCCAAGTTAAACAGTGCATCAGTCCATGTTGGATATCATAAAAAATGTATAAAGGGAGAAGCACAATCTAAAAAAAAAAAAGGACAAACTGTGCACTAGATTTTTCCATGTAAACGTTAAAGCAGTTTTAGTTTTTTTTTTACTATTGATCTCAAACTTGTGTTTAGAAGGTTTTTTTGTATTCAACGTCCATTTATTTAATCACTTCAATCAACAAATCCTTCAAGCATATTGCAGAAACTCAGTGCATTTAGGCCTTTACGCATGTGAAATTAGCATGCTGAAGTTCAAACTGAGTATCAGAGCAGAGAAGACAGTGACTTTGTGAGATGTAGCATGGTTGTTGGTGCCAGACAGGCTGGAATGGGTATTTCAGAAACGGACAATTTACTTGGATTTTAACACAAAACCATGTCTCGGGTTTGCAGAGAATGGGAAGGGAGAAGGGAAACTGTCCAAAGAGCAGCAGTGTGGAAGAAAATGTTTTGTTTGCCTCTGCCGAAGGTCAGAGGAAAATGGGCAGACTGGCTCGAGATGAAAGAAAGGCAACAGTATCCAAAATAACCACAACCAAGATATGAGGAATATAATCTCTGAATGTACAGCACATCAAAACTTGAAGCAGATGAGCCACAGATGCTGAAGATCACAGTGGATGTCATTCCTATCAGGTAAGAAATGTAAACTGAGGCTAAAATGTATGTGGGCAATCCAAAATAACTGACAATAAGAGGTAGGAAAAAATGCCCGGCCCAGTAAGTCTCGATTTCAGCCGCCGCATTCGGACGGTGGGTTAGAATTTGATGTAAACACAAGAGCATAGGTCCAATCTTCCTCCCATCAATAATTCATGCTGCTGGTAGTGTAATGAAACAGGGGACATTTTCTTAGTACGTTTAGAGTCTGTTTACCACCAATTTAGCCGTGTTTACTCGCCGCCTTGATATTGCTCCTGACCACATCCATCTCTTTCTGGCTGCTTTCAGCAGCATAAAAATAAAACTATGTCACAAAGCTCAAATCTCATAAAACTGACCGTTAAGGCAGTTCTGAAGACAAAATCAGGACTGACCCGGTACTAACAAGGTGTGTTCAATAAAATGGCAGGTCAGTCTAAAGTTAAGGTAAATATATAGACTCTGGGTCTTAAAGATTGATTTTAAGATCCAGACTTTGCTTTCAGTATTATGTTTTTTACCTGATGTTGGATGTTTCTTGTACTCACTCACCAAAATGAAAGCTAATACATTTAAGACAAATTAACAATCTCTTAACAGATGCTTTGTGAAAAAGAAAATACATTTTGCACCTCTTCACTGTTTTTGATTTCATCATTGTGAAGTTGCTTCACATTTCTCATAATGTCACACGTTGACATTTGAATTGAACCGACAGGGAAAATTCTCGATTGGCCTTTGAGCAGCAAACTATCAATAGAGAACAGCATTAAGTCTGAGTCAGTTTATCCAATAAAAAGCAACATTGATGTTTTCTATTTGTTTATCTTTCAAACACTTTTATCTAAAATTATTCTGTTAAACAGCACTTTTCTTTTATTATCTTCCCAGCTCAAAATCCATAAATGCAGTTTATGGACGAGCATCATCAGTATCTCTTTAGACAAACTGCTTTATGTCTTTGCCAGTTTATTAAGCTGCATGACTCATTTTGTCAGTGTCACTACATGAAACCCAGCATAGTTTCACTTCAAATATTGCCGAACAGGATAAGATATTAATCTGGTCTGATTACTGATGGCACTTCTAATGCACAATTAACATAAAAAACAGATTAGTATTTAATTATGTTTACTAGAGTTTTTAGTGCCTGAGCAGTGATGCTGCTCTTCTGAGAAAAAAGAAAAACATTAAAGTGTGCCACACAAGACATGATGTGAGAGACTACAAGGACAGAAACAAAAATAAAGGACATTTTTCCCTGAGGTGCTCGACTTCTTCTCACATCTATGTAATTGTCCTAAGTGTTTCTTGCACAAGGCTGAAGGGCTGAATGCTGCAAACGTGTAGTGTTGATTCAATCTGACGTGATGAATTTTATTAAATAATCAATTTGAATGTTTTCCTCATAAAAATAGAATTAGATTAGAGGCTAACCTTTAAGGACCTTAAATACGCTCAGCTACTCTGTTCAGCTTTTATCCAGTCTCTGTTAAAAAATATTGAGAGAAAGTTGGATGGTTGGATATCGAAGGAGAAGCAGTCTGTCCATAGAACAGTGGACCACATCTGCACCATTGTGAAAACTGTTAGGAGGGTCACCGGCGTGCACTTGTCAAGTCAACCTTTGCTTTTGTGGATCTGGAAAAGGCTAAACATAAAAGCTTTGTCTGCAGTCCCAGCTGAACATTAAACTTTTTCAAATGCAGGCTGGACTCCGTCAGGGTTGTCCCTTGTCCCTGACCCTGTTTGTGTTTTATTTAAACAGAATCTGAAGAAGGGAACCTCAAGATTTCATCTTTGTTTTTTGCAGATGACGTGGCTTTTGGTGTGCAGTGTAGTTGTCTGCAGTCGACCTTGAAGAAGCAGGGACAAAAATACGCTTTTCTTAGACAATGGTTCTCAACCAGGAGGAGGTACACCTCTCCATACAAGTCAAGACTCATCCTCTGCCTTTTTCTCAATTGATCGTATGATGGAGCGGGAGCAGCACAGGCTGACTGGGGTGTTGTCTGCAGTAATATGGGTGCTATTTCTGTCCACTGTGGAGAAGAATGAGCCGAGTCAAAAAGCCTCCATTTATCTGTCTGTCTACGTTTCAACCCTCACCTGTGGTCATTAGACATGGATTGTGACAGAAAGGTTGATAACCCACATATAAGAGGCTGAAAAGAGCTTCTTTTGGGTGGCTGTTCTTGGCTGTATAGATAGGCAGAGGAGAACCATCATTCGAAGGGAGCTCTGAATAAAGGTAGTCTGCCTTGAAAAGAGTCTCTTGAGGTGGTTCAGGAATCCTGTTGGGATGCCTGCTGGGCGCTCCTCTTTCAGTGTTTTCAGGGCACATCCAACTGGGAGGAGACTCGGGTGAAAACCCAAAATTTGATGGCCATTTTGTCACAGTTGACCTGGGAAAACGATGAGATCCCAAATAATAAACTAGGGAATGGGATGTCTGCAAGTTTCCACAAAGGGAAATATTTAATTAGCAGATGGACATCTTCAAGTCTTTTATGCCATTATAATCCTTTAATCTCTGGATATATATATTTTTTTTGTTTTGTGAATCCTTAATTGGGTTGTAATAGCAACATCGTTATGCAATTAGCCCACAATTTCCTGACTATTCTCTGTCTTTTCCATCATTATGATGTTCTGACCATTTTCTGCAACATTCAGCACCTCATTCAGAGAACTATGGCAACAAAATTAAAAGTCTGGCCAAAAATGCTCCTGGAAAACTTGAATACATGCCACATTGCCAAATAATCCACTGCAGTTCTCCTTTGCATACATTCATGGAGCAATGGAAATGTGCAATATTCTTATATTTTGCATCTTTAGTTCATATTCTAGAAGAAAGGTTAGTTCATGTAGGAAAAACAAAAACTAAAATTGCAACAATGGTTGGATTTTATTCCGCATTTATCTTCCAAAACAACTATTATTCTTAACTTTGGTTTTAATTCCATTTGAGCACATTTAAATAGTGTTTTGTGGCAGGTAGGATCTCATTATTTTTATTATATGCAGAAATCAGAGCCTAAGCGTGTCCTCTGAAACTAATTACGGCAAACCAACAGAAGACATTTCATCAATTGTGCATCAAAGCAGAACTTTTTAATCTCCACAGACCTAACTTTCTGAAACATGTACTAAAACCTTACAGTGATCTGCTTATATCATTTTCCGCAGACCGCCATGCTCATTTTCAAAAACTTAATTAAGACAATTTTGACAAGCTGCACTGAATTTGATGTGAGATTAGTTGAAACTGTTAAATGAACGCTGCCGTGAGTCACTCATTTATATCTCCAATTCAACATGCGCTTTCTGCATTAGCCTGTTTAATTGTAATTACTGCTAATCAGAAATACTTAAATAGACCTGGAATATAAACATCCATTGCAAGCTCGTAAAATTTCTGTCATATGAAAAGTCTTTTTAAGCAGATAAGCTTCATGTATGGAAATAAAAAATAAAAAAAAACAACGTATTGGACATTTTGTGTTAATTCCTCTGTTGGATCCCAAGCAAACTAAAATGGTAACTTTACAGACTCCAGGAAGAGTCACATATCTGAACTCTATTCCTGTTAGGTCATCATGTTATGAAGAGCAATATATTTTCTTGAGCCTCTGTCCCAAGGCTCAAGATTAAGTCAAAACCTCTATCCTGGATTATCCCGTCTGGGACGTACGAGTAATTGTGAATGAATCCACCTGAAATGAAGGTCAAAAGAAAAACAGCATTTTATCGAGCATTGCATCATGCTACATCTTCCCTCCTTTGTTCCCCCACCGATTTCAGGTGAAACATCACATTTCTCCTAAAACCACAAAGCAGGAAGATTTAATCTTTCTAAAAACATGTAACTAAACACATTTCGAAATATCTTAAATCTCTACACACGTGTTGGCAACCCGCTGTAATGGCTGTCACTGTCATGTTTTTCGCTGGTAGTGATCTCAGTCACTGGCAGGAGGCGAGCAGAATGACAAACCAATGGAAGAACACAAGTAGAACCAAGATTTAAGTGGTACGGATAGAATTTCGAAGATATTTTCTGTTTCAATAAAAACTGGAAGAGCAATTAGAAGGAACATTATTCACAGCTAATGAAATTCCTTTTCATAAATTTGGGAGTGGAGGATACCAGAATCATAATAGTTGCTGTTGTCAGGGAGGACAACAGCAACTAACCTGATGATCTGACAAAGGCATAACAGAAGAGGGAGGCAAAAGTGATGAGGAGGTGATTAATATGTGGCTGGCTAACCAGGGAACAAGAGAGGAATGACAGTGGGAAAAACAGCATCAGAGTAATACTTCCTGATTTACAAAGATAAACATATTATGTAAATGGCATGTACTTTTGTCTTTCCTATTTTGAAGAGTGGTTATGGCAAATTGCCTCTGTGTCATTTTATACTTATTTATCCATAGGAAAAGCAAGGATTACCATAACTAAATAAACTAGAATATACTAAAAGCTTTACTCAACTCGAACTGAGAATAAACAAGTAAATCAATGTTCAATTTATCTTAAAGGAAATGTTACATTTTCTAAAATTAAAGTTGAATGAAAAAATAAGATGTTATGGAAGAAACAGGAGTATATCTATAATCCTTATAGTTTCTATTTTTTTACTGTGACAAACGGGCCAATGTGTGAACACAAGCAGGTAATAAATATGCCAAATCAATTATCTGTAACTGCAAAGGTTAACCAATAATTACACACACACCATATGCTTAGAGGAGGAAGTGCTGAAAATTGAGCACCGAACATCATTCTTGTTAATTCTGGTAATGAAGCCACGACCTAGAAATAATAAGCACAGATGTTTATTGCAAACTCACTTAGACAATGTCTGTATATGAATATCAATGCACTGAGTCACAAACCAAGTAGAAATGATTTCAGCTTTTCCTATTGTGGGTTAAATGGTTAAACAGAACGGCTTCTTTCTAATCCTTGGTCACGGAAAAATTCTTCAGATTGTCGGTGTTGATAAAATTAACTAAAATTTACTTTCCAGTGTGAAAAGAGGCGAGCTTTGACATCTCATGCTGAATAAAATTACAAAAATTCCAAGTATCAGTCATTGTTTTTACACGGATCTATTGACCCTAACCAGCCAGCCCATCACAGGTCAACATACAAACAACAAAACATGCACAGAGTCGTACCGAAGGCTACGACCAATTGACCTAACATTCATGTTGTTGCAGTGTGGAAGGAAGCTAGAGTATCCATGCAGAAAGAACCCCAGAGGGGATCTGAACCCAAGAACATTTTGCTGCAAGGCAAAAAAAATAACCATTGCTACACTGTTCATTGTTTATACACTACAGCAACATTTTGTTTTGCGTCCAAGGACTCAGTGATGGTTCAATGTGAAGCACAAGACTTGTTATTTACGCCAAACAGATCTGATCTATTGGGTTGACCTTTGATATTGGGCTGCCATGCCATTTAGCGTGGGCTTGATTGAGAGGCCTCCCAAAAACGGTGAGATGAAAATCACAAAACCTTCCATGAAATTGGGCTTTAGTTGAATATGTTGTTTAGCTGTAATATTAAAAGTCTTTTTTTTTTTTTTTTTTCGTTTTTGCATAATTTGAAAAACATTTTCTCTAGGAACTTGTAAAAAGAATTCAGCTGAAAGACTGGAATCAAGGCCATAGTTCAAAACATCCTAATTGCAATAACATGATGCTGGAATCTGAAATACTTTCAAAGATGACTTAACCAAAATAGCTAAACCGTGTGATTATGTCTCAGAATTACAAAAGTAAAATCAGATATCTGCAGAAAGAAAAGTCGGTACAGATTGGTGGGAGGATTTGTGTGGTTTATCCAGTAAGCTTGTAATTAAAACTGAAAACACGCATACCAACATTATGGAACTTATTTGACATCTTATTCAAGAATAATAAGGATCAGCTGCATGTTATTGCTGTTTGTGAGAAAAGAAAATAAATGCAGGAAGTCTGTTTGTTTCAAAGAAAACAACTTACAACATAAGTAGATTTGCATGGGGAAACACAAATACACTCCCAAGAGATTGAAAGTGAAAAGAGAAATGAGTCAATTTCAAGACAGTAATGTGAAGTGAAAATCAACAAATCAGGGCACACTTTGAAAAGCATACATAAAAGGTTCTTTGAATACAAGGAAAAACTAAACTAAGAATGTCCATGGTTCACTTCATCCTTTTAAACATTGCTTTTCTTGTGTAACTGTGTGAAAGATAAGATCTGCTTTAACTAATGCTTTTCAAGCTGAGCTATAAAGTTATACCTTTGATGCCTCATCCGGTGTCACTTTTGAACACCAGAGACATAACTCAGTCTTCTTTTCATAGTGAAATGTACTTTTTTTTTTTGCTCTGATCTCTTTTTTTTTCTTTTTTTCTTTTTTTTTGAAAGTAAGCTTGAAAATGGATCTGGTCTTACCTCTATTTGTATATAAAGTCCATGGACCATATCCATATCCATCTCTACATATCACTGTCTCCTTCTTGTTTGCTTTCATTTGTAAAACTCTGACTGTTTTAAGGAGGCTGATCGCCAAGGAGGAGAGTCATTCTTAAATTGTTCTATTCTGACTATTTTTTTGTGTGTCTTTAAGATTGTTTTCAGCAGATGGTGCTCAGCGCTGCCCCCTTTCAGTGCGGCATGGTACTTTCCCCCTCACCTTGCGAGTTTCACTCCATGTTTATTCAGAAAGACTAAATATGTCACACATATCCAATAGACAGGCTATGGAACATCAACATGTGTAGAACAAGTGTCAAACTTGTATATGTCACTTTCTTATTCATTTACTGAATGTAAAAAGTTCCAGTTTTGAGTTTCCAATGGGTTGATCAGCTTTTAGGACAAACAAGGCTAAACACAGTCCTATTCTGGTCACCAGCAGATCTTTGAGTGCATTTCTAGTTACAACTTTTATTGTCTTTACACATTAATGGATGCTTTAAAAACTACAGAAAAGTGTATTTAACTAAAAAAAAACAAAAAAAAAAAACACATACACACACACACACATCAAGGAAACCCTCAGATGAGGAAACCGCTTTTGTTGACTTCTACAACATCAAGTGCACAACGGTTTGCTGAATTTTCTCTCCAAAGTTAAAATGTGAGTGAACAAACATGCTTCTAACCATCAATGACGAAGTATTATCTTTTTATCCTTACATGTGTTTCGTACTGCTCACTTAATTCTTCACTCAGATACAAAACTGCAGTCTTTGTGAGCGAACAAATGAGCTCCTATCTTTGAAGTGTCTTTTTTTTTATCTTTATATATTACCTTTCTAACCAGCACACCACTTATCAAGAAATTATCCTCTGCTAGAGTGCCTGCTGAGCTTATAGTGTAACGTACTTTTCCCTCTTAAAAAGTAAAACATAAAACCACATTTTAAAAACAATTACCACAAAGACACATTTCTTGCAGTTATTCTAAATGATTCTGCAGCAAATGAAGCTTAACTTGCCATGGCTGGCCTATTAAACCCAATATTTTGCTATAATTAATATGAGGAGCCCTTGGTAACAGTTGGCTGTATTATTCATGACCTTGCTACATAAGAAATATGTTTTGTTGTTGTAATATGGTGAAACAGTGAGTCATGCGTGACTATGTTTAAAAAGACAATGCACAGAGGAGAGGACATAATTATTGCTTGGATTTTGTTGGAATGGTTAACACATTAATCTCATATCGTTGTGTAAAACTTACCTTCAGTCCTTAGAATGTGAATCCTCTAAGACAAAAACTCATTAAAATTCTATTAAGACCTAAATGGAAGCAGTTTCAATGCGTGGCAGGCGGGACACCGCCTAAAGGTTTCATCCCTTTAGAGGTAAAAAAAAAGCTGACTGTTCTTTCTAAAGTGTATTTCATGCGTTACTGAATTCTGTATTGATGGTGGAATTTGATCTGCATCGTGTCAGTGATAAGCCTGTCAAGAAGACATTTTCCAGCGTCGTAGCCAGTCGGGCGTGATACACCTTTACTCACGGTCACTGCAGAAAGGTCCCCCGTAGGTGGTCATGGTGCAGTCGCAGGAGAAGCCCTCCCACAGCTGCAGACACACACCTTGGTGGTGGCAGGAGTCCTCTGTACAGGTTGTGCTGGGCCCTGAAGGGTGTTCACAGCAGATTAAGCAAGGGCTTTTCACTTCACTTTATGCACCTTTGCTTTTACTCAAGAGGAGTGAACGAAACAAAAGTAAGTAAAACACTTATGGCTACCTTTACATACCCAACAATCCATGTAGTTTAGGAATGTTGTACAAACAAAATCTTGAGAGAGTGGCCCGCATTTGCGTTCAACCCTCTTCAGATAATGGTTTGTATGTTGCACCAGATTTAATTTGGGGTTAACAGAGTAAATGGGGTGTAATATAAATGCATGTCAGATTTTCCAGATTTGACTTGGAAAAACGATTTTCACAGCCGCCCATTGTTTTCCTTCCACTTCACAATTCTGCAGTGTGGGATGGATGAATGAATAAATAGTTCTCATGCTTTCCTACAAAAATAATCAAATAGGCTTTTACTGATAACATATACTGAATACATTGGATAAAGAGACAAAAAACTAAAACATAAATCAGTAATAAATGCATTTTATAAGTAAGCTTTGTTAAGTCATGCCACTTTGATTTCTTATGACAGAATCTCAAAGCCAAGAACTAAAAAGACCTTTATAACCTTAGGACTAAGACTTTGGACATTTAAATATGTGCAGTCACATTAAAATAAAAGCACATAATCTGGTAATTCTAGAGTTTTGGTTAATGAATAATCAGGGGATTGGAAGTATATATCTCTGCGTCTGCAGGGATTCAATCACATTTTGTTTAGATTCAAGTCGTCTTTTATGTGGGCAATAGAGGCAGCTGTCATCATTCAGATGGGCAGGCACATGCAGAGGGAGGGGTGGGGGTGCTTGAGCACCTGCCCCTTTTGCTCCTTGCCCCCAAGTGGCCTTTTGGTCAATCTCTTTTTTTTGTATTATTTTCTAAGCTCTCTTCTGACACATAATAACATGTACTAAAATTATTTGTTTTTTGTTGTTTTTGTTTTTTTGTACAACATAATAAGCCCTCTCGTCACCTTGTTACCTTTGACTTTTTTCCCGTGACGCATGACGCAAATGCCTCTTGCGCACTGAGATAAGGCGGCTAACTGGAGCTCAACGTAGCGAATGTTCCAGATTATAGATCAGTTTTTGGTGAATTAAAAAAAAACAAACAACGTTTTTGGTGAATAAAGTGGAGTAGACTTGCTACTTGTCAGATGACGGAAAACGTTGAATGTTGTATCGTTTCTGCTTCAGCACGGAGTAGCGGTTTAAGCAGAGAGGTAATGAAATACAACAGACACTGACAGGCCTCTGCGTCTGCCTTTCTCTGAAGAACTACTGAGCGGGAGGAGACAGCCAGGTGAGGAAAAACTGTTCTTATCTATCGAGTCAGTATTTTTATCATACAGACATTAGCCAGTTGCTGTTGTGCTACTACTTGCTAGCTGCTAGCTAACGACTTTGCTAGCAAAGCTAGATAACTAAAAAGCTTCTTCCTTGTATCGTTAATGATATCAGTATCGCTTGTGCAATACTGGGCACATTGCCCGTCCAAAACCGATCATCTCCATATTGGATAAATGTCTTCTTATTTCCTTTGCTGCATAATGTACTTTGCATTTATTCTGGTGTTAGGTAAATGTATCTTGAAGGAGAATAGCACTTAAATAAAAGTCCAACAAAGATATTCATTTAGAATTAAAAATAACTCACCCTGAATTACCATGATAGATGTAATGTATGTAATAAAAGTGTGTCATTAATGAAGGGGAAAAACACTCAATCCAGACTTTAAGTAAGTTTAGGGTCTGGTTTGCAGAATGAAGTTAATTTTGTTTCACAATTATTTAATGAAAAAAAATTAAAAAAACTAACCTCAGTCAAGTAAAATAAAATTGTAATTAAATCTTTTGGAAATGTAATGATTTCTTCTTTTTTTAAAAAAACAAAACAAAACAAAAACAAAACAAAAGGTTTTCTTTAAATATATATATATTTTAATTAAATAACTCATTTTTGTCTTGTGAACTTAAAAAGTTATTTGCCAAACATAAACTTTTATTTGCACACATCAGAAATCTTATGTTGTGATTTTAGGCCCTGGCCACGACGTCATGTGAGAATCACAAGCAAAACTTTGAGTCACAAACAAAAACTTAGAATAGCAAGAAAATATTTCTAACATGCACAAATAAGTTTGTTTTGCAAATAATTTTTTCACTTCATGAGACAAAAATGTGTGATTTTAATTTTAAAAAATGTTTTTTAAGCTAAACTCAGTAGGCTTTTCTCATGGTGACATGCATTAACAATTCAATATTTGCTTTTCTTTTTTCTTTTTTTCTTTTTTCTGCAGCTCCACATTAAAGTTTGATGGAGCTCTGCTTTCCTGAATGGACCATCTTCATCTCCACTGCTAGTGTAGCAAACCAAGCAGCTCTTTTTTTTTATAGATTACAGTCCACTAAGAGGTTGCATTGTGCCCTTGTTTATATTTTTAATAGTGTAATTCTGTAAAGACAAAATATGTCTGGTGGTCTAGCTCTGATTTACATATCTTGCTAAATTGCGGGTTTGAATATTGCAATACTTTCCTATAGCAAAATAGACCTGCAGAAAGAAATTACTAATAAAATATCTTACATATGCATAGTTGTATGCTCTATCTAGAGATTTTCCTTAGCTTTGATTGTATATCTCACAATTTTGTAATTTATAATTGTTTATTAAACTCTGAAAACTGTGTGGCTTTAATATTCTGTCCTAGAATGCGGTTAGATGTGGCCTTTTTTTTCTTGAGCACCTGACCCTTTAGAGGTCTCTGCACAGCCCTGCGGCTGGGTGCATAAGCACAAGATATGAAAGACAACTTATCAAACTGATTTTACATGAGGGAATAGCTAACTCTATTTAGATAGATCTAGAGCTTATTGACATCTATTTATGTTATTCTCACAGGGAGGAACTTCATAGATGCTGACTTGAAGATGTTCCTAATGGTTTTGGAATTACTTGTGTTTGTATTTGGATTATCTTGTCGAAAACTGTTAGTTTAAAAGTTGTTTCTTAAGTTCTGTTCGCGGTGTATTTTGGTTTAGACATATTTGTTTTGTACTAATACTTCTCCTGTTGTTTAGTAGATTATTCTGTGTTTTGATTCGTCTCCTCTTGTGCTCACTGGGTTTTTATTAATCAACTTCCCTTAGTTTTTCCTTATGGTTTCTTCCCCAACTGCACCACATTCCCCTGATTACGACTCCCAGTTCTCATTACCACACTCATCAGGTCTCTCAGCATTTTATTAGGCAGTTTTTATAGATTAGATTTTTGGACTGTAAAAAAATTACAAAAAAAAAAAAAAAAAGTCAAAATCCCCTCATGAATAAATACTGCAACATTTAAAATAAAAAAATAGATTTACTGAATTTCTTTTCTTCCCAATCAATTTGGAATATTTGAGACACCTGTTCAATTCCAAAACCAATCGGGAACAATTAGCGTGCAGTGAGAGGCCTCCTGTCCCTCTGGTTTAATCCCTAATACGCCAAGCTGAACAACAAGAAAACCATTTACAGAAATGATCTGGGATTTTTTTTTGCCCTCACCTCCGCAGCCTCGTTCCACCTCTCCCACCTTGTGAAGGGCATCCGCTAGCAGCTCAGGGAGCCTTCCATTTAAGTCCACAGAAGCCAGACAGCCCTTGTATCCTTCCCGAGAAGCTATTAACCTGGGAAGGCTGCTGTACATGCTCTTTCCAACACCACCAATGTACAGCTCCCCTAGAAAACACAAAGTTAAGGAACAGAAATGCTTTTTAGCAAGCTTAAATCTCAAATTAAACATGAAAATAGTCGGATTTTGTTGTAAACAGCATGTATTTTACCTTTTAGGTCCAGGTTTCGGGCTCCGTTGGTGTGTTGCGTAACGGTACGGGAATCGATCTTGAGTACGTGTACATTGTTGCTGTCACGGGAGATCACCACGTTGTGCCATTGGTTATCATTGAGAGGCTTGTCAGAGTTACCCTTCATTAGCGACGGTCCATTTCCCAAGTCAAACACATAATGAATGTACCTATAAGACGAAACACTTGTTCAAGATCTGTGTTTTCAAATTCCTTTCATAACAAATGTCACACATAAATTACCACTAATTCTACTCGGCAACAATTAATTTTCTTTTGCTGCCATTCAAATAAAATAATGTGATTTAATTGCAAACTAGTGTGTTTTACTTCAAGCATAGTCATCAGACAGACTTCATTCAAACTTAATTATGTTAATAATCAAAGTTAAAAACCATCCATGAATGAGCCGCCACACTTCACACAAAACACTGAACAGCCGGAAAATCCTGACAGAAGTGTTGGGAGCCTTTTTTTTTTTTTTTTTGTCTGTGTTGTCTTTTGGAGCTTCTGCTGCTGGTTCCAGATCTGAACAAGACCTCCTGCTGACTAATTGCTCACTGACAGAGAGTTTGTGCTTGGCATTTCAGTGGGATGATACAATTGCGGCTTTGCTGGCTCTGTTTCCACAGCCACTTTCTGATGTTCTTGCCATGAAAAAATATCTTTAATGAAAAAAACAAAAAGATCCTTTGAAACATAGCGGTGTTGTTGATGCTTGTTCAGGGGAGCTATCAACATGTTTTAACTTGAGACACCTGGACACTAATTGCCTCACAAATAATTTTAAATGAACCCCTGTATCATGCATTTACAGTTCAAGAATTTACACGTAGTATCATATAATTGTGGGGCTTTTAACTTTCAATTTGAAACATTCTTTCCCCAGAGTGGATTGGTTATAGGACAAATAACTTGCATGATGTCGGGCTTTGTCAGTGTTTAAAGGCATAACAAGCTCAGTATGTGTAAACTTTGGATTTTGTAGAATATAAAGATTCCCTCGAAAATAATTTAATTTAGCAAATAAAATGTTTTACTTATCCTGACTGACTTAAACAGCAATTATTAAATCTGATATAGTATAGAAGTGAGAAAAATAAAACACACGAATGGTCTTTTTCCCCACAGTGTATATCAATATATGGTTTTTGGAAAATCCACTAAAACTAACATCTTGTTTAGCCGATTCTTGTTTTAAAATTTTCTGATAAAGATGCATTTTGTATTATTTCGACTAGGAAAAAACTTCCATGAGATTAATTAATAAAAAAAAAACCTTTCAATCAACATGACATTCATACATACTGTATGTAAAAGTCAGACTTTAAAGAGGAGTGTTACGTAAAATCGGCTTTGTGTTTTATATCATGTATTATGTTATTCCCTCATCAAAAACAAACCTGAAGTGTTGCTTTGAATTTCTCAGGCATGCTTGAAGAATCCTTGACTCTCTTGTGGCAGCTATTCTGGCATTCATACAAAGTGCTGCCTATATAAGATTGGGAGCTTCATAAAGAGACAGAGGCCAATTTCAAAGTATTAAATTGCTAAGCCAAGTTTCTTACATCGTACAGTAAAATTTTGTTTGATATATAGCATTTTTGCGATACAGTTTGCTATAAAAATGGCATTATATCCCTGGAAGACACATAACATGATGTATAAAATATCCCATCGCTCACCCTTTGACAAGCTCCACCACGATGAAGTCACTGCCGTCTCCGGAGTTATACAGTATCAGGCCATCCGCACTGCTGGTTTTAAACTGGAAAAAGAGGTGCATGGAAGCGTAGGCCTGCAAGGTCGAAAAGGCCAAATAGCTGGCTTGAGTTAGGAAAGTTACGGGGTTGGCCACAATGTGTCTCATGCCAAACCGAGCATTAAGCTCGCAGAAGGAAATGTCTCCATTCTTGCACTGGTCCAGATAGAGCATCCCATTGAAGGAGAGCGCTTGCAAGTGGCCGATGAAATTGGAGGGCATCACTGAGATGAAGCGGCGCTCTGTCATGATTCCTGTCTCGATGTTGTTGAACTCCAGGCGGGTGTGGGCACCAGTCATGTGGCCTAGAGAACAAACCCATTTATCATGAGCTGCTAAAACACTTTTGATAGGCCACATTTCTTTTTCTCATCTCTCTACCTTCCATTGTCACATTGTCTACTGATAGCTGCAAGTTCTTCCCACGTCGCGCCACCTTCACTGTGTGCCACTCGTTGTCATTCAGCTTCTCGCCTACAAGAAGAGTCTCTGGTCCCTTGCCTAAGAGGAGGAAAGCGTCAAGTGACAATCATATCACAGGGGCGCAGTATCTTTTCACACGAGCACTCAAACTTGAGAAGCACTTACAGGGTGAATACATCCATTTACTTATCACTCACACATACAGCAGAAACATTCAGGAGAAAGCAATAATTTAAATTCACCTCCTTTTCAAAGTAAAACTAAGAACAAAACACCTACAGCACAGTCATTTCCAGGCTAAATATTTAACGTGTGTTGAGCCATTTGTGTGATCTCTGCTGAAAAGCTGTGTTGGCTTACAGTGAAGGCCCTGGCTCACTCATATAAATTCAAGTTTCAGATTTTCTTCACTATCCTCTGCATTTTTCACTGGTTTAAAAATAGGTCACAGTGCAGAGGCTTGCCACTGCAGTACCGTCAACCCGAATCAGCGCCTATGCAACAGGCCGACACGGCAGTTCAAAGGAGTTCTGACATCGCTTGGGAAACTAATTGGCCATGCCTAAGCTGACTTTGCCTTGAGGGGTTTGTCTGTCTAATTGTGCTCAGGGCGCAGGAGAATTACAAGGGACGCATAGAGGGCAATAAATGAAAAACATCAGCTGGTTTCCGAACAATACACTGTTTCATCCTCTGGGAAATAAAACCCGTGCCTGGAGACCTTGTCCGGCTGCAAATTAAGTGTCTCCACGTAGCACATCGCATGACACGGACTGAATATTGGCTACGCACTCGGAGTGGATCAATAACATCAAATCCTGCATCCTTTGCATTCAATGGACTTACTTAGATGTGGAAAAACAAACCACTGTGCGGAGTCAAGTAGAGCTGAAAAGGCAGAAATGTTTACCTTGTGGATCACTATCATGAAATCAGACATACGGGCAGGATTTGCTGTAATGAAATAGGAGTTTGCAGGACGAAGGGTAGAGGAGGCTGTTCATCTAATCTGTGCTGCTCAGAAGGGGAGCTTTGCTGCTATCTAAACATCTAAGGCCAAATACACGAATACCAACACAGAAAAAAATGTTACTTCTAGAAAGTTTGGGCCAGAGAAGTAATGATTTATACAGTAGGAAAAATAAACATTGAACAAACAAATGTTTTCCTCAGAAAATATACACGAGTGATCTCCATAAATGTAGAAATGTAGACAACTCGTTCCATTAAATTATGTGTAATAAAGCGGAATGGAACACGATCACGGACATTTTTTTCAATGCTTTTCAGAGTAATTACAACTTCAACTCATCTTGTGTAAAAAAAAAAAAAAAAGTCATTTGCATTTCTTAGTTTTGAGTTTGAAATATTCTTCCACATTACTGTCTTCCAACCTTTAAAGCTTCTGGGGGCCTCTTCTATGACATCTAATCTTCAAGGAGCTTTATTTTTTGTCTCAGAAATCATTTGAGAGTTTCCTTGGCTGTGTGCTCAGGATCATTCTCTTGCTGAAAAATTCACCGTCGTTTCTTCTTCAGTTTCTTATTAAGAAGGTCCCGGTACATTTCTCCATTGATCCTTCATTCGATATGAAGCTTGCCTGTAGCCTGCTAAAAACTACTCCCCATCGTCGTAGTCTCAGATTCAAACCTCACTGTTGATGTTTTTTACTGTGGTGTGCAGTGCCATCTATTCTCTAAATATTGTGTGTGCACTGACATTTAAAGAGATACTTTTTAATCTAATCTATTCTTTACTTTACTTTTGATGTATGTTACATTTTCAAAATTTCCTTTGGGAAACTTTGAATGAGTTTCAGCAATCTGTTTCTTCAACAGTGGAGTTTTGTGCAATGAGCATACACTAAGGTCACCACAGTTCAGTACAATTACTTATTGCTTACATATAAACCATAGTTGCCTTGCAGCAGAAAACTTTAGGATTTCAATTTCAGTCAAGAATGGAGTATTATTGACTCCAACAGGCACTTCCTCCCTCAGGCCATTTTTAACAGATCATTTTTGAGGAATTTTGACAATTTACACGTCGAACTTTGACAAACTCCACCTCGGCATTAAAATTTCCTCACACTAATCAAATTTAAACTCTATCAGAGAGCAGCTAAGGCGGATTTAGTGACTTATATGAGCAAACATTATTATGCTGATGACATTAATTTATCCACTGAAGATTTCTGTGGTGAATGATCTAAAAATGAGCTGCACGGGGATGCTTTCAGCTTTAATTATTTCATTTATATCTTTAAAACTGTTGAAATAGTTGTTTTGATTCCTTCCTATGTTAGGATTATCCGGGCTACTACCAACATCTATTTTTCCTTGCATTTTACAAGAGTACAGCATGTCCAAAATTTTTAAAAGCATTCTTAATAATTAGCAGTAATCAGCAAAAACAAAATGGCATTGCAGCAATCAGAAACTCTTCTTATGGTTTCTGACCAGCTTTTTGAAAATTTCCACTGGTATTTTTAACCCTCCTCTTGTCCTCGGATCAAAATGACCCGAGGACAACAGGAGGGTTAAAGAGTATTTAAGGTTGGAAGGCCTCCTTGCCATCACTCTAATGTTTTGCTCCATCTGTTGATTCTCCGTCAGAGACAAGTTTGGGCTGCTCCAGGAACCAGGAAATCATTACTGTTTAAACTTGACCTTTAATAACATAAAGTTACCTAATTTTTAAAGTCCAATCAGTAATACTTTTATAACAAATTTATATCAGTAATGATTTCTTGGTTAATGTCAAGTTGTCATAACAAAGACATTTTGAATAATGTCAACTTTGTATTAAAAGTGTCATAATTTACCGAATGACGCTTTATGCCAACAGTCATAAATATTCATGAAGGCTAATTCATGTTCATGACAGGTGTTATGTCATGTTTATGACGGTGTCATGTCAATCTTATTCACCCCCCTTCAAATAAAGTGTTACTAAAGTTCCTTTATTCAGAAGAAACATGTTCATTAAATTATTTTTAACCCGAATCTGTCAAAGGAATGAATACTTTTGGTGTTAACTATTTTCTGATTGAAACATAAAATACACTTATACTTTATTTCATTACTATATTGTATACATAGTGTTGGATCCTTAAAAAACAAACAAAAAAAACAAACATATGCTCAAATTGCAGTGTTTCCAGATGTGAGAAAATGTATTATCTAAATAAAAAAGCAGAAATACAATGGAAATTAACAAAAAAAGCCATAGTTTGATTCTAATTATTTTACATTAATGCAGTGATTGTCTTGCTATTTTATCTGTGATTAAGAATTTAGTGAAGAACTCAGATGAAAAATGTTTGATGAATGAAACTCTATTAATTAAACATTGTCCTCTATATATTTCTTTCACATCTTAGTGCATCAATTGATTTTAAACTTTAAAAGCATCTGTATCTACTGTATATTATCAAAGGCCATCCTGATCCGTCTGTGTATTTGGGCTGAAACCCCATTGTGTGGTTTATCACATACACAAAAATTATGTTGCGACTGAAAATCAGTTTATTCGTCCTCAGTTACTGATCCATACCTGAAATTTGTGTTTCGATGATAAATTTGATGCTGCAGCAAATTCACCTGATTGCTTTTTTTGTCCTTCATCAGTTTAAAACAAATTCTAAAGAGATATTCTTTAAAGAAAAAAAAAAATGAATTAATAGTTGCAAGTTAAACATCCTATGAACTTTGTGTATGAGTAATTATAAATGAGCTGCATATAATAAATATAATAAAAGTACATTTTTATAAAAGATCCATCTCTGATTCAGCAGGAGGTATTGAGATGGTGGACTGTGATCTATATTCTTCCAGGCATCTGACCGTAAACTCTTAGAAATCTGGCTTCCTTTCAAAGCTCCTTCACTTCACAAGCTCTTCTTCCAGAAGCTCAGGCCCCAGCCGCCCATGCAAGGAGTCTGTTTTGTCCAGTTTGATCCTCACTTAAAATTGAATTTGATTAATACTCTCAAACAAAGACGACTTCAAAGGTGCCGCCGCAGCTAAACAGGTCATCCCTGCGAGCACGCCGAGACCCAGCCGTGCGTGACGTGCATGCTAATCGTAGCGTGTTATAGTCATTTTGTAATTTGGTGCATCTTACTTCAGGAGCATCTAGTGGCCCGTTATTCTGTGGTTATACAAGAATTAATCAAGGGCACTTTAACAAGATTTGTTAAACCAACTTTTACCCTCCCTGTGTGCATCCAGTGATGGATGGTTTCCAGGAACTCTCTGCAGAGAAGCTCCTTCTCTGGTTCTGTCACAATTATACATCAAATATCTCAATTATCAACCTCGGAATTTTTTTTTTTTTTTTTTTTTTTATGTCCTCCATGAAATTAAGAGTAGATATATTTTTAATTCGCTCAGAGGTTTGGTGCATGCTTGGTTCAGCATCTATGAAAGCCTCTTTTGTCACATCTGTCGATTAGGCTTTTGCATACACCATCATTTTTTAAAAAATATCTGGAAGCCATTTAATTACACACATACGAGACATATGTTCTATGATCAATACGTGAAAGTGCATTGCCATCTGCTGGCACACATTGGGACTTTTTTTAAAACCCAGACAGTAAAAGGAAAGAGGGATAACTGCTCACTTTATCCAATTTAACATTTTTTGTTATATTACAATTTTCTATGAGATGCAGGAAATCTTAAAAAAAAAATACCTTTAAGATAACTATTCACACACATACATAAACATTCCCTCCACTTACCTTGATCAGATAAAGAAAGTGCAATCAATTGAACAGAGGGGGCAGCAGATTAGTCTTACAGATGTGCAATAAATCTGTTGCAAATGTGCCCTTATCTGCCTTTCAAAGACGCTAAAGCTTCATCTCCAACTAATAAATTAACAGGATTACAGGCTGAGGCCAGGTCTCAATGAACAGTAAATGTTGCATTTGCGAGTCTAATAAAAACTGCTGTGATTAGGGTTTTCATTTCATGTAATAAGAAATGCATAATAACACACACTAATCCTGTAAATCACTGAGAAATGGAACATTTAGACATTTTATTCAAAAAAATAATCCGAAATTATTCAAACACAGAGGTTGCAAACAACCTGCATTACAGAAGTAACTCTTCCCAGCGTCTACATAAAGCATGTTCGCAGCTTTCCTGGTGATACATTTTATCTGCTTCTAACACTGCTGCTATCTCAGGCAGAGCCTAAATTGCCTGCCTCTTGCTATCTGTTGAGCACCACAATCTTCATCATGTATTTGACCGTGCTGAGATATAGAATACCGCTCCATTTCATTGGACTGAATTCCAGAAAATCGATTGTGTTGATCTAACAGAAGGTCTTCTTTTGATGCCTCGCTGCTTTTGAAAGACTTAAACGGTGCATTCTTTTATTGATTTTTATTCTAATTCATTTATTTAGAAAAAAACTTATGTCCAGAATTAATCTAAGCGTCATTATCAGGAAAATAAAATGCTTGTTGAAATATGCCATTAAAATTCCTCATGAATGTTAGATGGAAATATTTAACTCTAATCATGGAATCATTAAGACGTCATTAAGAACATTTTTGTTGTTGCTCTGATTCTCATTTTGCTATCACTTACTGCTGGGTAACATTTAGGATATATTGTATATTAATAGAGTCCCAATAATTAGCTGGACTTACAATCGAGACACTTTTAAATAAGATTCTGGCAAATCTCAGGACCTGTGGCTGGTGCATCGCATTTGATCAGTTATTCTTTAAATATCAGTGTTAAGCTAGTTTATCCAAGCTAATCTTATGTTGATGCACCATATAAAGGCAGTTCTGATGTTGCAATTCTAATGTAGAATCATCCAAACCTGCACTTTACAGGTTTGCATGATGTCACACCAATTCCTGATTGAAACATCCTTAAAGTATGATTGTCTCTACTCTTAAAATGCTATCTTCACTTCTGCTTTTTTAAGTCCTAGATCTAAAAAAAAACCTGCAAATTATTCTTAGGCTAATACCCATTTGTCTGGCATGAGAGCCAATTAGCAAAATGCAAACAAATAACCGACTCAGTGGCAGCGGACTAGTGTATGTCAAATTTAGCTACATTTGATTACCGCATTATGGAGCTAAAATAATTAGAAAACATGTAACTATATTGTTAGGTTTTCTGAGCAAAGCACAAAGGGATCTAATTACATTTAGCTGTGCAGCTGTTCAGTGAATAAAGGTCTCATTTTTGCTGTTATCTGTAATGGTACTTCAGAGAAACAGCAGCAACAGTAAACAAGACGAATGTTCTGTTTCATGAAGGGGGAAAAAAAGGGAAAGAAGCACATAAATATATCACAGTGCATGTTCTCTAAATCATGGAACAAAAGATAATCATAGGAGACACTTACTGAGATTACAGTCTATCCTGATACAATCTGGTGAGAGAGAGAGTGAGATGGTGAGATTAAAGGAAAAAAAGAACAGCACAAAAGAGGAGAATATTTCACATCCTTCAAGGTATATTCTGCAGACAGTTCAGTGCTTTTCAGAGCCCACCATCCGGGGACAGCCTCGAGAGTCTAAACCGCCACTTCCCTCCCTGTAGTTTTCACAACAAACCAGTGAGAGAAAGGACAAAGCTCACTGTGTGTCTGGCTCTGCTGGAGGCATAACAGAGCACATCAAAGTTAGGATCAATAAGAGCTTTATTGACCATAAAAGTAAAGGTGCACCAGCTTTACTTTGTTTTTCGCATGAGCACCGGCTCTGGCGAGGCTGCTTATGCTTAGCTTTTGGCAGAGTTTGATTGTTTCAGAAGCCGTGACTGATAGTTTTACTGACATGTGCTCTAGGGTAAATCAGCAAACATGCACCGCTGTGAGGAAAGTCGTCTGAAGAAGATAACAAAAATAGAAAATGGAACATGTGCTAAATTTGAGCATGTCGCGCAGCTGATATGAAACAAGTTCAAACATATCAGCAAAGCAAATACATTTACAATAAAGATTTATTCATTTATGTATCTATTTAGATAATAGCAGAATGGCTTTTTAATACTTGTAACAACTATGCAGTAAACAGCTTATGTTGTAAAACTGTATGATCATACTTAAAAACAAAGCTTTTAACATTTTTTTTGTTCTTTCTGCTGCTTTATCGTGAAGAATCAAACTTAAACAGTTTCATTAAACTTCAGGTCAGTTCACCAACTGAACAATGTGCACCTTATTTGTAACCCAAAAATTACTATTTCATCTCTTCCCACTTCCATTTGCCTGCAAATAAACCTTTGTATACTGATGTACTTAAATTGGCTAGTTTAAATTGTACAAGCTAAAGCTTGTGATCAATGCAGTTACGTCTTTATGCTCTGATTCACTCTGGATTTACACTGCATGCGTCTCTGCTCAGATGCGTACTTCACCAGCAGAGTCAAGCCATTCCTGACAACTCTGATTTAAAACACACACACTGCCAGCAGACTTTCTCACTTTCCGCATATTATTGAAAAGCTGTTGACTGAACACAACATGTTACTGGGTCATATCATTAAGATGGTCAAGGTCCCCCACATGATTGATGATTTCTAAATAAATGTGGCTTATGTTTTTCTCATCTTCATGACGTATTTTCTGACTGATGCGACTTGGACTCAAGAGCGCCTTACAGGCTGAAAAAATAAACTTTTCATTATGAGTTTTCATGACAGCTTATTTATATTATATTATATTATATTATATTATATTATATTATATTATATTATATTATATTATATTATATTATATTATATTATATTATTCTCCTCCAGGACAGCTTTCAGAACTTTAGTTGTTGTTTGCATGCATGACAGTTGACATTTTGAAAGGCAATTCTAGATTCGTTTACAAAATGAATATTAAAAGAACTAAGTGATTTACTTTGCACAATTAAAACCCCTCCTTTCCATCTCTAGTCTGTATTGAGACAATGTAATCAGTACATGAAGGGAAGAATAAGAACAAAGTAAACACTTGACCCCCAAGAACTGTTTGGTTATTAAGTAAGATAAACTGACTGATGCGATTTTGATGAATGCATTGTTGGTTTGATAGTTAACTCTCTAAATGTTTAGGCTGATGCACCTTTATTCAAAGAATATATGGTATTTCAGCTGAAGTTGCCATTAAGCCTCGTTCTGCAGATTTAATGGCAATTTATTTACCATGTTAAACAGGGAGGAAAAGTGGTGATTTGCACAACCTGCGGCCACAGTCAAACTTACACCTTAGGAAATTATTAAAGCACAAATCTAATGCATTATTGACATCCAAAACTGATTATATCTTTCAAGTTAACAAGGAATAAAATGTTTAAACTCAAAATTAGATTAATCCATATAAAACACACTAAAGTTTGAAAAATTTAGACAATCTGAAGAAATGTACAAGAATACACTGGTGTAAGTCAGGTGGCGACGGAGTGCTCTCAAGCTGTCAACCATCACAGAGCAGTGGAAACAGACAGCCAGAGACCAGGGAGTTTTCTGATGCTGGTGTGTGTGCGTGTGCGTGTGTTCCTTTGAGTCTCTGTGTCTGTGTGTGTCCATCACTGGCGCTCCCTGCTCAGTGAAGTGACTCTAAACTGGACAAGCCAGCAAATGTGAGGGGAAGGAACGACAATGGGACCATCTACAGTGTGAGGAGTTTAAGTGGTGATATTTCAGCGTAATGATGGATCAGGTCTCTGACTGCCCTCTCCTTGAACTGCAGACAAGCCATTGAAGGGCTGATAGAGCCGAGACAGTCGGGTGGGACCCGACCCCAGGATGAACTGAGAGGAGAGAGACAGGGAGACAGGTACAGGTAGAGAGAAATAAAGAGGCAGACGAAACACGCACACATACAGTTGTTTAAAAAGGCGCAGCACCCCTTGTTCTGTTGTTTTTTTTTTAAGTTTAAATAACCTCATTGAAAAGGGTTTTGTTTGACTAAGATGGTGGAAGCATTACATTTTGCACTTTAATTAAAGCCAATATTTAAATCCTTTAATTTAATACTTAAATTAAATTTTTACCAATGGGATAGTCATTTTCCCTCAGTCTGCCTGTTTGGTTTGCATCAACAGCTCATCAGAAATGTCCCCTTTTTTTGCTCAACAAGTCCCTGTGTCATTCTCCATCCTTCCCTCAGCATAAGCTCACTGGTTTTCATTATTATTTGCCTTGTTCCCTGCATTACGCTGCCCACGCTCCATATTCTGTTTCCCTTGTGCATTATATGCAGGTTTCTTGTTACCTTTATAAATAAAGCCTTTTACTCTGCTTATTCCTGGTACTTGTCTGCAGAGTGCCTCTACTTTAAACTCATTAAACATGACACATTTTCTGTTATATAATATTGCCTACCACATGACTGAAGCTTAAATGGTTCCAGATGGCAATCTCTCCGATTGTCTTTCTGTGCCAAAACCTTTTCAATAAAGGTTAAAATGTCCACAGTATTTCCATAAACACACACGAGGGTAATTGATTTGCTTTTCCACCTCCGAGAAAATCTGAATAACTGATCTGCACTGCTTAATTTGACCAGGCTGCCATGGAAACACTGATTTTTAGCAAATGTCAAAGCCACTCCCTGTACTTTCTTTTTATATATATATATATAACAATGACTCTCGTAATGAAATTAGGACAATACACAGAGGGTCAGGGTGATTTTAAATGAAGTGAATTGACTACAAGAATGTGCATACTAACTCTGGCCCCAACATCCTGTCATATTGTTACTGTGCTCATTTTGTGCTCAAAATCAGCAAGGACAATTATATATTTTGTGGGGTTGCAGAATAAATTTTTTCAAAATTATATGCAAATGTTAAACCATAAATTGACTATACTTAAACCATTCTCAATAAGTTTTCACACCCATCCCTGATTACTGTTTGAACTGTCGAATCAAGGAATCGAATCAACATCAAGGAGACAAAGTAGATCGTAAAAAGTAACACATCACGCTCCAATCTAAAGACATTCAAGTCTAAGACTTTGGGACTACGGCAAAACACAATGAGTCATTATCCGAAATGGAGAAATCATAAGACAATTGCAGACTGGCCTACCAAAATCACTCCAAGACTGTATAAATACCAACAATAGCTCTGTCTGTCTGTGTGTCTGTCTGTCTGTCTCACTCTCATCCACTGTGATAGTGTACTGTAAAAAGCTCTATTTTCAAATAAGAGGCTGATGTCTATGGCAGGATACTTAATCATGATTACCTGTTGGATATCACAGAGGAAGGTACTGTTTGTACACCACTAATGCCTGCTGAAGCATATTCTACACAAAGTTATATTAGAAGCACCATCTAGGGGTGCAGATTATACCCAGTTATGCACGATTTTGTTAATCTGCATACCTACATTTATTATTTGCATTAAATATATTCAAATGACCAACTCTACTGAATATCCCTTTTCCAGCAAAAAAACCCTTTTTTTTTATTATTATTTAAATAAATTCATGCAGTAAAAAAACAATACTTACTCCGTATGGCTGTGCCTTTTTATGGGTTAAGATATTTAGTGACTTAACCCATAAGTCACTAAAAACGACTTATGGGTCAAGAGTTTCAAACTAAGACTTTTATTGTTAGGTGTGAATGATCATAGCAAGAGTTTTCTGCTTCAGTGGTTTAGATTTCTGGTCAAATTCAACATTAAAACGATTTCAAGCTCCAACAGACACACAGGGGATGTGTTTATCCTTTTAGACAACTGTGGTTATTGTGCATGAAGATGTGAATGGAAGAAAGTCTAACTAAACAAATTTCATTTGTCTAGGTGACACGTCCTAATAGGTCAGGTGGAATGATCTGCTTAAATTTGCTGCAGCAGCTTTACCCAGGTTGACAGTGAGTTTGACTCTGCCTCCGTCCAGCTCCACGCGTAGGGTGTCCGCTGACTGCTGAGATGTGGTGGCCATCAGCAAACCAAAGGCCCTCTGGGACATGAACCGCAGGGACACGTCCTCGGCCTCTGTGTGCAGCGTCCTCGGCAGCACCACCTTCAGATACATGCTGCCATCATAGCTCACTGCTGTGGCCTCTGCGCAAAATGGGAACAAGGGCATCTTAATGGACACTGAAATCAATAAATATATAAAAAAATAAAAAATAAAGAGCATTTATGAAAGAAAACCTGAACCCCCTGTTGAGACAATCTTGGGGACAGAATGATATAGTTTTAGATTGCAGTTTTCTTCAGCCGCACCAGATGGCAGAAAAAGCCTGGAGCAGATGAAGGCAGGGGGTGAGAAATGCAGCGGCAATTAAATTTCCGAAGGATTTATTTCCATCCCAGTGCAATACAGGAGGGATTTTCATACATCCGTCATATTATTAGCTGCCAATGGATCTGCGTAATTTGGCCTCTCCGTGAGAAAACCATCTGCATGGATAATGCAAAGTGATTCAGGGCGAATGACTCTGCCCAAGCACCAGTGCATCCCTAATGAAACGCACAACACACACACACACACACACACACACACACGGACCCGCACAACACGGACAATTCATTAATGAACTACTCGACTGTGGGGAAATACTGCTATTTACTTCAGAAGGCCTTAAATAAAACATATTGTTTTTCCATTGTGCTGTAATTTTCACCAAACTGCTTTCGAGACATAAAGCAATATTTGGAGGTGAGATCATGGAACTCATTTAAATACATATGAGAATCTAAAGAATGATCCCACTTGCAACCACAAATTAAATTTCTGTGGAGGCCTGGGATATTAGGTCAGATGATAAATTTTCTCTGTATCTACATTATTCCTGTCTGTGCAGTCACTTTTTACACCTCGCCTAATAAATAAAATACAACCCAAAGTGTGCTAAAAGCATCCCTGCAGCATTTTAAAATCACTTGTCCCCTCCACGGACCGCCACCATCATCCCTTCCAGAGACTCTTACCCTTCTCACAGCTGGGGCCCACGTAGCCCGTGCCGCCGCAGTCGCAAACATGCCGGTTCCAGCCCTCTCTGCAGTGTCCGCCATTGGCGCACGTGTCTCTGGAGCACCTCAGATGAGTCTCCCTGGTGCAGAAACTGCTGACACCCGCGGCGCTCTGCACCTCGGCCAGCCTCCACAGGTTGCGGCTCTGGCCATCGATGAACAGGTCCCTCACGCAGCCCACGAAGCCGAGGCCGAGGGAGGCCGTCCACACCTCAGGGGGCAGAATGAGGGCTTGTCGATCTTCAGGTAAACCTCCCAGGTACATGTCTCCATCCAGGTCAAGGATCTCGCTGCCCTCATTGGCGGTGAAGGGGATGCTCTGGCTGTTCACCGAGATGAAGCCTGTGGGGTGGACATTAACACTGAATCAATTTGAACTCGTAGAAGGGTTTTGTTGCTTTGGAAAAGAAAAAGGGAAACAGCAGCTGTGTGTGGGTTGTGCTGAGTGATATGCATAAACAAAGTATAAGGCTGCGGTAATGGGAACCAACTCGCTAATTTTGAAGGATCCACATGAAGACATTGCTCTACCAGAGTTTAAGAGCTTAAAATTTGAATAAAAGTTCAAATTAGATATCCACATTTTGCTCATAAACGTATTCATTGCTCTTGAGCTTTGTCTTATTTTAAAAATGTATGTAATTAAATTGTTTCCATGTAATTGATCAACACTAAGGTCCAGATAGTTGTGAAGTGAAAAGAAAAGGACATGGTTTTATTTATTTAATTTTTACAAATTACTTTGTTTTTCCTCAGTGAAATTCAGCATTGGCAGAATGTTAGAAGTCACCAAATTATTAAATTATTAAACTCTGTTTATGATTTTAACTCAGTAACAATAAAAAGCAGCAGCCAAGAAGCTTATGGTAACACTGGAGGAGCTGCAGAGATCCATAGCTCATTTGGGGCAATCTGTTAATAAAAGAAAAAAAATGTTAGACTGAAAAAGAGTTGAGATTAAAATTGAATTTTCTAGCAGAAAACTTCCCAAAACCTACAGCCACAGCTACAACAGGCTGTTCATATTCATGCAGTAGAATAACCAAGCCAAGTCAAATCAAGACCTCAACCCATTTGTGAATTTGTGGCAGAACTTGCTCTCCATGCAGTCTGAATGAGCCTTAGTGATTCTGCACAGAATTTGCACGCGCCAAGCTGAAAGAATCAATTCCCAAAAGATCAGAAGATGTAACTTCAGTGAAAGACGGTTCTACAAAATATTGACTTAGAGGAAATGAAGACAAATGCATGCCATGATCCTTTGCTTTCAATAGTTTTCAAAAGGAAAGAACATCTTTTGAAAACCATGTGGTAATTTGTGTTGGTCTAAAATATAAGAACCTCGACAAAACTATAATGAAAACTGTGTTTGTTTTTTTTTTAAATCTTCAACCATTATGGGAAATTCTCACTTATGCATAGCAGGAATAAAAATGAAAAGATCAGTGCGTCTCATTTGGATTCTGCTAATAAGACATTTTCATTACTCAAATACAGCAGCCATTTAACTGTTTCATTTGAACTAGGTAACTGTAATTGGCCACTTGTGAAATAGGTTAACACAAATTTCAAAATGTCACTTCGAGATTACACCATCCCAAAAATATCATCATAATTAAAACCTAATATGTGCGCCTGTTTCACTGCAGTGAATAAAAAGCAGCAGGAACGTGCGGATGTCACCGTATCCATGCTGGCATATGGCAATTTCACAGCTTGGAGGCCTTTATGCTCAACAGCTAAAATTGGAGACACAGAAGCAGACAGAAGGCTCCCCAACTCCACCCCTCGCCTTCACAAATGCATGACATTGTCTCACCATTGCGCCCCTTTCTCTGGAAGTCCACATGCCACCACTCGCCGTCGTCCAGCCTCTTGTTGCTGGCTTTAATCTTGATGCTGCCGGAGCCCATGTCCATGGCCAGGTAGAGAAATCCCTCCAGCAGCTCTATGGCGAAGAAGTCTGCGCGGGGCTTCCTGTCGGGCAGCTCTCCCTGCTGGCTGCCGTGGCTGAACAGCAGCAGGCCGCTGGGCTCTGTGGTGCGGAAGTCGAAAGATATGGCGCCGGTCTTCTTTGTGTTCCACCTGGGCAATGTCAGGTAGGCAGACGGCGTGTCGAAGGTGACCGGCTCCAGAGCTTCCACGTTTTCACAGCTGAATATCAGGTCGCCATGGATACTGATCTTGGGGTCCCGCTGCTCGGCCAGCCGTGACAGTTCCAGTCTGAACTCATTATTCCTGTAGACCACCTAATAAATGAGAGAGATGTCGTAGTGAGATGACAGCCAGGAGAGGGGGGGGTGAGATTTGGCATCGAGCTTGAATACTGCTCATCAATAAATCCAGGAATCAATATGGCACAGCAGCATTTACGAGGGTACACAGCAGACAGCGTGTTGAGTGATCCCTGAGCTCAAATAAACAGGCAAATTTTCATTAGATGGAATTATGACCACTTAGTGCAGTAATCTAAAAAAAAAAAATAAATCACACATTTACCCTCGCTGAGATGGTTTGTGTGTCAGTGCATTGACAGAGGAGCACAGAGGAGCACTGAACAGATTGTACGATTTATTAAACTCATCAGCTGAAAGCTTTAAAAATTATTTGTGAAACCAGACATTATTTTTTCTTCCCAATGAGACCTTGCATCATGTATTAATTTGCCTGTTTTTATCACCTAGAAAGTGCTGCACCACACACTGCTATCAAACAGGATCAAAGCAGAGCTGCAAGGACTCTGAAACTGGAAAAATTGATTTACACTGGGATGTTGATGAAATGTGTACATTTTGAAGAAATATGGTTGAGTTGGTTTATGCCAGAGCAGATAAAAAAAAAACAAACAAACAATCAGGCTGTCACAGTCACAAAAAAAAAAAAAAAAAAAAAAAATCAATATCCGGAGTGACCGAAAATATGTGTTTTAAGTGTCTAACTGAAAAACATCAGTTCAGACAAAATTGATGTCACAGATGCAGAAGAAGAAAATTAGAAAAACAAGATTTCAAAACGGCAAAAACAAAATGTTATGCATTCAACCAAATCCACAGACAACATGTTAAACATAGACACAGCAGACAGCTATTTTCCAACCATCTTCTCTCACATTGGGTTGTTGCGATACTGTTTTGTGAAATCAGACATTACAAGTGAGGGCCGGCTCTGATACACCAGATGATTTATTACATAGAGCTACAGCACTTAGATAGACCTCTGAGGAAAGCATGAGCTGTTAAAATCATACTCTGTGTCAAAGGTCACATCCAAATGACCTAAAATCTGAATAATTGTTTTGTTGCATGGTCTTGAAACAAAATGCATAATTTCTGCAATGTTAACTTTCATACTACTGACAGTAAATTGTAACAAAAGTAAGTACAGAAATTTTCTTACTGGACTATTTTATTTTAAATAAATTTAAATATCTCATTTTCTACACTGAGAGAAGAATTAAACTTTTTCACTTCACAGAAAAAATTACACAGCTTCCAACGCTAGTTAATTTTCAGCTTGCAAAATGTTACATCATTCTTTGCAACACGAGATACACTTTATATACAGCTCTGGAAAAAAATTAAGAGGCCATTTAAAATGATCTCTGATTTTACGTTTTATAGGTATATGTTTGAGTAAAATGAACATTTTTCTTTTATTCTGTGAACTAGTAACAACATGTTGCTGAAAATCCAAGAAAAGATTTTGTATTTATTACAAGAAAATGAGAAATGGTCAAAATAACAAAAGAGATGCAGAGCTTTCAGACCTCAAATAATGAAATCAAGTTCATATTCATTTAGAAACAACAATACTAAAGTTTTAACTCGGGAAGAGTTAAAAAATCAGTATTTGGTGGAATAACCAGGAGGTTTTGAGTGAGGTTCAGTGCAGTGGACTCTTCATTTTTTCCAGAGCTGTATCTGAGTATTATTTTTTTATCTGCCTTTGATTCTTAATCCAGGTGTTACTAAGATGTCAGCCCATCAACACATCTAGGAAGGTTCTCCCAAGGTTTATCAAGCTGTTTAGTTTCTGGTCACTCAGAAACTAAAGGGGTCAAACACTGGTGTTGGACAAGACGACCTGGCTCACAGTCTACACTCTACTTCTACCAGGAGGTCTGAAGTACTTCTACACCAAATGTTATGCTTTCCTTGAAACAGGAATGGGGGATTAAATGGACCCCAAATGGTCTAGAGCATAATATTACCAAAAATATATTGGTATTTGGAATAATTAAGAGTTCTTTTCTCTAGATCCAAAGTCTCAACTCCTTAAAAATAGCCCACCCCATTATCCTGTCTGCATTAAACGTTACATTTGACAATGAAGTCAGGCAAGTGTTCTCCTGGCAATGCTTAACCCAGATTGGTCAACTGAGTTACCAAACATTTTGTCACTTCAGAGAAAACTTCTTCACTGTTGCCATGTGCTTTACGCCTCTGCACTAAATGTTTTGAATTGTACTTGGTGATGTAAGGCTTAAATGCAGCCAAACTTCTTTCATTTCTATTGGAGGTCTGCAGCTATTGCAGAAACTTGGTGACCTCTATGCACTGTGCACCTCAGCGCCTGCTCACCCCACTCAATGATTTAATGTGGCCAACCACTTTGTGGCTGAGTTGCTGTTGATCCCTATAACTTCCACTTTAGTGAAGCAGTCGACTGTTGAATAAAAACTACTTATAAATGTTCACAACTGGACTACTTGCACAGGTGGGTCACTTCTCTAGGGTGACCCATCTTTTCACAACTATTTCCTTCTGTCTGCATGGCAAGGTACAAGATTTTATGTACCTGTGGCCATTGAGGTAACTGGAAGTCCTGAATGTAATGATCTGATTGAATGAGCTGGCAAATTTGGCAATATGGTGTATATACATTTTCTGGCCAAATAAGAGACATTTAGCAATAAAAAGAATGCTTACATGTTCCCTTTTTAAATACATAAATGGTCTTGAAGTCTGAGTCCAGGGACTCCTGCTTTAAACTATTGTTCTGTTAAACCCCGTCACACTATTGCACATAGGCTTTGTGTTTCCATGGGTTGAAGAGACATGCTGCTTTAAGTAAATAACATTCAGCATCACCTTCCTACACATTTGATACTGTTGTACATGAAACATGATCTCCAGCTAAGCCAGGCAGCCACTGATATTTTTTCAAAATGTGGAAAAATTTAGTCGCATTATGCATGTGTATTCTGGGCCCTTTAATATAGTCTGTCAGTATTGCGATGAAAGGTTTAAAGTGTACATGATGTTACAGCAAAAGGACTATATTACTTTTCCTTTTCTATTATCGTCTCCTTTTACTTTTCGTCTCGTTTCCAAACATATAACGCTGTCTATGCAACGGGACATAGTGATTTTTAAAAAAATTTTTTTGTATCTGTGGACATTATGTAAAACCCATTTTCAGATACGGCAACATACATGGCAAGATAAGAAGCTGTCTTTTGATGAGTATTTTCTGAAAGGGCACATCGTACAAATTTAAAGGAGATAATTAAGCAAACGAATTTGTCGGCAAAAGAAATTTGCTGATTTTCACAATGATTTAACACCTTTCAGTGAGAGTCCTTAGGTGTTTGTTAATTGGCCTCAGCTACTCAAAGACATAGGAATCAAATCTAAAAAGAAAAAACAGAAAAAACAGTCTATAAAATGTAAATAATTCAGGCGCACAAGCACAAACTATCTCAAATCAGATGAAGGTCGGAGAATAGATTCCTCTATGTATTCACACCTTCTTGGTCCTTCTTGGTTTAAGCTTGTGGGAAGCTGGAACCTATACTGGCTGTCTGTGGGCAACACTTGAGACAGGACGCCAATACAACACAGGGCCAACAATGAGATACACAAAACCGCGATGCACACTCATTCTGGCTCATTATGTCAATTTTTTTTGAATCAGTCAACCTAATGTGATTTTGTACTGTGGGAGAAGCCTGGAGTACCAACAGAAAAGCCATGTAGGTGTAGAGAGGACAAATATCACAGACAAATACCTGCAAAGCACAGATTCGAACCTGCAACCTGCCAGTAGAAAAATAACAGAACTAATACAAAGCTAATGTTAAATATGACATAAAACTACTGAAATAAAGAGTAAACAGCAGCTTAAAGGAGTATATCAAATTTATTTTTCAAAATACAAAGCTGCAGGATAGTTTTGGAGTGGAGAGATTCAGATCAAGAATCAAAATGGCCCAATCAAAGTCCAGATCCAAAGGAGGAACTGTGGCAAGGATGGAAATTTGTTTCAAGTTTTTATTTGTTAAAAAAAATAACAATGTACTCTTGTCCTTCCCCTTCACAATAATGCGGTTTGTTGCATAAAATCCCACGAAATTTTATGTTTGCAACGAGACTAAATGTAAAAAGGGGCACTCTGGGGAGCGAATATTTTTTTACAAGGTCATTTTTGACTGACTATAATACAAAACAATCTAAATCAATCAACCTTGATCCGATACCAGAAGTCGAAGCGTACATTGAAAGAATGCCTGTGGGTTTCTTTATGTTACTGTGTTATTTTTGGCTTTCGCTCTGGCTTCATCAATATTCACAAGACACAGCAACCCTTGTCTCATTTTGTATCAGTTGTAAGTCGCCCCACTGTTATCTGCCACCTCACTCTACCACCAGCCGCCGCCTGAGGTGACACACCACACTGCACACAGGACTAACAGCAGAGCCTGGAGCCTGTGTAAGCCAATATCACACTTTACACTGCCTCGGTGTGACTAATTAGACGGTGAAATCAGATGCTGAAACTGACCGTTGAGAAATGAATGAAACGGGCAAACTCTAAAAGGGGAATCCAGTCAAGACGGCCATTTTTACAAAGAGGAAACAGCGTGTTAGAAGGCACAGATGGCCACGAAAAAGAGGCGCTATGACCTCTGCAGAACTATTATATAAGCCAAAGGACAATACAGTGAGTGGAATCCTATTTCACAGATTCAGATGCTTACTGTGTGTTAGTTGGATTATAGAGTATCCCAAAACACAAGAATAAAGCTCCTTTAGAGTCATCCGACAAAGCCGTTGTGTCATTACTGCTCAAGCTGTGAAGAGTAACATCACTTTGAAAATGACCCTCTCTGCTGCTAACAACTGTCTTCATGACTAAATTGGGTCCCATCTTTGAAGTGGTAAAATACAGGAACCTAATGAAGTAGTGTGGAATATCCCTCGGGTGCGCGCAGCAAACTCTCAACTTCAAAGATAAACCTGCCTTTCCTTGTTTGTCGCTGTAGTTGTGACCTTCATGTGAAAGTCGCCATTATTTTCCTCACACCTGATGATCCCGATGGCCTGCCGAGCTCCATTCACATCTGTTATTGTGCAACGTCTGGAGAGATTAGTCATGGCGCATACTCTCTAGAGTCAGTGAAATAAGACTCCTTAAATAGATGTGGTGCTTACACAATAAATATTTTCCTCGCTGCAGGTTTTTCTCTCTCCTCGTGGATTAAGATTAATATCTTGTCTGAACTACGTCCACTCTGCTCCTCTCGTTTATCACCGACCTCGGGACCTTTGGCCCGGACAGACATGTCTCTGCGCCAGGCGGCGGGACTGTCTGGAGAGCTGATCCCATTTCATCACCTCCGCTTCTCCCACAACTCCCACAATTTAGGATTTCTGAGATATGTCAGCCCATCTTCATGACTATCTCTCTCCTGCCTGCCATATTGCTCCCGCTGCATGCCTACAGTACATCTGTGTGATTATCCACAGCAGTAGTAGGTCTAAACACCACCAACAGCCACACCGCCCACAGAGCGGAGGTTGGAGCATTGGCAGTGATGCTGGAACAATAACCTGTCCATAAATAACATCTCGTTTTCATTTCGCTGCATGCAGATGGCAAAGTAATTATGTAAACACTGAACTGAAAGCCTTTCTACAGATGTGCTTTAAAAATGTCCATCTTACATACTTTAATAAGAAATTATACCAATTATACAATCCATTTGGATTTAGTTGGCTGTAAATATACATGTATGTGAATAAAGTCAGCTAGAAAATGGAAAATAGCATCCTAACATGAAAAAAATGCTGCATTTATGTGCTGTTTGTTATTACTGCCTTGTTTTTAGCTTTGTGACTGAGGCCCTGCTTCTGCTCTCCATTTAAAGTACTCCTAATTCAATGTTTCTATGTTCAACATTGTGTTCTTTTAGATTTTGCTATTATTAGCTCTATTGCTGCCATTAAATGTTTGTGTTCCCAATGCCTCTCTCTACCATAGAAAGTACTCCAGACTCGATGCTTCAATGTTTCACTGCGTAATTTTCCTGGATTAAGCCACTGACAGAGCTATCATGACTAGAAAGTTTGAGTGTCCCATAGAAAGTACCCCTGTCTCAGTACTTCTTTGTTTAGCTATTGTTTTTTCCTACTCTTCTTCCCAGTATTTCAGTTACGGGTATTTTCATATAGTTTGTTTATTGTAGTCCAAATTAGCTGATGAGTTTGTTAACTTTAACTTTTCCCAGTTGGTTGGTTTCTTTTCAAAACTCCAAGCAAACCAAAATCCGTCACTACAAATCACGCAAACATGTTCTGACTGCTTATTGTGTCAAAGGCCAAAGTAGAAAATGTAAATACAGGAATCAGATGTTAGCAATAAACACTGAGATTTGAAATGTATTACATTCTGGTTGCTATTTCAGGAAAAGACTATCTGAGAAGTAAAACAAAGGATTTAGAGAAGACAGGTTGCAAGATGGTTAGACCTTTATGCTTTTTGAAAAGAATATAGGTTATTACTTAGTTTACTCTAATGCGTCCCACAATGCAGTGTAAATCTGGGTATGGGAAGGTGTTTGGAACAAGAATCCAGCATACAGCTTTACTATATTGTGTTTGGATCATATACAGATTATCTGCTTCAAAGTTTGTTTAGAACTGTACCAAGACCACTTTTTTCCATTTTGGTCTCTTGTTTTGGTCTGCACAAAAGAGTGATTTCTACGTTCACATCTGCTCATAATTGACTGTACCAAGAAGGGAAACAAACCTGAATTCATTTTAAACAGATTAAACACCTCAGGTGAAAGGTTTCCTCTGTTGTCACCTAAAGACTGTTTCTTATCTTCTTCTCAGTTTGGAAGTAACAAGTCTGTTCACAAAAGCCATTAAATGTTCAGGTTTGCTCTGAGGTTAGTTGTGTGTTTGACACACTAACTTGACTAACAAATCACTGAAACAAGCTTTGAAACAGTGCAAATCACTACATACTACATACTACAAATCACTACCATACATTACTAGTGGATACTTTAGGCCACAATTCCTCTCTTTCAATTTAAAATGCTGTAGATTCAAGATGTCACCTTTTTATAAGTCTTTCCTTTTCCTCTGTCCAAAATGTGGACTTTAATGTTCTCAAAGGAGCAATTCTTATCCGAGTTTTGCAGGTTTATACCTGAGGAGCATTTCTGTATTGTACCATGATGTGTAGATGTAGACTCTTTGCATCAATGATTTAAATCCACATATTCGCTTTATATTTACTTGAATGTCATCTCTTTGATTTGCTTCAAAGAGATGATCTCATCTGTTGTCTCAGACTGTTTTTGTTTCTGAAAGCCGTCAGAATTTTGTTCTTAAAGGTAAAAACATTTATAAGACGCCAGACATAAGCAGAGCAGCATTGCCATCTGTTTAAAAGCAGTGTGTTACACGAGTTTCAGATGACTTACATGATGACCAAGAGGGTTAATAACTTTCTTTCAAGATGCTAATGATCTCATGAGGGTCTAAATACTAAAAAAAAAAAAAAAAAATAGAATTGCCTTGCAAATTAGACCAAAAATCTTCTGTGATAGACACATTAAGCTCGGGTCATACGGCATGAAGTTTTTGCCCAAATTTACCCCCAATTCCCAGTCAGGCAAATTGGCGCCAGGCTGCACAAGTTGTGGACAGTTGGCAGGGTGAGTCAGAATGAAAATCTTAGTGTGAGATGGGGTGAAAACTGGAGCCTGCACATGTCTGAGGAGAACCCGCCGACCTCAGTCGAAGTCAAACAAACACGTTTTAGTTTGTTCATACCGTTCCGGATGCAACAATACGATCATAACCACAAATCAGCACTGAGGATAATACAAACTTCAAACTGCTCCTTCAATTCTTAGTCCTTGCTGTGAATTTTATGGGCTCAGCTGACTTTAGTTGGCTTCGTAAATCCTGAAGTCTGTGAACCCTGACCAGGTCCAGTCGATAAGTATGTGATCCTCAATCTATCAGTCTTAAAATAAAAAAAACAGTGTGTTGGCGTGAACACCTATTTTTTTCAAAATTTTGTGAAGACAGTGAAACTCGTATGGCGTGTCCCGAACTTCGGTCAGGAGCAGCATGTTCAGCAGCCGAGAATAGATCTGAGAAAAGGAATCTATACAAAAGGTGTTGATCCTTCTCAGGAAGCAAACATGTTTGTTCAGCGTTAAAAGCAGCAATACTTAGGTCAAGTACAAACATGCTCAAGATGATAAACAGTGACCTAATTAAAATGTCTAAGTTGGAATTTTACAACAAAAAAGGGCTGATTATCTGTCCTTCCTTAAAAGCAAACACATTTCTGCTTTCACATTTGGCTTCAATCTGCAGCCTTCCACTATTTATTTAAAGTTCTTTCATCGGTGCTTTTCAGGTCAATGAACAGCACCCAAGAGTGAGGTGATTATCTAGTCATTAAAGTCTAATGTGTTGTGGAACCGTGAATGTGAAGAACATTTGTAAACTAACCTAATTGAAATGATCAAACTCTAGTTTCTGTCTTTGCATTTTATTAACCAGATCATATTGCAGATTAAAGCGTGTACATGCAAACTGTTGAGGCTGAAAATAACTTTATGAGTCCTGGCCACTACTGCAATTATCAATTATGATGAGAAAATGGTTGATGCTGTGGTTACAGAAGCAACTCCACAAGTTATGATGCTCACAATCTATTTAGAAGATGCAAAAGACCCCATCAGGACAATCTTTGAATATTTAATTGGGCAAACAGAACAAAAGGTTATTGGCGTGTGGGTATTACTAGTCTGGAAATGTTTGTTTGAATAAAATGGTTGTGTTTTGTTGTGTGGGCTGCAAGTGTTGGCTTCATCATATCAGAAAAACTTGAACTTCAATGATGATATTGATTACATTTAACTCACATCTTCCTGACTCTTTGCCATCATCACAAATCCCTCCCACTTTAGTATCTCAGTCCTTATATACACCATTATGTTATAACAAAAGCAGTTAAAGTTTCTCCAACTGTTCAAATATAAGAATGACTTGTAGAGTTTCCAGGAACGTTTAATTTGAAGAATGACGCACTTTTTATTGACTTATTCATTTCTTTGCAGAACTGCTAAGTGGCCGGAATAAGAACCAGTGACTTTGTCTGAAGAACGTCCTTTAACAAAGTTTTGTTGAACAGAAACATTAAAGACAGTTTTGTCTTCTGTGTGAGCTATGATTAGTTCCCCCCACACCCCCAAAAGTATTACAAGCCTGGTGGGCCGCCTGGCTTTTCAATAATTGTGAATGATCCTGTATATGACACCTTTAGAAATTTAACTTGTGCTAACACTGTTATTTACCACTTATTTACTTAAATGGAACCCTTTTTATTACAGTTTCTAAGAAGTTCAAATCTGTGTAAATACATTGAAAAGGTTAGCATAATTTCATGGGTTTTTCTTACTTTTTTGAGTCCTTGTTTAGAGAATGCATTTTCTCTATCTGGCCTCCTGAAAGTGCAGTCGTTAGCTATTAAAATACTCAGTTACTGTACCATCCAACTAAAACAGATATCATATTCACGTGCCAAAAGATTTCATACACACCTTTTTTTTTATTTCAACGTTTCCACTACCCCATTACAGACATGTCTTCTTATATGATACAAGATTTCATGATTGCACAATTTGGCAGGCTACATAAACCCTAAGAAGTTACAGAAAAATAACTGCCAAGCGTTTGCTTTCATGCATAATGAAGCAGCAGCTGGTTAAACTTCCTTCCAACCTGCCACTGCTGTTACTGCATGTAGCCTAATCAGGTTATTTCCACTCTATTTGCCTTGTGCATTTTATGTATCCTATGTCTGAATGATGTGTCTGTTCTATTCCTGGTGCACTCTCTGATGCATCCCCTGCAGCAGGATTTAATAGGGATTGGGAGCAGAGTTTAACAGCAATTTATATAATGAAATAATTCATTTATCTATGACGTTGAAGGCTGAGAGAAGTCAGCTTATTTGTAGTTGGGCATTGACCCTAATAAAACGATGGTCACAGCTCGTCATTGTTTCCTAAAGAATAAGGCAGTCTGTTAAGTTTCTTTTAGGAAACCAACATTTGCTGCTTTTTCTAGGTTACACGAAAAACACCAGGTTTTATCTTTTAGGTGCTTTCCTTTCAGATGCCCTTGTTAGACAATATACCTGCCAATACATGTCACAGTCCTTTAAATATCAATAGTTATAAACCTGTCTTTTATTTTAGTAGAATTAAAAGACAATAAGGTTAGAACCTTATTTGTAACATCTGCTTCGGATATTGCATCTACAAGGATACTTTGATAACAATCTTGCTGTCTGTTTTAGTCTAAATAATGTGGACTATTTAAATCACTTTTCTACTATTGATTATTTAAACTAATGTATCTCTTGCGTTACCCAAAAGCGCCCAACATGGTCGGACTGAAGTCCAGCTGTTGATGTGATTTCGGGATGTTCATTTTCATACACACACCTTCCAAGATCCACGTTTCAAATTTTAAGCACATTTTAAGATCAGACAAAGATACCCATTTCTTCAAAGAGTTACAAGGCATTTTTTAAGTCTTTGGTATTTCACTGAACTACAGTGAGAATTATTAAATGAAAATATAGAACACTGGGGAACCTTCTGAGGAGTGGCCTCAAAATTATTTATTATCATTATATTATTTTGACACCAAAATGTCCACATTACAAAACAGGAGTGTAAGTATTCCACATGCAGGAGGCCACAAAAGAGACGCAGAACAACTTTAGCCTGCATGCCTCACTTTCCTCAGTTAAGATCAGGGTTCCTGGTTTAACAACACAAAAGAAACTGAGCAAACTGGCATCCAGGTAGAGTCCCAAGGTGAAAATAACACAAAGGCTAGGGTAACATTTGCCCAAAAACCAACTTGATGATTCCTAAGACTTTTAATATATTATTCAGTGGAATAATGAGAGAAACAAGGAACTTTTCATGAGTAGTGAGTCTGTTTACATCCTGCATAAATCCTTCCTCAATCATTTCAGATAAAGAACATCACAAGCACAGTCACGGTGGTGGTTGTCTTGGGCTGCTTTGCAGGACCTGCATGATTTACCATAATTGATGGGTCCTTGAATTATGCCATCTACCAGGAAATTGTGCAGGAGAAGATCCAGCAATCAGTTTCTGAGCTTAAAATTAAGTACATTTTGGGTCTTGCAATATGGCAATGATACAAAGCCTGCCAACAAGTATACATGTAAAAGACTCAAAACTTTAATAAAATAATGAAATAAAAAATTACATCCAATTAAAATGACTTCAAATACGCTGCTTATGGCATCCTCCTATGGTGATGAGTGAAAACCTTTCTGCAAAGAGGAATGAGCTAAAATTCATTCACAGACATGTCCCTGCTAGTTAACTCTTGATGGCAGCCTTTAATGGGCAAACACTTTTTCACATATGACCAGGTTAGTTTGGACAAAAATAATTAAATTGAAAAATGCAGCTTGTACTTACTCAGATTATATTTGTCTAATATTACATTCAGTTTGATGATGTGCCAAAGGGAGTGAAAACAAAAGAAATGTGTAGGAGGGCAGCAGCACTGTATGCTACTTCTCATGCAAAGTGCACGGCTTGATCTTCTAGATAATCAATGTGACAAGTGCAGGCTGGAGTGAAAATGCTTCAGAAAAAAAACTGTGGAAGTAGTGATGAGCAGTGAGTTTGGTCCTGTGTGTCGGGACCGAACATGAGATAGCATTGTTTCTCATGTACATCAGTTCAACATTCTCAAAGGGTTTCCCAGAGGAATCCATAAGCGCACAGTGCTGCCTCTCAGCCGAAAGCTTCTCCTTCACACACCCTACAGCAGCGGCATCAGTACAAACACAAGAGCAGCTTTTTCAATACACTCTGCTCCAGGGTGGGGCGTTGCTATCAGGGGGGGTTCAGATAATATTTGCAGGCCACAGCGAGGGGTCAAGTAGTACTCACATCCTTCAGACAGCCCATGAAGTTGTTGCTGACCGGGGAGCCAGGCAGGTCGGCTGTGTTCAGGCTCCCCCCGATGTAGAAGAGATCATCAGAGCCCAGCATGGTGTAGTCCTCCTGGGTGTAGCCGGTGGTGGTGAGGATCCCGTCCACTAAGATCGTCACCTACAAAAATGAGCCGAAACAGAAAGAACCGGCCTAATTATTTCACGCCTCATTTCTTGATTCTGGTTGAGCTCGCCTTAATGTTGGCTCTTGGAGGCAATTACAAGAACAGCTTTAAAGAGTTCACTAATCTCAGCTGATCCCCGTTTCTGATATGTGAGCCGGATGGCGGCGGAGTCAATGCACCATAAATTTTCCTTCAGCTCCAAAGTGATCAGAATGCCACAGTTTGCTCAATTAATTTGAGATGAAAGATACCAGGAAGCCGCGGTACCTGCGCTTCGTCATAAACAAGACAAGATAATTTCCATATCAGTTTCATCACTACCTAGAGAAGGAAACGAAACGGCTGAACGGGGCTGTGGAGGTAAAAGCGATGTGCTTGTTGCCATGACAATAAGCCTACACTTAAGACAGAATCTTGCACTGATGTAAAAGCTCCCACTTAAGAGTAATATGTCAAAACAATTTCTATTTCTTTGTCTGAATTTTTAACCAAACGTAATTTTCTTTTGTAAAATTTGCGCCAGGTGAAAAATAGAAATGTCCACTGTAACAATCTTGTGAAATCTCTCTTTTTTTTTTTTTTTTTTTTTTTTTGCTTTTTGCTAATGGTTGAGGTTATTCAACATAATTTCATGAATTTTGAGTGGGAAAATGTCACGCAGGAAATGTGTGGTAAAATCAGACCAGTGAATTGTGCCAAAGAGGTAAAGGTGCGAATAAACTGGATTAGTTGTACATAATTTACTGAGATTTCGATGCCCTAAAGACTGATTTATTTCCCTTTTCTCTAAATATTTCATATACACACTACAAGAATGTTATTTACAACAGCACCTGTTAAAACAGGAATTATTGTTATATTTCATATATTTTTTGCACTGGTGATATTTATTTTAATACTGTTCCACATGGTAGGCATTTTCAGTCCTACCATCTCAGATGTAAACATGGAGTTTGCAATAAGATTAGACTTTTTTGACAACAAGCACTTCTAGTAGATTTGATGTGAGACAAAAGACGAACTTGTGCAAACCACACAGGAGGTGAGATCCATGATATTGTTGGCCTGTTTCTGGGGACCTTGTTAGAGAGCATCAACTCTTTGAAATACCAGGAGATTTAAAAAACAATCTGTTGGCCTCTGCTAGTGAAGCGAAAATGTGTCATTGGTGGGTCTTTCAGATGGATAATGATCCACAACATATGGTCAAATCCACACAGACATGGCACCCCATTCTCACTCTTTAAGAACTAAATGCTGCAGAAAACCTGCTGGATGATCTGAAGACGACATGAGAGGGAAAACCGAGCTTTAGTTACTGTAGTTAAATTGTGCATAGAGGAATGGTAAAAAAAAATAAAACAAAGTTTAAGTGCTCTCATATTGAATTGTCTGAAAAACTTGTTTATCAAATTAAGTGTACTCAAATTATAGGTTGGATTTTTTTTTGTTAATTTTCAGCATAAGATCATGCTCCTGCAAAAAAAAAAGACTCAATTCTTTAGCAAATCTTTATTAGTAGTGCCAACATTTGTAAATAGTAAATGTAGAAATGGTTCTGAATAAACTGTAAAAATAACACCTGATCACTAGGGGGTTAACATTTTACCTAAATTTATTCAGTGCTTGTGTCTGTCATGTGAAAACAAGACAATAGACAAAAGGACGACCTGGGACGGGATGCTCAGCTTTAACCTCTATCGGACAAAAGTCATTCTTCATTCAAGATCCAATATTGATTTGTGTCCATCTAAGTCTTCGGAAAGTCATTGGCTTGGACAGCAGACAATGAAAAGGCTTCAGATTGATGACACGTAACATTAGGAACCTGTAGAAAAACAAGCTTTCATGGCTACAAACTGATTGATGCTGCTCTCCTTTTCTCTTGATAATGATAACCCGGCATGACCACTGTGTGGCATGAAATTACACCATGTGTAGCACACAGATAGTACCTGAACTGGCCTGAATATCTGGGATGTGGGATCAATGCATTCAGAGAGACATGTAGAACTGGGTCATGATTAATTTAAGACACACAGCCATGGCTACGCTTCAGCATTTGGGTGGCAACAACTTGAAACTGACCTCTCATGGAGAATTTCATTGGGTATGCTCTGTGGAGTGAGCAGAGTTGCACCCAAACAGAAAAAAAATAAGGTTAAGGATGAACCAAGCCCTGCTCGCCCATGACTGAAACACACTGCCAATCAGGAAAAAAACGGTAAAGAAAGTAATAGGAGAAATTCTAGCCTCAAAAGCACCACCAGATCTAATAAAATGCTTCCACCCACAATCTCTCGGGAGTAACAGTTCCCCCTATCTACATGTCAGTGAGGTAACTTATCTGAAGGGAAAGCAATTTACACAGGGATCAAATGCATGCCTGAAAGCATAAGTGACGTGGCTAACATTGGATTGCCGCTCCTCTGGAAGCCAGGGTAAGGAAATGGATGTGGAGGAGGATGCAACACACACAGGTTTTGTATGACGGGTTCAGAGCAAAGTGGTGATGATGAGACGGTTAGATACAAAATAGATTTGGCTGTGTTAAAAACAACTGGCATTCACAAAGATTGCTATGAGTGTATTGAATATATTATGTTTAGCTGAGTTAATCTTATATAATTTATGCACACAAACCACCAGGAGAGTAGATGCTCTGTTGTTGTTTTCAGAAATGCATCATGTTAGACTACGTGGAGATTTTTTTTTTTTTTTTTTTTTTGCATCTCATAGACAGTACTTCACATATGGATTTCATCCATAAGTGCCATAAATTCAGTCACTGCAGCAAGCAGAAATTTGACTTTTTTTAAAAACAAAACCATGTTTAAAATACTGTATTTCATCACCAGCTATGTTGGGTATGGATTATTCAAATGTGTTGGGCTTATTTTTATTTTTTTATTGCAGTCTCCAGCAATGTTATCAACTGTAACAGAATTGCCCCGCGCTGCAAGGGCCCAATTAACACCATTGCCAAAGAAGATAGCATGCTCAAAAAATTTAAGGGCATTAATGTAGCTTGGACTTTTTCTGGCAGAAAATGTGGCCTTTACTTTCTTTGGGTGGTGTGAGGAGTTACGCAGTAAGATCTGCTGCAGGTCTTAAGCAAATTCATTATAGTAAATATTAAGTGAAGAGAGAATGTCAGTGAGTGACACAATTTACAGTTAGAGTTTAAGATAAATTAAATAAATAAAAAAAAAGGACCGAATTGATTTAGCCTTCTGCTCTTGACTAACAAAGAAGGGCTTTTTTTTCTAACACATTTTTAAATGGATACACTGCAATGAATTTTGAGTCCTTTAAGTCAGAAATGAAAAGGTCAAGCGCCGCCTGAAAACTATGAGTAAAGTTGACTGTCAGACATGAGCTAAATCAATGTAGACAAGTATACAGACAGTTAGTACAATTTACAACAATACTGGAAATTATATGAAATTATGTTCTATGTAAAAAAAAAAAAAAAATCCCAAGTGGACTCTAATAGATAAAATATGTGGATTTAACTGTATGTGATTTTTATGTGAAAAAAAAAATGTTTGTATGAATAAAAAATAGCCACTTAGCTTACATTGCCTTTTTTCAAAACATAAACCCATAAACCAAATAAAACTTTCTGATTTTATGTAGAGCGTTTGAAATCTCTTAGCTGTTACTGATGCTAACTGTGAGGCTGAGGACAGTTTAAAATGTCTGATAATGTTTTGTCTGATAAAATTAATTGGTAGAAAAACCTGAATATAAACAGAGCCCAAACTCAGATGGATGAATCTGTAGGTTTAGCCATTAGTCCCTGTTTTAGGTTGTAGATAATCCAAGTTATAGAAAACATGAATATAAAACAGATAATTATGATAAAAATTATTAATATATTATTGCTGCTGTTATTAGATAAAATGTCTGGAAAAAAGTATTGACACTGTATTTAAATATTTGTTCCTTTATTGCCATTTACTGTTTTGCATAGACATGTATCATGATGAAAAAAAGGCTAGTTATTTGCACAGTTCTCACTGCAAGCAAGTAGTGTGCATTACATTATAATAATTTAAATTTGGTGGGTTTGAAAAACAATTGCACTAAAGGGAACAGAAAAAGTATTAAATACATTTGGGAGATAAGCACATTGTCCAGATTATTTCCGATATAGAAGATTTCAGGCTGAGTAATACTTGGCTGCAGAACAATGCAGGAAAACAATGCCGGACACACATAGTCGCTATATTCATTAAATAAGCCCATCCTACTTTTGTCTAACTTACTTATCCTGCTGCAGTGTTGCATCAGAGCCTGCAGATACCAAAACAAGTTCATAGCGCTTTGTGAAACTGAAGCACACAAAAATATGGCAATCTGAGAGACGATAGACGTAGCAAAATGAGCAGACTCCTGGAAAACCATTACTACTGCAGTATAATAAACATTATTATCACTATAGGTCAGTCATTTGCGTAAGCCCCTAGAATGGAGAGATGCTGTTTTCTTTTTATTATGCTTGTTTGTATTGACTTTGAGGTAAAAAAAAATATTGAAAGTGTAGTATGAAAAGACAATATATTTCATTATAAATTATAAAATAATGATCAAAATACACCTCACCTACTAGTCACAAAGTAAAATGGGGAGCAAAATTAATGTGTATCATCAAGTTAAGTTTCAGAGGTCAAAATACACCTAACTCTTTTGTTTTAAGTCCAATTAAAGTCTCAGATGTTTTTTTTTTCTTTTTTCCAAGTCACAGTCTCAAATTGCTTCCGAATCAAAGTTAAATATCAGCTTTTCAAGTTATAAACCCTCCATTTTAAGCTCATGTCAAGTCTTAAGTCCTATGTCTCAAGTCAAAGTATCAAACCCTTAAGGGAAAAGTCCAACCAAATCCTCAACAATTTCATCTCAGAAGACATCCGGCAAAGGTTCAAGAGCCGGGACTCGAACCTGTGATGGTCTCGTCAAGGACTGAGGACTTGGGTTCAGCGCTCTATGCCCTGCACCGCCACCATGCCCGATAAATCAGAACTTTCCCTTTCACAGGAGAATATGCACATCTCTGTCTAACTCTGGAGCTTACTTTGCCAATTTACATTACAGCTTGCAGGTGTTGAATAATTTTTTTAGTAAACTCCAGAATCTTTAGAGCATTAGCCAAAGTAAAGTCTTGGGCTAACGCTCAAGACTTGAATTTGAGGCTTCTGTGCCTCAAATTCAAGTCCTGATTCCAAGCTCTGAATGCTGAGGTAACAGTTGCATACACACCTGGCGGAGGTTGCGTGTCACTCGCACATCATGCCAGACATTGTCATTGAACTTTCCACTGGCAGGCTCCACCAGCGCTTCAAAGGCCCCAGAGCCCAGGTTGATGACCAGCCACACAGCTCCGTTCCTCAGTGACAGGTTAACATAATCGGCTGACTTCCCGGTGTGGAGCAGCAGGCCATTCCTTTGCAGGGTCCGGAAGGACAGCGTGATCTCGTCCAAACTGCTCTGAATGGGAGTCGTGGACAGGTTGTAGCTGAAGAACTCGTTGCCTTTAAAGGTGGCCACCGACTCTTGCTGCCCTGGGAGGGGAAAAGAAACATCTTGGAAAAATGTCCGTATAATTAGATAAAAGTGTGACTCTGCAAAATGAATGCATTCACTTCTGTAGCATGGCTGAGTAAAATATGTTTGGTGGGTAAAAGTAAGGACTAAAATGAGTAGAAAAGACAATATTGCGTGACAAAGCTATTTAGACACGCCGTCGGCATGCATTTAAACTAAATAGAAACAAGTAACTTTACTGTAAAGAGTATAACACAATATAGATCGAGCTATATAAGCATGACCTGTTTTTTCACCCTTTTGAAAAATACATTCAGCATTCAACAGCATTGCTATTTCTTCAACATTAACATTTATTGTGCCTTGCAAGAGTATGCACATCCCCAAAAAGGGTTCACATTTTGTCATGTTATAAACACAAACAGATGTTTATTTCAATTGGATTTTATGTGACAGACAAAAACAAGGAAGGGCATAATTGTGAAGCGAAAGAAAAGTGTTATATTATTTTCAACATATTTTACAAATACAAATCCGAAAGGAAGGACAAGGACGCTTGTCAGAGTTAGTGAGAAGATGGATGGAGCTAAATACAGAGTACTCCTGAAAAACAACCTGTTTGAGGATATTCCTCCTTTCTTTCTACTTCGCATTACGCTCTACTTGATGTTGGTCTATAAAAACAATACAATATGGTAAAGTTTAAACTTGTGATACACTTTAGGATAAATCCAAGGGATGTGAATACTTTTGCGAGACAACGTGAAAGAATAACTAACTAACTTGTGGCTGACTTGGTCAGATATTTATTTCCAAGACTTGTTACTGGGTGATATAGATGCACTGTGAAATGTTGGAAGGTTTTCCCCAACACTACAGAGGGCATCATATGGAGGATGATTAAAGACGTTTTTGCTGGTTTGACTGTTGTTCTAGGAGTTTGACTTTCTATTCGAAACCTGCTCAAAGATATGTGGTAGATAACACTAAAACACATGATAAATATATAATAAAAAAGTTAGACAGCTAGATAAACAGATAGACGAATGCTAGATTGACAGACGGCCACATAAATACGGCATGCTGAGACAACCACTCTTGACTGTGACAAACTTCTTCAGTACAATACCAACGCTATAATTTCTGCCATTAACCTGTTGTTTGACATTGACATGGAAAAAGAGTTGATAACCAATAAATACCCCCATTTAAAATGTGTAGGCTGTTTCAAGCTTCGTCCTTAGATAGTAGCAGTGTTTGCTACTGAGGAAGCTATTTCAAGCAGGGCGGATAAGCCGTCCCTAAAGCCTGTGTTTGTTTGTACTGTAAATGTCAGCGCCGATGCTCCAGGGCCAATTTAAGGCTGTGGCTTGACTGGGCCCCATTACTTTCTATTGTTCAGGCTACGTAGGTGCTCAAACACTGTGCACACAACAAATTGATAAATTATCAGTGAGGCTCCCTACTGATAATGCATTCTTGCCAAAAACAAAACAAACCAGAAGTACATACTATATAATTTAAGCTAAAATAAAATAAATGAAAATTGTTAAGAAATGAAACCAAAACTAGTGCAATCTTTTTTTTTTTATTACAACTTCTTGCCATGTAAATGTCCTCGGTAGATGACCATGACACCATCTTGAAGGTCTTCTATAAGGGATTATGAGTAATTACATAGGCAGCCTATCTAGAAAGTGGACTAATATCTGCAGAAACAACAAAACTTTCCCAGCATGAGAAGAATTTAATATAGTGTTTTTCTTTTTGTCTCAACACCACACAGACTTTGGCGCTAACTCTGTCGAAACGCTTCCTAAGACGATGGCTGTGGTAGTTATTGCAAAAGATGCTTTCCAAGCAGTTTTTTTTTTTGTACGTTGCTGCTGACTGGAGGCAATAAGATGGGGGGAGGCTTTGCTTTCAAACTCTCTTGGAATTAAGCATGAGACCATTGTGCTGAACCAAGATGCAAATTGAAGAACCCTTCGATAGAAAACGAAAGCTCAGCAGAATGTAATGGAAACACCAACAGTCTCCAGGAATCTCTCCTACTTCTCAACTGGATGTCATGTCTTACTCGTTTTTGTGTCAGCAATTTGCCTTCTCGGTGATCTTCAACCACATCTGCACTCTATGAAAGCCATTGTTGCCAGTGTGTGTGTGTGTGTGTGTGTGTGTGTGCCCAAAAATTATGATTTATTGAGCTACTTCCAAAAAGAGAGGCCTCAAACATTATTGGTTTCACATTTTGTTTAACACAATAAAAGCAATTAGAGGGATCATATCCCACTGAAAAATGGGAAAAATATGCAACAATGTGTTACAATAAATATATTTCACTTATTTGGAATCATCATAAAGAGGACTGCTATGATATTTGTCTTTGTCTAGCATGTAACTATCCTAATTTCCCAAAGGAAACAACATTGTAGCATTGTCTAGAATATAAAACTGCCTGTGAACTGATAATTGTATCAATTCATTAACATTTCCGCTTCATTCAAGGCCATTTTACATCTAAAGATGTAAGATTTCTTTTTCTAATAAATAAGTAAACGGGTAAAAAGACGGCATATGCTTTACTTTTAGCTGCCTTTGTTGAAATATTACAAAAAAAACAAACATTTGATTTTGTGAGCCAAGTACAGCTAACTCACTTTTTCTGCAACTTAAAGGAATTAGAACATTCTAAATAATTTACAAATGTTTTATAGTTTTAACACAACATATATCCTGTCCCGTCCTTAAATTAACTGAAGTAGCTTTTGGTTCAGTTTTAACATTCATTGCTCTTGGGTTCACGCCTCACATCAACTAAAGTAAATTTGATTAAGCAAAAATAAAGATCAGCTGTCCTAAATGGATTTTCATGACCTTTACTTCTTTTAGCTAAGGTTGGAGTTTGCGTACGGAGTCAAAAGTTTAAAATGGTCTTATTGTTTAAAGGTGTGTGAGAAGAAGACAAGGACCATTTTATAACATTTTATACACCACGGTGCAGCAAAGAGTAAAAAAAAAAAAAATACAGCAAAAAGACAATAAAAACTGGATGTTTTTCAAAAATAAGGAAAAGACGAGATGTAAGCATGTCAGGGAAGTTTAAGAGGCCAATAACATAATGGAAGAAGCTGTAAAACTTGTACTGTTTGTATTTTACATATGACCACAGTCCCTGTTATATTTGATATGTCTGGAATAAGATGTACATTTGAAAAATAGAATCACTTCCTTTAAAACAAAACTCTCAGGCCTTAAACCCCTGGACCACAACTCCATAAGAAGAAACATCATACCCAATGTGAAATATGACGTTTTTGTAAAAGTGTTTGAAATTGTGAATCATTTCAATTATCAATTTAGACGCCAAAAACCTTTCAGGTGTCTGCAGGAAAAATGTAAACATTTTTAAATGAGAGGCGTTTTGTATTTTCCAGGCCTAGTGCCATTTTATTCCACAATCAAGTAACAGTCTTGCCTTCAGTTGTTATAAAAATGCTTTATGCATCAAAAACATCTTCAAATAATTGACTTAGAATACACCTGAATACACAAACAGAATGCTTCGAAATGTTCACAGCTAAATCTGACAGGAAAATTGTGGGGTCTCCTCAGGAGGGTTGTGGACAGGAGATGCTGTCAAGATCTGGAGGATTTGTTGAAATTTCACATTAGAGAGCGATCAGATATTAATCACTCTACCGGCGAAGATCTGTGACGTTTATAAATTCTTACGAAAGAAAAGAGCATGCTGAAACTGAAACAGCAAGTCCTTCAACAAAGAATTAGCTCAGGGAGTTTGTAATTGAGTAACTGTGACTTTATTTTTCCTACCCTCATTTCCTCTGCATGTTTGACCGCAATAATGAACACATATGTTCATTAATATTAACCTTAAAGCAAAGTTTCTGTCAATGGAGCAGCCCATAATCTAATTCGTAAGGGTAAGCGCATGAAGAAAAGCAGTGTTCACATATAGTTGGACAATCATCTTAACAATGGGCGACTGCAGATAAGGAGAGATTTAAAAAAATGTAGCTTACCAGCACAGTCCATGGGTGTCTGAATGATTTTACAATTTGCATTACATCAAGGATTTCTGTGCACACCAGCCAATATTCACCCTCCCGAGGTCTGCATGAATCTATCACATCATATCAGAAGTCCATCTCGAACAGCCCCTAAGGCTAAAGCTGGGTAATTGCTAATAACTAATGTTCCTTCAAACATTTAACATCTGAATAAAAATTTGACGTCTCATGTACATGCTATGATATCATTTTAATAACTGTGGGCTGCGTTATGGTTATCACTCGCCGATACAATTCTGTAAATCTTCCTTCTAAAATGAATTTCTCTTTTACATTAATGCATGAAATTAAGCAATTACATATCCCATTCTTCAGTTCATGATAACTCATATTGTGTGTGGCTCTGGGACACACTTACTGTACAATGTCCTGAATCAGCTATAGAGCAGTTATTCTGAGAAAGCAGAGGATGTGGAAGCATTCAGCGTGTTCAGTCACAGTGTTCGGGCAGCTTAACTGCCCTTAAATATGCAAAAATGGGCTCCACAATTAGAAAACAATAAAAGCAGACTTCAATCTAACATATCAGACCCGTGCTTGGCCTCTAGCTGCGTAATTTGTAGGTGCAGATAAACCGGTCTAATTTGATTAAGTAATTTAATCAGAATAGCCTTGATATCATAATCAGCTCAACACAAAACATGTACATGAGAACATTGAGTGCCGCCACGCCCTCTTTTTTCAGAGGATGTGAAAATAACACAAGATGACAGACAAAGCAATTTCAGTTCACAGCTGCAGATTATTCCGTTTTATGTCTCTGGGGAAATTGAGTTAAAAAAAAAAAAGCAAAGAACACAGGAAGTGTAACCATAACCCAACAGCAGTGTTTTTTTTTTTTCTTTTCTGCTTAGGTAACTCATTTTCTCGAGGACTTGGACAGAATGGGTCATCAAAGCCGTGTCTCAAGTAGGTTTCAAGGCAGTACAGACAGCCATGGAGACACGAGGAAAACCTGAAGGTACAGCACATGCTTCAAAACTAAATGCCTATATGTGTTTGAATTTATATGTACAGACAGTGCTTTATAAAAGGATTGTCTCCTTACAGATTTCTTCTGTTTTGAGATTTTTTTGGCACAGTTAAATATTTCAGACCATCAAGCTAAATTTAACATTAAACAAAGATAACCTCCATAGAAACTGCAGTTCTCAAAGGACGATTTCATTTATTTGGGGTGTTAGCTATCCAAACCAACTTGTTTCTATGTGAAACAGTATTTGTCCCTTAAACATACTGACTGTTTGAGAATTGCCATCAAGTGTTTCCTACAATTGGTGATGATTCTTTTGCATTGCTGTGGAGGAATTTTGGTAAGAAAATCTAAAACAATAATAATAAATTTTCAAATTATGATTTTAATTAAAAAAAAGGAGATGAAGTGAACTAAACCTTCACATGCCCTCTTGTGGAAATAGTGACTGGTGTGATGTTCTTTATGCCTAACAGGTCACACACTTCCCAAAAAGTTTCTGTTTTTGTCTCATCATTCCACTCAATATTTTCCAAAAAAAATCTTGGGAAACAAAGATAATTTCTTTGGTAAGTCTAAAACAAGACATTGTGTTTTCTTTTTTTTCGCCCAGCAGTGGTTTTCATCTCAGAACTCTCCCCTGGATGCCATTTTGAAAAGTCTCTTTCATATTGTTGAATCATCAATACTGACCTTACATAATTGATGTAAGTGAGGCCTGCGGTGCATTCAATGCTATGGGTCTCTTTTGCTACTTGAGTGAGTTCTCGAGTGAGGTTATCTTTGATATACAAAAAATGTTCATGATCTGAAACATTTGAAATCGACAAAAACGCAAAAGCAGAAGAAAACTGTAAGGGAGCAAATACTTTTTCTTAGCATGGTAAACACATCTCAGAATTAATTTAGGTCATATTTTTTCCCAGTTTAGCAGCAGATGCATGTTTGCCTTCCAATGTTTTACTCTCACTGCTATGGCTTTATTTTAATTTAAGCGTTCTACAGAGTGTGAAAAATGATAAATAACAGCATTGCCAAGTGTGTATTACTGGGCTGCTAGCTCTTTATTAGCGAAACTCCCCAAGGTAAAGATTTCTCTTCCATTTGTGCTTTGAAATCCCCTGCTGATCAATGATCATAAGCAACTCACTGAGAAATCTGGGTAGTTTTGAAATGAAACCCTGAGAATGAAAAGTAGCAAAAACCTAATGCAAGAATCTATTCCTACCAGAATACAATTATCTGTCCTGATTGTTTTGAAAGTGCTAAAGCTACTTTTGGGATGTGAAACCTTTGCGCATCATCACTGAATCGTCTGAAAACACCATTAAACCAAACCAAATAAATTCTATTAGCATTAGAAGCATTACCTTGGCGTAAAACTGCAGAGATGAAGATGTTCCAGTAGATCAGTCAGTGGTCAGGACAAGGGTTTGACGGACAAATATTGAGTGAGTAGTGAGAATAACATGAGAGGAAGCATAAAATGAACAGGCAAGTATATGTAAAAAATAAACAAAAAGAGGAGAGGAAATATTAGTGCAGCACAGTAAACTGAATGATCTCTGGGTGTTCAGGTGGCTGGGAGGGAAAAGCAAAACAATAGACCCCATACCTTGGCGGTTTAACATCAGGTGCGCCAGACCTTGAGGGAAAGAACAGAAAAAAGGATACGAAAACAGGAAGTTCATAAAGAGGTTCGGGAGAACAAAAGCATTGTCACAATGTTGGACTGCAGTTTGTGACAGACATCCTTGGGGGTAGGTACGGATGTCAAAGTTCAAACTAAAATATAAGGGGAAAATTAAACTCAAACAGACAAACATCTCAAGGGAGGAGAGGGGAGGCAAGGAGAGAAAAAAACATCTTGACCGGCGCAACCCGCACAGGTAGTTGCTCACACAGATGCTTTTTTCTAATGGAACACATATTGTATGTTTACTAGATGCAGACGTTTGGGATGTGTTACTATACATAGAGGCTGCCGTGTATTGAAAACCCCTCGTATAAATAAACCGCACTCTGGTAAAGTTCATTCACCGATTTTTATTATGCTTTGCAGATGCATAGTTTATTTTTTGAAGTTCTTTGCAAATATATTCCTAGCCCTTCAACTTTTTAACCTTCCGGCATATTTAAAAAAAAAATGAATAGAAAAAATATATTTGTGTCATTTTATGAAGATTTTAGATGACATTTCAACACAGAGCAAAACCTAATGGTGCATTTAAAAACCTAGAAGGTGTGGTGTGTAGTTGTATTGATTTAACCATGTTCACTGAGGTTCATGTAAACGTTGGTGAACATCACTTTTCAAGTCTTGCCACAGAGTCCCAGTTGGACTTAGGACTGAATTTCGATTAGACTCCATCAACCAACTTTGCTTAAACCTGAGTCTTCCCAATGTAGCCCTCGTTATATGCTCAGGCACAATGAAATCTTGAAAACATTATTTTATCTTGTATTTAATTCTACCCGACTTTTCATCAGCTCAGACCAGCTTTCCTGTCATTCCTATAATAAAGTATTCCCGCAGCATAATGTTGCCACCACTATGTCCAACCCTGTGTTCTAGTAGTTCTAACCAGAGCTCCTTTGATCACCTTGTAAAGTAGTTTCATAACCTAACTTTGCTTTAAACTTTCTCTTTAATTTCATCCCTGATCTGTTGTGTTTTCTACTTCATGATGAAGTTTGCTCACTGTTGTCCACTTAAAAACCTCTGAGGCCTTCACTGAACAGCTGGGCTTAAAAGGCATGCCACACTTTAAGCATTTTCATTTGTTCCAAAAATTTAAACCATCTTCAAAATTACACAATCTTGTGTGTTGAGCTGTCAAATAAAATCTCAATGAAATGCATTACAGTTGGTTGTTGTAAACTGATAAAAATGCGCAAAAGGATGTGAATATTTTCTACAAGGCTCTGTATATTTAGACTTTGATTTAGCACAGCTCTATAAAAGGGAAGGAGTGACACAATTCATCCCAATGGGAAAGTAAATGCAAAGTAACGAGGCACCTTACTGCAGGCGACAATGAATAAAATCCTTAGAGGATTGCCATATGCAGACTACGTAGAGCAAAACGGTGAGAATTACATTCCTGTACGCCTCTGTTCTGTATCCCTACCTCTTCTGTAATGCACATACACATGTGAGACACAGCAACATCTCAGTAGGTCAGCTGAAAATTGCACGGCATACGTCACCTGCAACCGTGAGGCCACTGTGCCAATAAACACAAACGGCTCTCATCAGTGTGTTAGTGCTGCACAGTAAGTCATTTATATTACTCATTAATACTTACATTACCACTATTGTCCCATTTTAGTCATTAGTTAAAACTTTCAGAAGGGCCAGGTTGCAGAAATCTACTCACATGTACAGCTGAACAAGGCTATTAATGCTGCAGCTCTGAGTGTGGAATGAACATAATTACCCCTGGGAGGGTCCTTGCTTGCCAACACGTAGGCTTTTGATAGAGTGTGCCATCGCAAAGCCAGTGACTGAGCCTCTGCTCACTCACAGGATTCAGCCAAAGCCCAGTCTGCATAGCAGACAAAGAGCTGCTGTGTGCACCCACACTGCGGCTGTGCAATCTACATGACAGGCCAATCTATGCATCAACCGAGTCACCAGAAAGGGAGAGAGAGAGAGAGAGAAAAAAGTTGGCTTTTAGTCAGCTGCAAATCTCTGATATGTACAATCATCTTCCAGAAAACAAGCAATATCTGAATACATGACAGAATAAAGAAGGTGTGACAGAAGGGTTTTAGACTCTGGTGTTCAACGGTGGAATCACACCGAGTCAAACTAAATTGTACTGCAATGTGCTTTGTTGCTGCTTGGATGGCCTGCAGGTTGTTGTTTTTTTTTCTTTACTTTGCCTTCATTCTTATGCATATTGTACTTGCTTTTCACAAACCTACGAGTGATTCACGTTTTCTTTAGATGGCTGGGTTGTGTATGTACAGTACAAAGCTCTCTCTTTCACTCTCTCTCTAACTGCGACTGGATTAAGATCCAGTTGGTCTCCTCCTCCTCCAGCTTTTCTGCTACAAAGCTGAAGAAAGGTCTTTTGACCAAAACATTTAGCCTCCTCGCACCACCAGTTTCAGTAGTGCACCGGGCAACGAAAATCCGCATCTTTCTGAAACGCTGGCAGAGAAAACAGGTCAAGGTGGTTGCCTCGCGAACACACCAGTCGGTGAATTAAGTCTATGACGATATTTCGAAACACTCGTGTGGATTAGGAGAGGTGTCGTTCCTGCCCTTTCATAGAGGCGGCCAACTATTGAACGTGTGCTGCCTACTTTGCTGCGCCTTCCACCCAAATCTCAGTGAGTGGAAATGCAGAGATAACTGGCTCAGACCTGTAGAGTCCCAGTAGAGGAGAAAGACTGTGGAAATAAGCTGCCCGTCCCACCCATAATCTACCAGCTTTCTATTTTTAAATAAGAAGCAAACTAAACCGCTGAACAAAACTACTTTGCATCGCTACTTAGAATCCTTCTGACTTGGCCTTATAAAGGTCATTTGTTTTTATTGTCAGACAATGGAAAATAACCATTGTCAATTTCTAATTGAACTAGGAAGATGTAAATTGGCTGATTTTTTTTGTTCTGGGGAAGCTTCAGGAAATAATTGGTTTGGTTTGTTCATGTTCACATTCTGTGAATAAACATTAGAGATGCACCGAGAAATCGGATGGGAACTGGAACAGAATGATCGCCAACACGACCAACTGCTTTAAAATAAACAAAAAAAAAAAAAAGAAAAGTTTTTTCATGAATAAACAAATGCAGTAAATCTGCTACAAGGTTGCAAACAGCACAAAACTTTTCAGTGTGGAAGCTGTATCAGATGGAAGATTTTTTTCATTTTAGGGATGAGTGAGCAGCAAAAAGAAGCAACATAAAAGGAAACTATTATTTCTAGATCAAGTGATAAACTGCAGGAATTCTATCGCTGATTTAGAGTCCAATTAACAAATTTAGCAGTTTTTTTTTAATCGCTCTTTATATGCTGAGGGGTCAGTAGTTTCATATTCAACTATTTTAATGATCTATTGCAGGTTGAGAATGCACTCAACATGGGAAAGGATGACAATCTTTATACTATCAAATAAAAAAAAAAAAACCCCACATATTTCCAAAAGCACAACAAACAGGTTAGTGCTATCTCTCAATAAACATGTAAAGTATTTTTATATTCTAATATAACATAAAGGCAGAAAAAAGCTGATTTTCAATAACCAAATGAAACCCACTAATAGTATGAACTGCAAAAGGCCTTTACTCACTCATTTATTATTTCTTCCTGGTGTTTTTTCCAGTTCCATAGCCCTTCACTTTACTTGTCAGAGTTATTTATTACAATGATCAGTATTTTGATTATGCTAGACCCAGGGAGCTGGAACTTTTCTTTCAGGAATTATCTGTTAAATGTCACAAAAAAAATAAATACATTTCACATAAATGGCTAGAAATGCCTGGTAGATTTTTTAATTCTCAAAATTAAGGTATTAGTTCAACTTTATTTGAGTACTCAATGCAAAGGTTTGTTGCTTACAGTGTTTAGTTTACAATTAAGACAATTTAAAATGCCAATTCCAATCGGAAATAATCCACAAACTCTCCTCGGTGCATCTCTAATTCACATCCGTGTGCTTTGTAGGCATAATGTACATGAATAAAAAAAATAATCCTACCCAAAAACTTCTCTCTGCTTTGCTACAATATTCAAGTCCCAATTATAGCCAAAGCAGCCAATTCCATTACTAAACAGGACTTGGTGAACCAGTACTTTCTCAGTACTGGTTCTTTTTTACACAGCCAGAGGCACCAACCTTGTCACGGTAAAAGCCATCTTGGCACAAAATCTTTACTAGGTGAAAGAAAGGAATTGTTTTCGTCAGGAGCTAAAGGTAAAGCTCATGAAAACTAATAATCAATCAAAACATTAAGAGCATCATTGATTGTGGTTAGCAATGAAATAAGCTTATTTTGATTGGGGAATATGTCAAAGAGTTATTGCTTTTTGTAGCTGTGAAAATCATTTCCAAATCAAACAGTTTCTGCATTTTAAAATTATGGTTATTTTAATGAACCCTGCCTAATTACAGTTTCTAAACCTGTAAATAGAGAGCAGCTGGTTATGACTATGTAAAGTATTCACAAACAGACTGTTGTTTTCACATTAATAAATTAAGTTGATGATATTAACATAAATGTTTGGAATAATGTGAAAGATATAAACGGTCTCGATGCAATATGATCTGCGCAGAAATTTAGAATATAACAGAGGGAGGATCAAACATTTACTGGAAGAGAGATTTCAATTAAAGTAATGCCGTAGCACCAAGCTGGCTCTCTGGCTGTGAAAAATGGAACCAGTTAAGAACTGGCTCTACTTCTACTTCAACTGGTTTGGTGGAAAAAAAAAAAACAAACAAAAAAAAACCTGTTTCCACTGAGCAAGAAAGCTTTTCACCATTGTTCAATAATGTGAAATAACAGCGAAAAGCGAAGGGTATTCCTTGAGACATATTTTCTCCTGTTTTCCTTTTTTTTCTGTCTACTGCCAATCATGATTTTCTTTTCACCTTCATCCAACATTGTAGAAACGTGTATTTTTAATTATTTTTTTACTTTTAAAACTCTGTGCTTGAGGAGAAAATACTTTTTGGCATGACTACGTCAACTAAATACGATTTATTTCTACTTTTTATTGCAACATTACCCTTTTAAGATGTTCTATGTAGAGCATAAAAACAATTATCTCCAAACGTTTCGACAAAAAAATAAAGTGAAAACATTTGGGGATGTTGAAAGGCATCATTATTGTGGCTTTAATTAGCAGACATCTGAGAAGAAAGAGGCAGCACAGACGGATTAGGATTTAGCATTTTTTTTTTTTTTCCCCCCCCACAAAAAGTACAGCATTTAGGGGCTAATAGTAATGACGGATTAGACCAAAGTCACTGCTGCTCCAAAATGCAAGCCTATGTGTCCTTTGTCCTTCACAAACTTTAACACTTGTTTTGTCCACCCTCCAACTAAAATTGCATTATTAGCATGTGTTTCATATAAATATATATGTGTATGCTTAAGATATATATCTATATATATATATATATATATATATATATATATATATATATATATATATATATATATATATATATATTTGGAGTGATTTCTCTTTCCATTTGCCTCTTGTGGTGGCTTCCCTTATCTCTCGTTCACAGATCTCGCAGCACGTCAGAGGCTGCTGCACTGTTTCGCCAGCTGAGCAGGCTCCGGCGCGGCCTTTGTGGGGACAGATCAATGCGAGCCCGCGTGCCGCATAATGCAGACGGACAACTCAGAGGACTCACCTGCTAATCCGAGAGGTTTTCACCATCTTAGAGCAGCTCCTCAGACAAATAAAGACTACTCCTGTGCCACTTAAAAACACACAGCAAAGGCCAAATATAGCATTTGGGTTACCATCTTTGTCATCTCTGTTGGGAGTAGGCGATTTAGGTAATGCATAGATCGGTCTATTTCAGCTGATGCAAGGGCAACAGAGAAGACTGGCTCCTTCTCACAGACTGGTGTGAAGGACAGAAAAGAGGCATCTGGTGAATGTGGTTTCCCCCCCCCCACTCTTGTCAGTGTTGTTTTCATGCGTTCTGCAATGGGGGATTGTTTCCGTGTCAAGCTTTAATCCAATAAACATTCTGATGTGCTTTTTTTTTTTTTTTTTGCGCATGTCATTTGATATTCCTTGCAATTTAGCTGTAAGCAGAGTCCTGACATCTTTGCTCACATTAGTAATGATTAATGCTTGTTTTTGCAATTTGTGCAGAGATGAAACCCATTAAATGTTGCTTAAAAATAAAAATCACATATCTCTGTGACTAAGTGTTCAAAACAGCAGAGAATCTACACTAAGGCAACCATCTCCACACATTCTGTTCTCATGCTTTTTGAGCTCCACGCACCTGCAGAGCTTTGCTGAAGTGTCCGGAGCACTTCAACATTTTCGCATTTTGTCACATTACAACCACCTGCTTCTGTGTATGTTGATGAAATTTGATAGGCCAACACAAAGCACTGCATAAATGTAAAATTGAAAGAAAAGCATGTATGCTTTTCTTAAATTTCCCATAAAAATCTAAAAAAACCAAAACAAAACAAAAAAAACAAGTAACTGTCTCAGTATCCCTGCATAAAGACCAGGGAACTTTAAGAGCTGCATTTGTGTTTGTGAGGTTATGATTGTATGCAGTGACATACAGTCAAAGCTGTAATTGCTTAATAGACTGCAGAGTATTTTAATGGCTTCTTTTAATAACAAATAACACAAAATACTGTAAACTATTTTTTACTTAATATTGCCCATTCCTAAGATCTCTGCTACTCTACACAAAGGTTGACTCAATGTACCAGATTCATTCTGAAGGCGCTTGGCTATGCTGGCTTTTACTTCGAGTAACCCTAAATAAAATCAAGTCCAGGCCACAGTTTTTTTGGTTTTAGTTTGTGAAACAATGTAGAAAAACCATTGCAGCGTTTTTTTTTTCTGTTTTAGAAAAAAATGTTTTACTTTGTATTTGTAATGTGACAAAATGGGAAAACATTCCAAAGGTATGAATTTTTTTGTCTATTTTGCTGTCATATGGCAAAACTGTGTGTGCCAGAGGTAGGACTTCAGAAAACAGGTGTGTGTATGGGTTTGGCATCTTGTGTAAGCTACAGTGATTTATAACGTGCACCAGAGCAGCACACCTCATACTGGTCTCCTGAGTCCGTTGGCTGCCCTTTCACCAGAACCATGAGTCCTTACTGGGGGGGAGATGGATGTATCTCTCCAATGTCGACTAAACAAATCTCACAACTCACGCTCGATCTTCATTTCAGCTCGGTATGGGCACCTCATTAGAAACCAAAATGTAGTCAGTAGAAGTAGCACAAGATTTGTTTTTCCTCCCCCTTCATGAAAAGAAAAACCATCTTTCTAAATCTTATTACACACAAGTTGATTGTTGAGGTTTCAGTGATCAGTCATGTTGAGTTAAGTAATTTTGAGTCTAATACTGCACACATACTGACCTCAGCACTTAATGGGACGCTATACAAAGCAAACCGTATAACAGTAATTAAGATGTGAAAAATATGCCCTGCAGAGGCAGAAAAAAGAAGGATTCATAAATAATTGAACTGCAACTCTGCACTGTCATTTGCTCCTTTATGGAGTTTGTGAATGTTGTCCATATTGTGTGACACCCACGCACTCTGCAGACCTTTAGTCACCTTGAGCGCGCTGATTATGTACACAATGAGCGTTCAGCACATTAGGCGCTTTTCCCTTTTCGTGACCCTGTGACCGGCAATAGTATGTCTCAGCTCAGCTTAATTTGTTGGATGTTGGAACTGCAGTCCAAACTGAAAATAACAACCTTATAATAACCAAACACACTCTCTCACACAGTCATGCTAAGGTGATATCCTTTGCAAATAAGAACATCACCATAAAACAGGCCACGTTCTCCGTTTGCGCTCATTATCGGATGCATTTCCTTACCTTCGACTTCTCTCTGGACAGCTGCAGGGGAACAAAGAGCAGAAAACTGACGTTTACAATGTTGACAACAGAATAATACATGAAATGTGCATACCAAACCATGGATACACTGTGCTATGTTATATATTTTCTTGTTGTTGCTCTGAATAAGAAAATGCATGCTGGCTAAAACAATTCAGCCTTGCGCAGTGGGGTGTGATTTTTTTTTTGCCCATTATATTCACAGCAATAAAATGAATGCCCTTTAATGGAGGCATTGTATCACATCTGTGGCACATAAATGAATTTCAGACAATCACTGTTAAATTAAAAGGACCGCAGTTTGGGGATCTTTAGTATTTTAGACTATAAAGAAACCCTGTGGTTGGACCGCATGGTTTCCACGTCAGTCATATTTTTGATGACTAGCATTCATAAAACAGCAAACCTTGAGTGCAGAGTGGAAAGTATATTCTGCGTTTACGCGTTCCGCTCCGAGCTGCAGGAGCTTAAGAGCTCACTTTATAATGCTAAATTCTTTGCTCAGCGTTTTCCAGAAGAAGGAAATGACATCCATTTTGGGAGGCCCGTTAGATGTCTGAGCATTTAAAAAAGAAGAAGAAGAAAAAAAAAAAAAGATGCAAACACCGATCACATTAGACGGCTTAAATCCTCTGTCTTGTGAAGATAACTGCTTCACCGAACAGCCTGTGAGCACTGCTGGAGCATACTTTGTCTTGGATTGCTGTTAAGTGGGCTTTATTGATTATCCCCAGGAGCTCAATGAGAGTTTGAACTATATGTTTAGAAGGGGATATTAATAACATATTGGTACCATTTATGGGCCAAACAAATGCAGCTGATGGTAGCATCTGCCGTTTAGTGCAAAAGAATTACAAACGACGGCTCCAGTCAGAAGTCTGCATGAGCCCAACAGGGGCGTGTTTGTCCTGTTAACATAACAAACCACTCTTTTTTTTTTTCCCCCAGAGTGGAGTGAATACTAAACATACATCTTCGATGATTTTTAATTGAGGAGTTTCTCTAATCCACATAATCAAAGTAATATATACATATGAGCTAAAATTTGGCTGGTGCCCTCTTTGGAGAAACAAGTTTAGAACATAATTTGGTTTCAATCTTGCCTCATCTCAGCAGTTGCCTGAGTTGGAGCAACTAACCCAAACATTTGTAAAAACTGGTTTGGTCGGGAAAAGTCTTCCCAAAACTCTAACCTCAAACCTGTTTGAAAAAATTCTGAAACATACTTCAGAGCTGACTCCATACCAGAGAGGAAACCAATTTCAGCAATCAGAACTATATTGCTGATTCATTCCGTTTTTAAATTTTCCTTAAAAAATGAACACTAAACAAACATTGTGCGTGCATGTAAACAGTTGAGCATTTTTGTAGAAAAATGTAAATAAACAAATATAATTTGTTAAAGTTGTTTGCATAATCACTCCACCCTTGGAAAAAAAGACCTCAAGCTAAAAGTCCAAACTATCATCATAAGGATAACGTAAACAATGAACCAGTCAGCAAAACTAAAGACAAAAACAAGAATAATTCTGGAACACAGCATGTCAATATGATTTATGAGTTGCCCAATATGAAATCAGTGTGTTTTGTCTTTAGGCTGTAACACATCAAGTGCATCTGTATAACAGAACTGAAGATTAAAATTTATTTTCCTGGAGCAGATGTACCGTTTGAACATTTGGTAATTTCCAGCAGCTGTTGGCAAACTTATGAGGGACTCAGATTAATAATTGCGTGAGCCTCAAATTAATAGATTTTCTATGAATTTTAAAACAGTGTCTGGTCTTGCTTACTGAATGAAACTCCATCGAGCCTGTAAATCTTTTCACACATCTTGCAGAAAGAAGAAAGAAGTTTACACACCTTCTTGGCAGTACCTTCCCCTATAGCTGGTATTGATACATTCACAGAGGACCTCTCCTTGGCTGACAGAGCACAGGCCTTGGTTGCTGCAGGGCGAGTATGCGTCACATATATACTCCAAATCATTGTGCACGGCTTGACCGTCCAGCAGCACAGGCAGAGCATCTCCCACTTTCAAATTGGTTATAAAGCCCTGGAACGGGGGCTCGTACTTGACGGTGCTCGACGTCAGAGCGGAGAGACGCACATCGGGTGAGATCCCACCGACGTACAAGTCGCTGGCCACAACCATCTCTTTCCTCTTGGACTTCACCTCGGCCACTTTCTCCTCGTTGTCTAGCATTAATCGGGTCTCCCTGTAGTTGCGGGTGAGGAGGACTCTGTGCCAACGCTGGTCACTGACGTACGTCTCCATGTGGAGGGAGGCCGGCTCTGCGCAGTGGATGGTGAATCGCATCTGCAGCCTCCCCTCTGCGATCAGGAGCTCCAAGAAGTCGCAGTTCCCGCCATCATCCAGGTAGAGGACCAGGGCTTTGGTGATGTTGGTCTTCAGAATAAAGCTCAGCTCGCCTGTCGACTTAGCGTCCCACTGAGCATAGCGAGTCCACTGACCAGGTACCCCTTCGTATTCCAAGGCTACTCCTGTTAACACTAAACATGCTAAAAACAAAAAGCAGGAAACCTTGCGTTTACAGCTGCCCATGATGGTTTCTCTCTGCTTCCTATTGTTGGCGTCTGTGTGTTCTCCAATTTAATCAGGGAATGTTATCTAATGTCTATAATATTTTTGAAGTCACCATAAAATAGGCGGAAGGAAAAAAAAAAACAAAAAAACACTTAAAATCCTATGTGCAGCACAGTTTGTTCAGCACTGACTGCCTATCCTGATCTGTTTTTGCCATCTCTTGACAATCGAGGCGCATCTACTTTTCATCTGAGGAAGAGAACAAACAATGCGAGCGATCCACAGTACTGTGTGCTTCCTCGTCTTCGCCATCCAGTGACTTGGCCTCCATCCAGCACTGCTCCTGTCAGTTCTCCATGGGTTAGCTAGGCATGCAGCCTAGGTACAGCCTCCACTCTGCTCAGCATCCCAATATCCTAAAACATGAAAGAAGAATGTGTAATGAATTGCTGGAAGCATTATGAGCCTCTGATTGCACAAAAAAGGTAAATAATCTGCATTCATTACCAATACCGTGGCAAATGAATTACAAAAATCTAACAAATTATTAAGGAGGGAGATATGGAGATCAGGGTAATGTATTCAGAAATCAGCATTTAGAAGCTTTTAAGGGCAACTTTTAAAAACAAAGATTTTGACTAGTGAAAAGATGTTTTCCACTAGTAATGGGTCCTCTAAAATCTGGCAACCTACCACATCCCCTCAAATCAAGCAAACGGAGAAAGCAGCTAAAGTCAACTAATTTCCAAAACGATAGTGGGATGTTTGAAAATTACCCACAAAAATATGTTGGCACAACATAAAGGCTGATTAACTTGAAAAATATCAAGCCCCTAACAGGTTCCTCCTGGCACTCAAAGAAAGAAGGTACAAATGAGCAAAACAAGTCGGTCCGTAAATAAACAAGAAAAGTAAAAAAAGAAGTTTATTTTCTGTCGATAAGAAAAGGATTGCCATACCGCTATCAAATATTGTACTTAGCAACAATCTTTTAGAATAACGTCCCACTGAAGTAACCCCTGACGCCACTTTAACACCAGACTAAATCATCAACCAATATTATCCCGTTTCACAGGTTTTCCTAATATTGTACAGTCCTATACGACAGTACACAAGTTTGATCCAGTTACCGTTTATCTTTGTCCTGGTGACACAGGGAGCTCACCTGCACCCGTGTGACTTGCCCAATGTGAAGCCTTGTGTGTGTGATGAAGGGGTACACCTTCATCACACACACAATGGCTAGGCAGTACTTCAATTAGCCTAATTTACTTTCCCACTTTTGGCACAAGAGATATTGGCTTCAACAAAAAGATCAGCAAAGTGCCAAAACAAGGTGAGATCGCACCATTGATCCATCTCATGCAAAAAGGGATACAGTATCAAAGAATCAAAATTTTAAAAATGTACCATGTGCTTTAGATTCGAATGTGCATCTAAAGTCGCTGGCAGGTTGAGTGAAACTGTAAGTTATTTAGTCTGTAGTTTTGTGTTGTAACGCTGACATGACGTAGTAGTTTTAGAATTGAAGGATGGGAATGATAAAATGGGAGCAGACCTGGTACAACAATGCTACAACTCATGAAATAAGTAAAACTTTAGATTCTACGTGAATGATTCCTTCTGTCTACTCGTCCCAGAATATTTACGTTTTAGCAAGAGAATAAACAAACAGTAAGTATGGAGAGTACAGAATACACAGCTCGGTAGAGCTCATTTCCCAAAGCTGCCTTAAATCTATTATAATAAGATAGAAGAGCAAACCCCTCGTATGATCCAATTAAGCGATTAAACACTAAATCGACAGCCACAATCGATTACGGCTTTCACAAAAGAATGGAACAGTTGTAGATATTCATGATTCCTCCAGAATACATTAGCTCACACACTCCCGTTCAAATCAGAGTATAATTTATTTAGGGCATTTAATTCCTTTTAAATGTTCAAGAATATCTGCAGCTACTGGAGCTTCTTATTATTAATAAGAGCAAACTGATGCCAAAATCGGCTTCCTATGGGGGAAAGAAAAATTTAAACGGATAACAGAAGTGCAACAGAGATTTCTTGACAAGATCAATCCAAATTTCTTACCAAAGTATCAGATTGCTGGAGGCTGAAAAAACTTACTGACAGACAGGTTTATCAAGGGAACAGCTGCATCGAGGAAGGTCATAAAAGCTGACACTTTCCTTGCAGAATGAGTTGCTATTTGTCAGGGTCACGCACGGTGTGGGAAATACTATTTCTGATACAGCCGGGGTTCGTATTGATTTTGAAAAACAACGCATTGGTCGTTTTGTACACGCTGAAATAAGGAGGGCTGTGGCACCTTTCAGGTTTAAAGCATCGTCGCATGTCGATCCTTCTCCAGCCTGTACTCGTTAAAATGAACAAGTGGTATAAAAATTCAAACATGAAGGGAGGACAAACACATTTTCTTTACAGCAAGAAGACTGTGCAACAGCTCCAGCCTGTTTATGAGTCCAAACGTCATGTTTTCTGTGGGGTTTTTACAGTAATAATCTTCTATCTTTTTTACAGCCACTTCCATCAACATGGAGACATAGCTAAGCTAATAGAGACAGCGTTTCCCCACAAGAGCTCTGAGAGGCAACTCGGTCAATGTCAATTGCCTACAAACGTAAAAATAAAAAAATTAAAAAAAATCTAATCCTTATCCAGCAAACCAGCTGAATCTAGCTCATATAGGAACTGTGGGCCTTGTCATCTTTAATCTGTGAAAGGAATTTTATAGTAAACTCTTCAGAAACCAAGGCTTTTTCTGAAACCACGCAGTAGCACTTCACATTATTTATTCAGTTTATGACGACTATTTAAAGATAGCTTTAGAAAATGTAATTAAATGTCCAATGCAAACAAAAAACAAGAAAATAAAAATCTACAGAAAGCTTCTAAAACATTATATAGATGCAGCAGAAGTGTCTAAAGTGTCTTTCTTTGTGTCTGTGGAGCCTGTTAGGTTACAAAACTGCGACAACTTAACAGCAACGCTTGTAAAATGGCCCTGAGCCTTCTGTACATCTAATGGCTTTTCTCACTGGATAACATCCACTTTTTTCATTAAAAGCAGCAGGCCAATTACAGATCATGAGCACTATGGGCTCTAGCATTTATCCGGGGTTGTAAATTAATGTCATTAAATTGGAGACCTGTGCCCAAAACAATAACACAGCCAAATGTGCATCTCTATCTTCTGCCAACCGAAAAGCCCCGCAAACATTCAGCCTGCTGGTTTTTCTTCTTAAATTGCATAAAGACTAATAGAAACAAAACATCTACAAAATAAAATATGCCTGGTAACACTTTACATTGGAAAACTTTATTCACACAGAGGCTCTCAAAATTTCACACACACACCCTTTGTGAAAAGTGTGTGCATGTTTCATCGCTTCAAAGGTTTGCGCCCATAAAATGGGACGTTTATCCTGTAAAATTCAACAGAAAACCAAATAAACCCTTTGAAACGGGGAAAAGCTATAAAGATTAATCACATAAATTTGCACATTTTGATGGTGATTCTGATTCACATCTTAACTCAGTGATCTTAGTCTACTTTTCCTTGCAACATATATCAGTTTGTATTAATTTCATCTTTATCATCAGCTTTCCAGCATTTTTTTTTTCATAAGTGAGACTTAAGAAACTCTAGGATCATTTCTTTGGGTGGCAATAATTTTGCCTGACAGCCACATTTCTCAGCTTAGGAACCTCAAGATCACCTACAGAACATAACCAGTGCATCCTGGAAATGCCTGCAGCTACCACACTGTTGCTAAAACAATGGTTGCCAGGGAAGATGCCACAGGAGATTGCCTTTAAAACAATCTTAGATAAATCTCCAGTTTCTATGTCATTGATAAGCCAATTTACCCAATTATTTAATGAGTCTTTATTGAACCGGGGTATATAAATGCCATGCATCTTCTCCAGGCTAATATCTCATTGACATCTGTCAGATCATCTGCGCCCAGTACTAACTGTGCTGTTTCTCTGATTTTACTCTTTACAGGTTTATATGTTTGAGTCAAATGAACATTGTTCTTTTATTCCATGAACTACCGACAACATTTATCCAAAATCCCAACCAAAAATGTCTCCATTTGCAGAAAATGATAAATGGTCAAATTAATGAAAAAGATGAAATGCTTTCAGACCTCAAATAGTGCAAAGAAAACAAGTTTAGAAACACATTTAGAAACAATACTAATGTTTTAACTCAGGAAGAGTTCAGAAATCAATATTTGGTGGAATGACCAGAAGGTTTTCAATGGGGTTCAATGCAGTGTTGTTGTTTTTCTCTAGAACTGTATATAGTTCAAATTGAGGACAGTGGTGATTTTTATCCATAGTAAGACACTAACAACACAATAAGAGAACCGGGCTGTGTACCATCATGTATTATTAAACCCTGGCAACTCCACTGAACTGCACTGTACACCCATTAACCAACTAAAACATTTACATAACAAACATTAAGAGTAATATTAAATGCATTCCATGGTAAATACTGATCGTGTGTCGTTCATATTTTAAAGCTTGCATAAAAAAAAACTAAGCAGCTCACAAACAGCATTGTCCCATTACATTTATCTGGCTAGTCAAAATTAATAACTTACCAATAGACTTTATTTATATATTTTATGGAAAATTAAGAATCCAAATTTTTTATTTTCATGAGTGAAGGTTTCATGAAGGTTAAATGATTCTAAAGTAAGTAAGGTTTATTAAAAACCCCAGTAACAATTATTTTAAATTAATGAATTCAAAACAGAGGAATTGAAAACAATACATTGAACAAATTTTAAACATGTGATTCAGGAAGCATCAAAGTGACAGAGTTAACTGAATGCATGTCTATATAAAAGCACGTTCAGATGCTATTTAAAAGAGTCAATAGTCTCTGTGCCTCCAACAGTTAGAGGAAACGCTTTCCAAAGACTCGGTGCAACTGATTCAAAAGATCAATACTGAAGAGTTGAACACAGAGTGCATGAAACCATCAGCAACCTTTGGCTGGTAAACATAAGACCGTCAAGAGGAAGTTTCTGGTAGGTTTGAGATATACTGAGGAGCTTTTCACCTAAATGTTTGTGCAGGAATATTAAACTTTAAAATCTGCCAGGCAACGAGTGGAGTGAAGTCAAAACAGGAGTGAGAGTGGCTTGTTTATTTGTGCAAGTTAGAATTTTTGCTGTTGCTTTTTTTTTAACCTCAATACATTAAAATCAATTTCTTAAAAACGAAAAGATTACTGTAAAAAAATAATTTTAGTAACCCAATAAAACCAAAAGCAAGGCTAATGAATTACAGGTCAGGTTTTGACCACAGCTGCCTTAGTAGGTTCATTGCTCAACTGGGAAAAGCAATCTTGAATTGCTTGAATTGCAATTAGAAAAAGAAATGAGTGCGAGATTGACTTCTTTCGACACTCATTTCAATGCTTTTGAATCAAATGACCTCATATTTCATCAAAGTATTTTGATGAAATATGATGAACAAAAAAAAAAAAAATCCTGAAGCTAAAGAGAGAATATTCTCTGTTTCTCTTTCACACACTATGCAAAAGTCATGCATATGCAAGAAAGATGAAAAACATAATAGAGCATCTGCACAAAAGATAAATCAATATGTTACTTTAGTAATAATAGCCTGTCTTCAAACTTAAAACGTTTGCTATTTTAATTCCTGTTTGGAACTAAATATTAATGTGAAGCTCCGAATGGGATTGAATCTATTTTTGTGTTATCTGTGCTGCTTTTAAAAAGTACAAAATCACCATTGTTAAGAAAATAAATTTTAAATATGCTAGTTTTAAAAACTTAACATATCTTGATTGAAATAGCCTAATTATAGTTTTCAGATTAATAACTTATTCTGCCCTATGTGTTACCTGTAGTTACAGCAGATTGTTTGCTAAGATCTTTTGAACTGCCCTTTGTCTGTGTGGGAAACAATTAGGAGAAGTTCCAGCTTTCACACTGATCTGTGAAAAACCATAAAACAGCAGGAGTTCAGGCCAGCGGAAGAGAAGCTCTGCTTCCACTTTGTTAAGATAAAGGTGACAACTGGTGTTTGATCTTGTAAACAAATTGTAGGGAGTTTCTAACTCTAAAGAGGGTCCGAGACAGCTCCTGGTTGGATGAGCAAAGATACGCCTTATTTGAAGAAATTAAAGACAAGAATACGCCTTTACTATAAAAGTTTGTACACAGGAGTAACAAATCAGATTTGCTCTTGCAACTCTCCAAAGACGTCTTTGCTTTTCTTTCTTCTTCTTTTCCATTTGTCTCAGGTAAACGAAGGTCTGTTTTAGTCTGTATGAAGTGTCTGTGTTGTTGATGTCATGTTATACTTTAAAATGTTAGAATAAACTCTGTAAATGTATGACGTGGAGCATTGACTGTCATATCTGCGTGGCTTTTGTTTCCACGCATGGAATCATTGAATCCGGGAGCACAAGAGAATATAACGAGCCAGAAGTTAATGATTTTATTCACTATTTTTTTGTTCCCACCAGTCTGTTTCCTGGTGTTTCCATAGCCATGTAACAATTTTGGCCTTAGCTTTTGAAAATCACTCTTTAATGTTGTTTAATTTCACCCGCCTGCTCTCTCCTTGGATTTGGGTCCTGCTCTTCATCATTTCATGACAAAGTCTAAAAGTGTTTTTCAAATGAAGCTTTTTATTTCAGAATTTTTACAGTTTATGAATTAATTAGCAGAAATAACTCAAATATTATTTCAAATATTGACATGTTTTCTACACTTATTTTAAAACTACAAGTAGAATTTCTATGTAATTACAAAGTTACTCTTTTGCAGTTTCACATTAAATTGGTTTTACATAAATCTTAATGCTTTTGAAAGCAAACTTAGCTTTTTGTTTCTTCCTTTAAAGCAGCAACATACATTTTATTTAGACTTTAATGAAAACAATAAAGTCTGCTCAGTCAATTTTCTGATAGACGTAGCAAAAATTTACAAGCAAAGATTTTAACACTGCTAAAGAGCAGGTTATAGAAATTTATAATCCTGGAGGCTTTCTCTGTCCAGCTGCACCCGGTTGGACAACCATGTCATAAAAACTGTATGAGTCATGCTCCAAAAGCAAAAAAAAACAGAAAAAAAAAACAATCTGGACAATATGCTAAATTCATATTTCTTGGACACTGCAACAGATTTGCTGTTTGTTACATGCCACATATATATATATATATATATATATATATATATATATATATATATATATATATATATATATATATATATATATATATGAGACATTCTTGATGATAATAGTTATGACACGTCTCAAGAATGCGATATCATAGATACTGCTGTCCGACAACAACCATTAATCTCAGGCTGTTGCTACTGGCCATGAAAATGTAGCCGTATAATACATCAAAATCTCAAGGAAGCTCAAAATTTCTACCAATTACACATAATCTTACCAATCGATACATTCTCTTAAACAGATCCAACCACAATCTTTAAGAGTATCGTATTGCACAGGAGATTAAGAATGGATGAGCTGCTGCTGAAGCTCAGAGGTAACCAGAGAAAGGGCCCAGGGGTCAGCAATTACTGATTGTACGTGTTGGTTCCCCACAGAGTGAGTGTTGCAGGGAATAGGACCGAACCATTTTTCTTGATTCTACAAGCTGACATCAAACAACGGGGATCGTGGCGCGAGGCTCGCCGTGTTCCTGATCCTCAGCAGCGTGTCAGTAAACACAGTGGTGATCTTAAAGACTCCCTGCGTGGAATCAACTTAGCAAACGGGTTAAAGAGCAGAGCAGGAGGTGGACTGTGAAGTGGCTAAGAAAATAAAAATAAAACAGCTCAGAGATGCAGAAATGTGCCCGACAGATCTTACAACAGTGCAGAACATATTTTCTTTTTTAAACAGCTTGTGTGACACAACAGATACCGTAACATGTATGTAATGCTGCGGCACTGTTTAAAATGCATTAGTGAGTTTGACTTAATCATATATGGCGTCTGCGCCTGCTTGTCACGGAGGCATCTTCAAACACTGCGATGTAGACAGTGTTTGTTCTGTTGCAGACACAGCTCAAGGTCTTCTTGTCTTACAGCCTGCCTTCCTTGCACGGATTGGTTTCTATTTAATGCTTAAATAAACTGCACATGCTCTGAAGCTATTCTTTTAAACCAACGTTTATCCAAGCACATTAGGCTTCCAATAGGAAGAAGAATTTAGCATTTGAACCCAATCTTCCTCGTGGCTATTTTTTCTCCAGCTGTTTAGCTTTCCTGCTTTCATCCATCATTTTTTTTTTTCTATTAGAGGACCAGAGGGGGCTAAATATCCAGTCATTCTCTAAATGGGGCCTGTGAGAGCGTGGATGCATTTCCAATAGGCCCCTATAGGAGCAAATGGGAGAAAAACTGCACTCAATATGCATGCCCAATCTTCAAAAGGTATGGGCGTGTCATGGCTTTGTGCACAGAGTGAGAGTTGGGCGGCAAGCAATGACTTCCCTCTACGCCTCTGTGATCTTTTACCCCCTCAATCTTCGGCGTCGCAGTCTGTGCGATGCTAGCAGCAAAATAGGGCATGTCTTTGGATATTAATTACCGCCATGAATCACAAACATCTAATGAAGTATTCATGACATTTGGGAGCTGCATTTGAGCAGAAGATTCCCTGGGTGTAAGAAGTCGCTCCAGCATGCGGAAATGTTCAAGGAAATACCTGTTGGGGGGGGGCGAGGGACGACTCTTCAATTTACTCTCAAGTTAATGTTTTGTTTTTTATTTATATCATTAAGAGGAGCTTTTTTTTATAGCTTTGCTCCAATAATTGGACAGATAAGAGTCACGAAACTGTGTACGTTTCACCCGTTGAATTTGTTTTAAATTTCTCTGTAGCTGTTTGGAAAGATAGAAACAGACAACAAAATTGGGTCACATTTATGGTGAAGCTGCTTAAAAACATGAATAGTTAAAGCAGAGGTGACAGCAACTAGCTACTTTTACCGGAGTAACTCTTTGGACAAGGAGGAACTTTTAGGAGTAATTTTATTATGACGTATCACTACTCTTGAGTAAAATCTCTGGATACTCTACCCATTGAGTAACTTTGCTGAATGAAGAACAAGCTTGTTTTAATCAAAAATTCAATAGATACACGCCTGCAGTTTTTGTTCATAACTGTCCAAGTTTCATAATTTTTATATTGAAAGAAACTGATTTGGAAAACATGTTTCTTCTGCCTGACTTTGTTATTTTGTATTTATGTTACTTATATGAATTATGCTTATTTTTGTTGTTAGTAAAATTTCCACATAACATTACATTTAGGTCCATCTGATCATGTAATTTTGAAATATGAAATGATTGTTTTATTCAGTTACTCAATAGCCTTTTCACCAAATACCATATTACTCTCGAGTAATTTCTTGGATGGCTCCATTTTTACATAAGTAAAAATATTCTGAAATAATGCTTCTCTTGCGCGAGTAAAATTTTTGGGTACTCGACTCTACTCTCACCCCTGACAAACCCTCACTGAACAATTCCTACTTAACAGCAAATCAGCCAAATTACAAGGCAGCAACTCAAAACCTTTGGTCATTGTGACGAGCTGAATAAAACTTAATACTCAGAAAAAAAAAGAGGATTTAAATGTCTGAACGTCACATGGTGGTTGGTGCCAGACAGGCCTCCAACAAGCTCTTGAGTTTACAAAGAATAGTCAAAAAAAGGAAAAAGAATACACAGTGTGTGGCAGTTATGTGAACAAAAATCCCTTAATGGTGCCAGGGGAGAAGAGGCAGGCTGGTTTAACATGGTGGGAATTAAACATTAACAGAAAGGGCGCCACTGCTGTCAGCTAAAAACAGGAAGCTGAGGCTACAAGTCGCAGAGGCTCCCCATGACTGGAGAAAAGCATATTGGAAAAATGTTGGCTGGTCCAATTAATCTTGATTTTAGCTGTGACCTTCAGATAGTTGAGTCAGAAAATGGGACAGAAAACATGAAGACCTGGATCAATCCTGCCTTGTATCAATGTTTTAGGCTGGTGGTGGTAAGATGACATAGTTGTGGTGTTTTCTTGGCACACATTTATGTTTACAACCACCGCAGAGTGATGATCTTCATCACTCTGCAGCATGTTGATCAGTAAAATGTATGCACTATTTCAGGACCAAAGGCAAACAAGACCATCCAACTCTCCAAATATATAACTGAGTGTAAGGTTTAGCTTTTTTCTCTGTGCTAACTCCTGACTCCTGATTGTCTCCCCGTGTATTTAAACCCACCTATGTTCCTTGTTCTTTGTCGGGTTCTCATCTTGTTTGCCGTCAAGTCTGTCTTTTGGTTAAATCAGTTGCTACCAGAGCTGAGCATTTTTGTGTCTGCTCATCTGTGCCGCCTGTATTTAATCATTATTTCTTCATTTCAACCTGGGTCTACAGCCTCTTCCTCACTACCTCTCACCGCACCTTCCGACACAGAGAAGCCTACCAGACGTTGCACCTAAGCCATCCTTTGCAATTTCACTTGATATAGCTATTTATTTTATTGTATAGGCCTACGTAGTTTACTTTAAGGCTTTTTACACAGTCAAATCATTTGAATCAACAGACCTGTATAAACCTGGTACTGCCAATCCATGTTCAGAGCCGAAGAAGCTTTTAGAAGTAGGGGTAAAACCAGAAACAAAAAAAGGAAGTAGATTTCAATTTAAGCATTTATGGACGTCTGATAACCTGTGCTGTCTTCACACTTCATCCGTCAGCCAAGCTATCTTTTTATTTTTTTTATTTATTTATTTATTTTTTTTGCCAAATGGAGAGCCACTGAGTCACAAATGTTTTTTTTTTCTTTTTGTTTTTTGGTTTCCTCTCTAAAGTGAATCATGTATGCATCTTCTTGCTGGTATGTTAATGACAGAGCGTAACAATGAGAGTGATTTCTTCAACTAAACCTAAACTAAATTCAACTAAATTCTTGTGCTTTCATTTGCACAAGAATTTTCTTTCCACCAACAGCCTCATCAATTTCTATCCTCTGTGGCAAAACTGAGCAAGGAAAGTTGTTTAAGAAATAAAATAAAGGATAAAACATTTTCTAACAAGTGGAGCCTCAATCAGACTATGAAAAATCAACTAGGTCAGCATGCTGGGAAGTGCTGTTGCATGGCAGACAAAAAGGGCTGGAACCGGAAGATTTTCACGCTCTACAAACCTGTAAGTCTATCATGCATCGGTATGCACAGTCTACACCCAGGAAAACACTAAGAACTCTTTAAAATACCCTTTTCCCCACTAGTTTCATAAGAACCGTGCAAACCATATAAATTTCATGCATTTGAAGTACTGAACTAAATGACCTCCTGGTAAAAACCAAAGCAGATATATACACACACGTTTTAATCAAAGCGAACCTCTTTGATGCTGTAAATCTGACCTGAATTACCAGCAAAAGTGGCAGATCACAGGCCTGTCTGCTTCCAAGGATGGGGCGCAAACTATGGGAGACTTCTAATTTCAAACCACAAAAGCACAACATTGTTGCTTGCGTACAGATATCCCTCTAGCACAGAGATTCCCCTTTATTGGTCTCTCAATTCTCAATCTTGAATATTAAATGTTGACTTAGTCAAAATACTTTTATATTTGCATAGCTAGTTTGGCTAGAGTGACAGTAAAACAAGAACTCCACAAAGAAGCCGTGATGTTACAGTCACACACTGACGTTCTATTGGCTTAAATCGTTACTAGGCAGATTTGCAAGGGCAAAAATAATCCACGAGGAGACAAGAGAAACCTCAGAGACATTTTGAGCACAAGGAGTAGCACACAGGTGATGGAAATACTTGTGCCAGAGGTTTCAAATCTGAGAGCAGAAATGCTGAAAAGTGCATTTGGAAGCAAGCCAAGTGGACCTGAGCGAGAGCGCAGAGATTTTTCTCAGTGCATCTTAAATTGAAAATAAGGAATCCTGCACTCAAAATGAAAATACCAAAGTGAGAAAGAACAACAAAATAATGTTATCTATTTTCTTCTACAGCTCGGTATATGCTTATGATTCCAAGATATGCAGTGTTTGTGTCATAATTTTTCTACATCTAGAAGAATATCCTAACTCTTTGGGATCCACACCAATCTAAACCTGAGCTTTCTCTCATGTCAAAAACGAATATTTGCAAGCCGCTGTCACAGATATTTGGACATTTATGCAAAGTTCCGAGGATGACTATCATAACACTAATGAATATTCATCAACCTTAAATATGTAAGTGCAAAATCTGCTGTGCTAAAGTGAAAGTTTATAAATAGGATGTGCATACAAATGGGAGCGAGCAAAAGGCGGCAGGGGCGGAGGCGGGGAGGGGGGACTTGTCACTCAGGCACTGATAATGCCTGGGGAGCTACAGCAAAGTCACAAGGACTGCACCCGTCCTCCACCCTGCAGCAGCCAGGACGAGCCACAGAAGGTTGCTCAGCTGTGTGGGGTCGCTCTAACAAGCTGCTACCTCAGTCTGGCCTGGCTGAAGCTTTTCACTCTGCTTACAGGCGGCCTCAGCGAGCTGAGGCTGCCTTTGTTACAACAAATTCCTCCCGTGTCTGATTGTGTCAGTGAGTCCATGGCGGATCTCCGCCAGCTGTCACAAGGACTTTCTTCCTTTCAACTGTGAGGGAATTTATCCTCTTATGTCATTTGACTTTACATCAACGTTCTGTCATTGTGTAAAGTTCTGTACACAAAGATGTGATAAAGTGTAATGTTGTAAAAATGAAGCATTGTTTGCACAGGCGCAAGACGCCGTTTCTCCAGTGCAGAAAAGGAGAAATTCAAATCTTCAAAGAGAAATTCAAATACTTTTAAAGATCCTGAACACTATAACTAAATATGGAAACACAATTAGTCAGCATTAAGTCAGAAGATCAGATTTTGAAGAGCTACGTTTGTTTCATAAACCTCTTATTTTATTTAAATAAGATCTACATTCACAAGCATGTTCCACTGAGAACTAATCAATGTCACCACTACGCAATTCCTGTCAAGTTAAAAAGCATTTATTAGGGATGTGATGAGATCCTGTGGCATGAGATCATGAGATATTAAAACATAAGTATGCTTGTCAAAGGGAGGTCTGTCTTGTCAAGAAGTGCCATCCAGCTGATGTAACAAGTAGATTAATAGTGTCAGTTTTATAGCTACTATCTTAGCATTTAAATTTGACACTCAAAGCTTCGTTTGAAGTAAGGAACAGTTGCATCCTGGTTAGTTTACCTCAATATTACACTTCCATCACAGTACTGAATATCTGCCTGGCATTTGTTTTTGCAATTCTGTGTCGAGAACTTCAAAGTATGTAGTAAATGTGGCACCATCATTGTATTTCTGAACATCCAATAGAGCAGCATAAGCTGTGAACTCAAGCTAACCAAGGTGGGAACAGATTTTTGTGGACATGTTGGAACATTTTGCAGCATCAGCGTCAACACTATGACACACGACATTCAGATGAAAAAAATATTGTGTTTTGTAAATGACAATAATACCTCAATAACATATTTTCATGTCATGATAAGATATGCAGACGCTCTGTCTGTACTAGTGAAGATTCACTTTAGCACACCAAATGTGTGTCTAACGTGATGGGGAAGCTGCACTTATTTTTTTTTTTTATATTTTAATTATTTGACAGTGTCAAGGCGATCAAACTACATATGTAGCATAGACCTTTCAGCCCAAGATGGTCTATCCAAAAGAAAAACAGGGTTCTCTCAGTAAATCTTAGAAAGTTCATAGAAAATGACAAACAAAATGGGGCGCATCATAAGCAACACAATCACTTAATATACAGTATGTGACATTACTGGTGATGTTTTGCTTCACTTGATTACATTCAGAGACACATACTGTAAAAATGATGTGTTTTTTTAGATATGTCAACATGCTAATTTTAATATTTCAGTAAGCAATGTGACTGTTTTTGAAAAAACAAAATCATTACAGGCCACCCTTTGGTCAGGCCATAAGGTGTAGATTTGAACAAGGCCGATTCAGTTCACATGTTTTCTCAACGTAAACGATCCCTGACTGAACAATAACCCATACGGTCAATTGTGTTCAAGGACAATTTCCACAGCAGATGTGCTCCTTAAAGTGAAGGCAGCACAAAAGGAGAAAAAGATCTTGCAAAAACAAGGTGCAAGTTTTTCTACAGCTCTAAAGTAAATGAGTTGTAAAACTAAAATAAACTCAGAGAAACAAACAACAACAAGGTGCACTTTGACAGAAAGTTTAGATGAACTGCTATAAAATCAGACTCTAAAACACGCTTGGTTTCCACAGAAGATGTTTTGCCCTTTCAGAGCACAGATTTACTGAGTGACATGAATGATGGCTTGGTTCTTTTTAGTGCCCCAGTAATCCTTGGCAATCAACCTCTAATTAATTAGCGGACCAGTCTATTTCCTGCTAAGACATGTCAAAATGTCTGCCATGAAACAGATTTAGGGTGCCAGTGCTTATGTGAGGCTTTGCTAAGACACGAATGCAAAGCAATTCACAATCTTAAAATGTTTCACTAGCTCTTTTTTAATTTGTGCAAAATTTACTGAGACAATATAAGAAAGCATATAAGAAAGCATATATTGGGTCATAAAAATCTAATTTTAATTCAGATATGTCAAATGCATGTTACAAACATAAAATAAAAAAAGAAATCTGTTGAGTCGATATTGCGCTCTTTAGTAAAAACATTTCATTTTGTTTTCTCCTCTGTCGTATACATGATACCTTGAACATGACTACATTTTCAATAAATTAAGAATTTCAGCCATGTTTTTACTTCTGTGTGGAGAATTCAAGGTTTACGCAGCTCTATTCATCCAGGCACTCAGTCAGGTCAGCAAGAAAAATTGCAATATTTGCCATCAGTCTTGTTTGTTTTTATTTTGTGACGTGTGTCGAGCCGTAATTAGAAAAGACTGTTTGTTTTCCTAGTGCTTTTTTCCACATATTCCCCACTGCATTGACAGAGTTTTCCGCTGAGAAGGATACCTCTTCAAACAACAGAAATTAATAACCCTGAATATATTTCACTATTTGCTGCTTTATTTGAAGTCTACATCCTAAATGTTGGAGAAAGCTAATATTTTATGACTGAACTCCATTTTTCTGTCACATTAAAAACCAAGTGCATTTTTTTGACAATCATTTCTTCTTAAACTTTTTGCTCAAGCTTAACCTAGACACTAAATATGAGGACATTTTCAGCCATTGTTTACCATTTCAACCTTCCAGAGCCAGAGGACGGCATCAATTATTTGCATTTCGGTCCCTTGATGGCTGCATTTTTTATGTCTGAAAGGAGCATTCTAAGGAAAAGATACTGCACAAAGTCTTGGCGAGACAGGAAAACGGTCACTTTATCAAAAGAAGGTTAATGAGCAAGCGTATGCATTTAGTTACTGCTACAATTTCTTCCACACGGCTCCTTTTTTTAAAAAAATTATCGGCAGTAACAGTGCGCTAGCGATAATGTTTTTATAATTTGGAGTTAATTGTTCAGCAGTTTTCCCCATAAGAAAGTGCATTAGACACTAAGACGATCTCTCTCCTCCCGCATTACTTTTGTCACATAAACCCATGTTGCGTGCTGTAATTTGCTCAGTAAATACCTGCGTGCTGTTTTTATATCTGTGTTGTTCTCGATAGCAAAGATCCACATTTTCCACAGTGCATGTCAGTGTCCCATCTTCTAATGTATGTCACGTTGCAAACAACACTCTCTCATCTTCCTCCAGCTTTATGAATCTTACATTTTATTCCTTTTGCCTTTTCCTCAGTACTCAGTCTTTTTTTGGAGCCAGCTTCATTGGAGTAACTTAATCTTTTATGATGGGCCTGCACTTACCCATAGTGCCTGGTGTAACTTAAAACTTTAATTACAGATACAAGGGATCTAGTATTTGTCTTTCTTTTGCTCTCCATTGCTGAGAATGCACCTTGCTTCAGAAAAAGATTGATGGGAGAGAGTTAAGCTCTAAAGCACAGACGACTGATGCTTCACGCGCAGCTGCTTTTATTTTTTATTTTTTGCAACAAAAAATCTAAATAAGCAGGAACATAAGAAACATATCTACTATTTTGATGCATTTAGAAAAGGATAAGTATTTTTAAAACATGTTTTACCTTTAAAAAATGTTTTATTGAGATGCGAGCAGTGAGTAAAACATGGTACGGTGTGCTCACTTTTCAAAGTTTTTCTTTAAGTCATTCTTTCAAAAAATGTTTTCGAAATCTGTATTCTATATATGAGGACACAAAATGGGTATTTCTGTGGCCACAAAACTCTCCCCAAGTGTAACTACATCCTTTGACAATGTCAATATGAGAAATAAAAGGAGAGTTCAATATCAGCACAAAGACAATAAAAATTTTAACCTCTATAGATCCATCACCATAAAACACACGATGCCTCACAGATAGCCATCATCCACAGATTTTAATTCACACAGAGAATCATTTGGTACATCAACGTATAGATTATGTTGTGGTGGACATTGGAAGTTTTACAGTCGGTACAAACAGAAATAAATAATACGAGCTGGAGAAAATCCCTTCCAGCTTCACTTATCCCTTCATCAATAAAAATCCCAAATTATAACACCATTTCTTTTTTTATTAAGTTTTATTTCTGAAACATGTTTATTAGTAAGTTCATTAAATCTTTTACTAACACTAGTTATTTGATACATCTTGTTTGTACATTACGCTCTATGGATGTTTTTCTTTTCATAGTTACTTTTTTGTCCTCTTGCTTCCTTAAATTATATGTCAAAATAGACGCATAATTTTTTGTAAATATGAACGATTTGAAACTTTTCAGCCAGTAAGAAGCAAAGTAAGGGGCTTTTCAGACTTGGAGCTGAAATGCATTTGAAATTATCCAATTATGAGGGAACAGCAATCAAAGAATTGAAGAGGAAAATTATCTGAACACTTATCAGTGAATTTGGAAAGAAATTCACTGACATAGTAATGGATTAAACATTTAAGTGCTGGTGAGCAGTTAGAATGTAGGAGTGAAATATATATTTTTCAGCTTTTATATCCTTTAGCTTGCGTCTTCTACTTACATAAGTGCACTCACCAAGGAGGTAACATTAAATATTAATTAGGCAAATAGGAAAGTATGTTTAAAAAAAATCACAATTATTTAGTTTGATATTTAAATATGTATTCTTCCTCTTAATTTGTCAAGCTTTAGAAAAACATTACGTTTATTGCACTTGTGGCCAAAAACTCCTCATAATATTTCTTTTTGTCAAATTCACTGTTTTTGGAGTCAAAATAAAATCAAAACCCATTTTTTTTTTCTCCTATCACAAATCCCAACAGCAGGAAAATGTGGCATGTGGACACATTTACATGTACCAGCACCAGAAATAAAAGAGGCTGTGAGGTTGAAGCAAAGTTATAGAGGAAATCTACTTTTTACTGATCACCACCAGCACATTCCAGAAATCCCCACTGATCCCTGTAAAATCCAATTCAGTTTTAGTTTTTGCACCTTTTGTCCATCTTCAATATAACATGTCAGTAGGAGGTGCATTAGAGTTGGCGGTGTGCACATTTTTTGTTACCTTTGAACAAACGCGGTGCAGCTATGTTCCCACTATTTTTCCTTTTTGTGGGAAGATAAGTTGGCTAGCTGCTGGCAGTCTCTTCATATCTGCTGTCCAGACACGGACGCGTTATCAGTTGTCTCATCTAACTCTCAGCAAGACACAAAATAGCAAAAGCCCTTTTCAAAGCACTGAACTTTTGCTTTGTGATGCAGCATTGGGATTTCGGGTAAATAAAAATGGCTTGGGAGAATAAAACATTTGATATTCGGTTCAAAAGATTTATGATTGTTTTTTTATTATAGTGACTTATTATTATTATAAAGCTGTCAATATAGTCATAAAAACAATTTCTGTCTCATATTTGTGCTTTTCCTGCATCAACTGGATTTTTAAAATGCTTTTTAGTTCAGTAGCAAGCTTAAGAAACATCTCAACCTGTCTCCCACCCAACACCAAAATCAGTTTCACTGCCAAACATGCACTTTTCAGCTGATTGTTTGGCATGTAACCTGCTCCTATTCTGAATTTTGTGCCATTTAAAGAAACAGAAGACCTCATGGAGTGACCGATATTTGCTACCACATTTTTTATCTCAACTATACAGAAAGCGCAGGCTAGAATATTGACTTTAACTGTAAACGATCATGTCAACCATTTTCTGAGAATCTGTGATCATGCTCCTGTATTTTTCCTCACATACTGCCAATTTGTCTCACAGAGGAAGCGCTGACACATTTAGACACAAATACACACACACCAAAAAAAAAAAAAAAAAATCTGTGGTTTTTTTTACAGCACTCCTCGATGCGAGTTGGATAAATATAAGCAGATCTTGTGTCAGGCGGAACATCCAGTTTAAAGGTTCTGTCAGCTCAGTGGAATCCTGCACAGGCCGTACATGCCGAGCTCATGTCAACAGAACACAGGCTTCCATTTTCTCTGTGGTACAAGACATTATAACAGCTGACACTTTCACAAACCAGCAAGCCAGGTAATTAGGTAACTAAATACGTAACACTCGCTACAAGCATAAACATGGTACTGCGCACAATGCCCTCATTAAGTGAATGTAAATGTATTGTAGGCGTAGTAATGACACAATGCACGCACATCTGCTCCCTGCATAGCTGTAACTGTGGCGTTTGAAAAACCTTCCTCAGAAATGGCATTTGGTTGGATACCCACAGCAAGAAGAAAAAAGTGATTTAAACGACAACACGGCAGGCATCGTGCAGCTTGTTCGCCTGCACGTTGCAAATGAGCCTGCCTCGCTGTCTGTGTCCAACCCAGCAGGATCAGAGCACCACCCTTATCACACACTGAGGTGGAGGTTGAGTTAACAGAGGCTCGGCTCAGGCACGAAACCCTCCCAAGCATCATTAGACAGATTTTTGTCCTGGCACACCATCAAGATGAAATTCCTCCATTAACATTTGACGGTGTGGGTAAGAGGGAATCGGAACACGACCGTGTCTGAAGAGAAATATTTGTTTTAGTGAGCTTAGTGAAGACTAAAATTCTCTGCTTGACACCCACTTCAGCATATGGCAGGCATGATGCGTGTGAGAATGAGTATGGAGGTATGAAGTGCTATTTTGTCGGGGTGTGATGCTACATCAAGCTAACTGCACAAAACCACGTCTGATGTTGGTTTCATGAGAATGACAGAAGACGTTTTGAAACAAAAAAACACACTAGGGCTGAAACGATTCCTCGAATGATTCGAGTACCTCGATTACTAAAATTCCTCGAGGAAAATTTACCTGCCTCGAAGCTTCGTTAATTTATGTTTTATTAGTTAGCGCACCGTGTTCCGGCCGGGACTTCATTTGCGTTGCGCGGAGCTCTCACTTCCGCCTCTGAGTTGTTGACAAAAGCTAAGTCTCAGCGGCATAAAGTCCAATCTTCAAGACTGGCCTGTGGGGATTTTATTGATTGATGATAATGCCCGACTTTTTATCGTTTTTGGGGAACCAATAAGCATCCTTAAAATGACTGGGGGATGCCTGGAGTACGGCAGTATTTCTCCTCCGGGGCTGCTGGTTGAAAGCGAACGGCGGGAAGAGCGCTGAGGTGAGCGGATAGACTGAGCAGGGCGGGCGGCTGAGTAGCTGATGCTTACCGTGTAAATGTAGCTTTACCGACGAACCGCACAATACATTTCATATCCCGGTCTGAAGAAACGGGTGGCGGAGCGCATCGTACATGGCTGGTAGATGAGTTTCTGAGTGTGACCAGTGAAGGTGTCGTAAATATCCCGTATTGCTTCCCCCCGTGTTCGTTCCCCGGTCTAACGGTTCGTCAGTCCGCTGGTCTATTTCCTCCCCTCCACCCCATGTTCGTTCATTCGCCCTCTCCTCCCACTCCAGGCGGCATTTCCCGTATTTTCAAACCCAAAGCGTGACAGGTTGGGTGGCAAGGTGAGCTTAATTAATCTATTAAACTCACTGAAGATGAATACATAAACTAAAAACTGGATTGTAGAAATTTTTATAAGCATATTTGTGAGCCTGCCTCTTTGTTATTAAATTCAATATAATTTCAGATTTTTCTATAACTTTTCTTCTGGTTAACTTAGAAAGTGAGCTATTATTGTTACAGGTTAGTTTTCTAAACTACAAAAAAGCAACTGTTAGGGATGCTCAAATATGAAAAATTGGACTGATATTGATATCTGATAGTAACACCGGTATTATGCCAGATTTACCAATATTTCATTTTATATATTTTTTTATCCGATTACTCGATTAATCGTAAGAATAATCGATAGATTACTCGATTACTAAAATATTCGTTTACAACAGCCCTAAAACACACCCTTTTTTGTTCTCAAAGCAAAGATTTCATATGTCTTAATGTGTGTTTGAAAGAATCTCTGTTCAGTATAGGATGAATCGGTTCAGGTTTCACTGCTGTAAGCGTTTTAGATTTGAACTACAAAAGACCAAACGCAGTCCTGGCTCCAAAAAAAAAGTGCTGATACAAGCAGTTAGATGTTAACTTTAGCAAGGAAGAAATACAGTCTTATTAGTATGGCTGATATATATATAAAGGATATATATATATCCTTTAACTCTCGCCTATTGGAGCTGACGAGATTTAGGGCGGCCATCTTGGAGCGGTGTACTCAGCGTTATATATTTGGCAGGCACAATAAAGTGTCAGCGCATTTAGATCATAACACGCTGAACAGTAATCACATTGTCACTTAAATTTTAGGCATACAGCTATTAAAACTGCATTTATAGGAACATATAGTTTAGCATGTTTAAATAATTTTGGTGGAATGTTTTGCAAGATACAACCAGATGCAATTTATTCACACACACGTTATGTATATATTCAGATAATCTTTTATATATATATATATATATATATATATATATATATATATATATATATATATATATATATTCAGATAATCTTATATATATACGCATACATACATACATACTTATCTGTTGTTACAACAATATTTACATGTTCATTACATTTTTACACAATCTAATAGCCTTGAAATAGGACAGTTTTGCAGAGCTTTTTTCTGGTGCTGCCTTTCTGCAAACCATCCTCATCTCTTTATCTTTTGGAAACCTTTGAAACAAAAACGTGATATCTGGGAGTGTGTACACAAAAACATTGTCTAAATGAGGTCCATGTTATTTTATTCATATACTGAAGTTATTTGTACTGGCTGATCTGCACATAACTGTTATAACAAAGCAAAAAAAAAGGTAACGGTTGAAACTAAGGAGCCTTGTTGCCTTCTTAAGCTGAGCATTCAGAAAAATGTTACACTCACTATTTTTGATCTTCATATTTCAAAGAACATAAAACTCCAAATTTTATTAAGATTTGTTGATGATGATAATTAACCATAGCTATTGAAATTGTGAGTAGGCCTGTTTGAAACATATTCCTGTCATCAAATCTCCGGCTGAAGACCGATAGCTAACATTTGCTGTCATTTCGCTGGTGGGCATAAATACAGTACAGTAATATTACATTCACAACATACTAACAATAATATGTCATTCTTACTTGTGAAATGTTATCCCCCGGGCCCTGACACCAACAGTTCTTAGATTTAAACACGAATAAGCCGAGCAGAACTGAGGCATCTTCTGCTGTTTTGGTTCAGCAAAGTACGAGGGTGTACCGCTCCAAGATGGCCGCCGTATTTCCTGCGCCGGAGAAGCCAATGTGGGGTCTATCCTTATATTATGTCTATGGTTAAAGAGACTCATCTCTGACCCAGCCAAATGCAATGGTGTCAGGTGACCAAAGGAGCACAATTTTGAATTCAAAGTAAAAAAAAATAAAAAATAAAAAATAGTGTTAATAACTCTAACCTAAAAGAAAGCAGATGAAGAATGAGACAAAAAAGGCATATGGCTGCTACAATAAATTTTAAAAAACACATTGGGATTCTTGACAGGATTAAATATTTTAGAAATATTGATTTATATAAAAGCTTTAATAGAAAAAAAATATTAACATATGACTTTTAAGCATAAACATTCAGACCGGCCCTCTGAACTTTAGTCAGCTTTAATCTAACGCAAGTTAATTTGCCTAGAAAGTCTGGGTCGTTTGGGGAGGTGTGACCAAACTGATGCCGGACCAAAACAGTGAATTCTGGTTCGCCTAAAAACCTAGGTCTTAGTTGAAGTGGTGTTGTTCGAATGCATATGTGAATGCCAAGCGGACCAGAGACTACCCCACAAGACAGAAGCAGACTTTAGCCCATGGCATTCTTGGTAAATGCAATCAAAACAAATTAGTGTATAGTGTTGATTGGAGAAATGCCTCGAGGTCTGTTGCTAAAGACAAAAGAGAAATTCTACAACCATGAAAATCTGATGTCACGCCACCGTTTACATTTTGTGAAGAAGGAAATTGTGTTGTTCTTGGGTGTTTGTTGAGTGCTTTCTGCCACTGGTTTTTGGTGTAGCGGCACCACAGGTGAGAAGGTAAACAGGTTGCTCAAAGCGTTTGGTTTGTAACAGTGTGAATGTGAACCACGTCAGCTGAGAATGGAACAAATGTTGCAATTTTGGTCCCGATCTAACAGAGTCTAGCAGACTATCAGATGTGAAAACACCCAAAGTCTTTAAGTATATAAATTGATCAAGAATTACAACAGCTTTTAGCAACAGTTTGCTATCGATACTTGTGCAGAACTCCTGGGAAGTCCTCATAGGTCGCTCCTATTTGTCTGCGTAGTAACACTGCTGATCAGTTACTTAATATTATCTCAGACACCACAAGAGAAAAATGTTCTCCCCTTAAAATGTGTCAAGATAATCTGCAAGAACAGAATGATGTCATTTTGTTCTTACATCCCTTGGAGATGGAACAAAATTATCTGTTCTTTCAGAATACATTCAGGGCTTTTGAAGTAAAAAATGAACTTCAAGTTAACCAAGAAGTGTGTCTCTCATAAGAAATAAGACAATGAAAGTGCAAAGGTTCAATTTTGAGACATAGATATCTATCCACAAATTAAAATTTAAAAATCACACTCTTCTCTATCAGTATAATAATCGTTTTTTGGGGGGGGGGTATAGCTTTTTGCATAAAGTTATCTGGAACTTGAATGATTTATAGTTGGAAATGAGTTTCAGATATTTGTCATGACCTTAATCTTATGCTCCCTCCATAGGTGATCCAGCACTGACACTAACCCAAAACTTTACTACTATTTTAAATCAGAAGAAACATGCTGGTAAACTTAAAAGATTACTTTAAACCAAACTCTGAATGCCTATGAATAATTTAGGGCTTGACTGAATTTAGCCAATCAATGTCATAACATCATAAATGATTTTGATATTCTGTTAATACACAGTAATCTTCCACCCTTCCTAATGTTTCGAGAAAAGCTTCTCGCCTGAGACAAATCTGAGAAATAAATCCAGGCTGCCTTCAAACAACAGAAGGTAAGGAGCTGCATTAGTGAGGGTGTTATGTTCCGGTGAGACGCATGGAAATGAAAATGTGAACCGAGACTGTTTTCACTGCCAACATGTTAGCACCCCTCCATGTCAAACTGTCACAGGATGGGTGTTCACACACCTTTGGTTCGTATCCGATTTCGGTATACTATGTGACCTTTGACTTTTAAATGAATGTGAATTTTATGGGAATATTACAGGCTCAAATCTTCACATACATCCGTGCAAATGTCACTTTTGGAACTGTCAGAAAGGCCGTGGCATGACTTTGGCTGGATTCTTGACATCTACTTTCATCAAAATTAGCAAAGTTTATTTAAACTGGTTGCTTTTGGTTGCTATTCTGGCAAGTTAATTACCTTTGTTGCCCATTTTAATACATTTTATTAGTGTAGGGATCTGTTACATAACTAAACAACTAAAAACCAGCGATCACGCCCGAAACCTGGGAGTAGTGATGGACTCTGACCTGAACCTTCAGAGCCACGTTAAGACAGTCACAAAGTCGGCCTTCTATCACCTTAAGAACATCTCCAGGATTAGAGGACTAATGTCTCAGCGCGATCTAGAGAAACTCATCCATGCATTTATCTTCAGCCGCATTGATTACTGCAACAGCGTCTTCACAGGTCTGACCAATAAATCAATCAACAGCTGCAGCTGATCCAGAACGCTGCTGCTCGCGTTCTCACTAAAACCAGGAAGATGGAGCACATAACACCGGTTTTAAAGTCCCTACACTGGCTCCCTGTAGCTCAGAGAATAGACTTTAAAATACTGTTGTTAGTTTATAAATCACTGAACGGTTTAGCACCACAATACATTAAAGATCTGTTATTGCTGTACCAACCATCTAGACCCTTCAGATCTTCTGGTTCTGGTCTGCTCTGCATCCCCAGAACCAGAACCAAATGAGGAGAAGCAGCATTCAGTTTCTATGCACCACAAATTTGGAATAAACTTCCAGAAAACTGTAAAACAGCTGAAACACTGGGTGCCTTTAAATCTCAACTTAAAACCCACCTGTTTAGAGTTGCTTATGGCTAAATTAGGATTAGAGTGTGGGTTTTGATGTCTTCAATGTTTTTGATGTTTTTAATGTTTTTATTTTTACTTTTTATCTTTGTTTTTATCTCTTTATGTAAAGACGTTTTAAAGGTTTGAGTCCTTGTCAAATGGCGGTTTGACTAAAGAAGTTTTAAAGTTTTGAGTCCTTGTCAAATGGCGGTTTGACTAAAGAAGTTTTAAAGTTTTGAGTCCTTGTCAAATGGCGGTTTGACTAAAGAAGTTTTAAAGTTTTGAGTCCTTGTCAAATGGCGGTTTGACTAAAGTCCTACAGAAGGAAAGGCTTGTAGAGCCTCTTATTTTGGAGGAGACACCATAAGGGCAAGTCCTCATGTGGATAATGTTTTTATTTCTTATTTTATTTAATTTTGTATTAAATCTCTTTATCTTTACTTTAATGTCTTTTTATTTCTCTTTCTCACTGTTTTTATTTTCTCACTGTTTTTATTTTAATTATGTAAAGCACTTTGAAATGCCTTGTTGCTGAAATGTGCTATACAAATAAAATTTGATTGATTGATTGATTGATTACACTGTGAAAATAATGATATGGCATGTTCTGAGCAAACGGAAGGAAAGCTGGATGTGTGGCAACGGTAGAGGTGTGCTTCAAATCTCTATGGATCACAATGACTGTATCTGGACGTTGTGGTTGTAGCCTGGCAACAACCGAGCCGGTGACATCACTTGGAGCGTCACCAAATAATATAGGTGGATTCTGTCAGTGGATAATATGGGCAGAAGCTTACAGCTAATGGTTCGGTGTCCAGTGCACAGAGACACTCCGTCACTTGACGTGTACGATTTTGTTTCTCATGTAAGACAGACACTATGTGCTCCAGGCATAAAATGTCTCTGTGCTGCTGCCAGAGGATTTCTTCCGCAAATCTCAGAGACAGGTGGGACAACTTAGGCAAAGCTGCGATGGAAAATTCACCACAGTAGTAACAATGGAGTATTTTGAAATGCAATTTCACAAGTCTGACTCAAACTTCTCTGCTCAAACTGATGCACACAAATTTGCATTATAAAGCAATTCAGTCTGCTAACTTTTACTGCCTTATCTTCTATTCAAGCAATGCTACTTAAGGACAGGGAAATGAAATCCTGTCTTTGAAATGTGACAGAAATAAACTATTCTCTTGTTGAATTGGGCTAAACAAAGCTTCAGTGTTGCCGCCACCACTACGCTTCATTTCAGGCCGGGGCTCTTTTGGTGATGTGCAGTGTAGGTTTGTGCCAAACGTAGTTTGATCGCACTATATTCCATTTTCACACATGCTTACAGAGACTTTGCTATGACTGGCTGTTTTTATTATTAGTCTTCTGTCCAGTCACATGCAGTGCACACAGCCAGCACTTTAAACATAAACGTAGGCCTCTTAGCAACACCAGCGACCAGTTTTCTTCTCGTCTTCCCACAAATTTTAAAGGGGCGTGTTAAATGGATGGTGCTTAGAGATGCAAATAAGAAAATGTCAGTAAAAGTCAATTATCGCCACTGACCTTTAAACGAGACTCTAGTGTAAATGATGGAGAATGTGTATTCAATCTTATTTAACATGTGCAGTTACAAAGTCAGCATTCTGTCGTCTGAAGAACATTTCCAGGATTAAAGTCTAATGTCCCAGCAAGATCTAGAGAAAGTTGTCTACGTGTTTATCTTGAGTTAAATTGATTACTGCAACAGTGTCCTCACAGGTCCGCCAAAAATAAATAAAAAAAATCAATTACACAACATCAGCAGCAGATCCAGAATGCTGCTGCTCGTGTTCTCACTAAAACCAGGAAGATAGAGAACCTCACGCTAGTTCTAAAGTCCTTCCACAGGCTCCCTGTAGCTCAGAGAATAGACTTCAAAATAGTCATGTTAGTTTATAAATCACGTCACAGCTTAGCAGAAAAATACATTAAATATCTGTTGTTGTTGTATCAACCTTCCGAACCTCTCAGGTCTTCTGGTTCTGGTCTGCTCTGCATCCCCACAACCAGAACCAAGCATGGAGAAGCAGCATTCAGCTTCTATGCACCACAAATCTGGAACAAGCTTCCAGAAAACTGCGAAACAGCCAAAACACTGAGTTCCTTTATATCTAGGCTAAAAAGTCACCTTTCTAGAGCTGCTTTTGAACCATAATAAAGTTGACCAACATATTTGATGTGCATTAATAATCTTCATGACAGCACTCGACTAAAATTAAAATGTAACATTTTTAAATGCTTTAGTTAACATGAATGAGCATATATTTTACATCCTCTGTAATTCTGAACCTCAGAGGACTTAAAATTTCTCTGAAAATACAAATGGTTGTATACTGGATACAACCACTTGTATCCAGTATAGATAAGCTCTTCATATATATGTGCAAAAAATAAAAAAAATGTAATGAGACAAGCTCCTCTCCACCACCACATACTGTGACATTACCAGAAGCAATCACCACTGCACCACTTGCTCATGGAGCCATTTATACAGTATACTAGCTACTAATGATGGAAATGTTTGCCCTTGAAATCTCAGTTAATAAGCAGCTATGCCATGACATCCATGATTAGATCATCCAGCGCTGTCACATCTCATCCTGAGGAGGATGCCACCAGACAAAAACCCTGAGCGGAAGCAAAGCGGGGATCCTGCTCGCTGAGCCTTTTCTTTTCACACATGTACACAGACTCGCACACAAACCCACGACTCCTCTTTCCACTTCGGCGGCTAAGCAAAAGAAAGGCCTAGGTTGATCTTAGGTAACGGCTCCTTTTGCCTGAATCAGAAAGCTCCACTAAGACCCAATGAAAGCTGACATTGATACGGCATAAAGCTCCCTCGCACAGATAGGACACATGAGACAGACACCTTTATAGATGAAGCAGCCGCAGGCAAGGAAAAGACTGACTTTGCAATGCAGCATTAGGCAAGATTTCCGCTGCATACTGTAACAAATTAGTGAGAATCCGCTCCCCATGAGAGATGCCAGAAGACACAGCTTGAATTGAAATAAACGACTGTACCAGTGTTTACCACAGCATCCCCCATTCTGCAGTCTGCTGGTCATCTAAGTGTGACTGGCGCGCCTTAGTGCAGCGTGATGGATGGACAGCCAGACAGCTGCTAAGAATCTTTCGCTTCGCAACCCGCCTGCCACTCACTGATCAACTGAATCCACGTAAATCTGCCCTATGCCCTGTTCTCACATGATAAGAGAGGGGAGAAAAAAAAAAAAAATTAAAAGCTCACAGGACTCTACCTCCAACGTACCGGTGCAATTTTACAAGACTGCCCAGGTTTCCAACACATTCATTGTGAACTCCTTCACGCCTCCCCATGTGAGAGCCGTGTGGATATTGCCTTGAGAAGATGAATTCCCCTGCTGGTGACAGTAATGCTGGTATGAAAGAGAAAGATCCATTGAGCGATTTGCAACTAAGATTGTGCAAAACCTCTGTGGCCCTACCAGGAGTTTCTGACAACAAATCTGATGCAAGTTCAATCAAAAGATTTCAGCGAACCAAAATGTAGTCCATTTTTTTTTTTTTTCTTAATTCAGAGCCACGGGTTGCTGAGGTGATGCAGATAATACATAATCACGCTCTGTCAGCCAAGGTGAATGTTTAACCTTCCCCATGTCATCATTGTTTTCATCTTTCAAGAAGAAAGAGGCTTATGCGCACGTTTCTTTAAAGCTGGCCTTTGAATAATGCAGTAAGTCTTTCCAGTTGTCGGCGTTATACCCAAAATATGTCGTTTGCAAAACTAAAAGCTTCAGATTGTTGTATACCATAAACAATACAGAAATCTGAAAAGCATCCTTGCGAATGTGTGGCTCCTTACAGTTAATTACACTCTGTAATTTGGAACACTTGACTGCCGTTTAGCTTTTTATGATCAGATGAACACGCACAATCTCATCATGATTAGAGATGCACCAACAGCAGCATTTTATACTTATAACGCCTTGACCTATCAATTAAGATTTTGGCAGATTCCAATTTCTCACTGAGAACAAACAGACAGAATAAAATCCACATTTCTTTTAATTCACAAGCTTTCATATTCACCTGGTTGAGACTCAACCCTCACCACTACCTCTTGAGTAGCGTTTTAAAATATTTCAATGCAAAACCGAACCGGTGTTTCATCAGTTCTTAGTGCTGCTCTTAACGCAAATAGGCCCGAAGTCAAAATGCCCACATAAACAATCAGGAAGCCAGTACCGTCCCCTTCATGGTTGTCCAAGACTGTCCAGAGATCCAAGTGTGAAGGCAAAAAATTTAGATAACAGTTTAATTTGAAAAAAAAAAAAAAAAAAAAAAAGGAAGATCCTGGTGTACTTTTTACCAATTTTGTCAGGATGCTATAGCCAGAAGCATCATACCTGCATTAACATATTTCTTCACAATATGCCTGGTTTCTGCACCTTAACTAGCAGCTCCACCCATTTTGTGGAAGAGGAAAACAATATTTATTGCATAAGTTTATCAGCAGCATCTGACAATGTATGTGAGGGGCCTTTACAATGCACAGCACAGGTTGCCATTTTGTACATAAGTCTTGGTGAGGTACACTTTGGATTTCAAACCAAAGTGAAATCCAAGTGAATACCACAAATAATACAGGCTGCAGTATTGTGACCACAAGCTGTGGTCACAATAGAGTTTTAATCTTTAATAACAACTGCTATGACAATACCAACCCACAACTACAACATAGGGCTGTTGTAAACGAATATTTTAGTAATCGAGTAATCTATCGATTATTCTTACGATTAATCGAGTAATCGGATAAAAAAAATTATAAAATGAAATATTGGTAAATCTGGCATAATACCGGTGTTACTATCAGATATCAATATCAGTCCAATTTTTCATATTTGAGCATCCCTAACAGTTGCTTTTTTGTAGTTTAGAAAACTAACCTGTAACAATAATAGCTCACTTTCTAAGTTAACCAGAAGAAAAGTTATAGAAAAATCTGAAATTATATTGAATTTAATAACAAAGAGGCAGGCTCACAAATATGCTTATAAAAAATGTCTACAATCCAGCTTTTAGTTTATGTATTCATCTTCAGTGAGTTTAATAGATTAATTAAACTCACCTTGCCACGCTTTGGGTTTGAAAATACGGGAAATGTCGCCTGGAGTGGGAGGAGAGGGCGAATGAACGAACGTAAGATGGAGGGGAGGAAATAGACCAGCAGACTGACGAACCGTTAGACCGGGGGACGAACACGGGGGGAATCAATACGGGATATTTACGACACCTTCACTGGTCACACTCAGAAACTCATCTACCAGCCATGTACGATGCGCTCCGCCACCCGTTTCTTCAAACCGGGATATGAAATTTATTGTGCGGTTCGTCGGTATAGCTACATTTACACGGTAAGCATCAGCTACTTAGCCGCCCGCCCTGTTCAGGCTATCCGCTCACCTCAGCGCTCTTCCCGCCGTTCGCTTTCAACCAGCAGCCCCGGAGGAGAAATGCTGCCGTACTCCAGGCATTCCCCCAGTCATTTTAAGGATGCTTATTGGTTCCCCAAAAACGATTAAAAAAAGTCGGGCATTATCATCAATCAATAAAATCCCCACGGGCCAATCTTGAAGATTGGACTTTATGCCGCTGAGACTTAGCTTTTGTCAACAACTCAGAGGCGGAAGTGAGAGCTCCGCGCAACGCAAATGAAGTCCCGGCCAGAACACGGTGCGCTAACTAATAAAACATAAATTAACGAAGCTTCGAGGCAGGTAAATTTTCCTCGGAATTTTAGTAATCGAGGTACTCGAATCATTCGAGGAATCGTTTCAGCCCTACTACAACAACATGGTTGTTTTGTGCAAGAGCTTTTACACTTCATCAAATATCATCGGGGATGCAAACTACTTTCAATGCAGCCCAGGAGACATCTCCAAATCCCTCCAAATACCATCTACCTTCTCGCTTACTTTCCATGCTGTGGTGCGTTAATCAAAAACGACATTACATCGGCATGAAAGGAGAAATATATTTGTACTTTTCAGCTTTACATTATCTGAGAGAATGTTTGAGAATGCTTAAAACAGGGGTGTCCAAAGTCAGCCTAAAAAGGTCAGTATCCTGCAGGTTTTCTCCCTGGTTCAGCACACCTGATTCAAATGATGGCTCGTTAGCAGGCCTCTGCAGAACACTGACATGCTGAGGAGGAAGTAACTACCACCAGGAAGAGAAGTAAAACATGCAGGATACGGGCCCTTCAGGACTGACTTTGGACACACCTGACTAGAAACACAGGGAGGAGTTAGTCTGGTCTGAGCTGTAGGGAGTAAAAAAAAATGACCTGCCCTAAAACCGCTAATTGTTGTTTTTTTTTCTGCAGTTAATCATGACTTAAAACACAAAAGTGCACAGGACAAGCACATTTTCTTCGCTAGGCCTCAAATCATAACTAATTACATTTGAAAAGATTAACTATTTAAGTCATAGATACAAAGGAAATCCAGAGCTGAGAAATACAATCAGTAACAAACAAACTCCATAGCATTTTTTTCTCATTAGCACCTTCTTACATCTCATACTTTCTGTAACTCATTTTAAATTGCATATTTAACAGTTAGCAATCAAGTCAGTCAAGCTGAAGATCATCTGCTTCTGGTAGCCAACTGAACACTTCATCCTTAATTTTGATATCAGGAAAACCAAGACCATTTCTCTAGACCAAAAAAAAATACTAATTCAAAGCAATACTATAACTGCGTTAGTTTTTATTCTTGCAGACTCAAATCCTTTTCCTTCCAGCAGCAGATTTGGTCCTTGTAGGATTGCTGTTTTTTTGAGCACTCTTAACGGCACAACGTATGTCTTGACAAAGTGATGTTGTGTTTTATTTCACTAAGGGCACCGATTATGCTGCCTAGGCACCTTTCGCTTAACAGTGCAGCTTCAGCCTCCTTTTACTCATTCTGTCACGAAGATGGATGGGCTTAAAAATTCCTACATCTGCAATGTAATGCAACACTTTTTGAATGTGCAAAAGATACCTGAATGGCACTGCAAGATGAAGCCACTTTGTTTAACCACGTCTTCAGTTCAACAGTGAATAAATATCCCCTTCAATCAGCACTCTCAGAAACCCATTACTCTATGATATTTTAGTAAGATTATAGCAGATCACAAAGTTAAAAAGGGTGATAATGAGCACTTATATTACTTTGTTTTTTTTTAACTTTACTGGCCTACAATAGCCTCTTAATCAAGACTGGAGCTGATTGGAGTCTGTGGTGTCAACCTCAGGAGTCCATCAGTTACAAAATTTAGCTGCTCGATGGGGTAGGAAGAAATGTATTTGTTAAGTTAAGCAAAATAGAATAGAGTAAAATTTCCAGAATGAAGGGAAATAAAACTTTAGGTTCCACATGCAACATGTTTCTCATGTTATCCCTATGTAAATTATGTGGTTTATTTAAAAAAAAAAAAAACTTCAACCTAACAGCATCTGTGTTATTAAAAAATTATGACAGAAAAAAAAACACGTAACACATATAAATGTCTCTCCATTCTGAGTGCAAGATGTCGGGGAAAAATCTGACCGGGTACATTTTTGTCATGCACATACTTAATGAACAACAGCTGAGCTTTTCAAGAGACATTTTTGTCACCGTGTCTCCTAAGTATGACAGACTCCGCTGACAACCTTTGATGAATCCTAAGTAGCATTGTGCTTACGGAAAATTACAGACCGCCTTTCGTTCCTTTCCACCTACTGTACCACCTGTGGTGAAAATCACAGGCAATTTTACCGTCAATTATTTCACAGATATATGGCAGGACCAATCAGGCTTTTAAAATCAGTAGCTGCTGCATATGCAAATAAGTTATTATTTTTCTTCATGTTTCAAAAGGCCCCTGTTTGGGCCTCAACAGCATGGTTCACTGCTTTTGTCAGGCATTCTGGAGGGTACAGGGTGTAAAAAAATGATTCAATTAAAAGCATTGTGGTGTTAAAGCCTGACTTTTGAGCTTAACTAAGGTGTATCAGATAAACACTTGCATAGGATTGAATTGATCTCAACTGATTCCCAGCTGACATTTTACAGTTTGCGATAAGGAGCTGGCGCAAGGCAGAGGTATGATCAGAGGTCACACAAGATATTGTGTTGATGGAATAAATAAAGGTTTTAACTGAAAACAAAATGCTACTCGGTTCCAAAAGAACTAAAAAATAAAAAATCTGAAAATATTCTGCTTCGGGTTAAACATTGGAAGCAGATGCTAACTTTAGCATCATTAGCAGCTAAGCTTCGAATGACCAGTTGCTGATGAATCTGAGGCTGACTGAGTGTTTGATCAATAAATCAATCAACCCATTTGAAATTTATAGAGCACGCTTCATACTAAAAGCAACTCAAAGTGCTGCGTGGAATTAAAGATCAACTAAAGATTAAAATCTAAAAAGACTGTGAAAGACAGACATGGATAATTGCACACTAAACAGATTCTCTTCAGAAACCCAAACAAAAATAGGAAGAAAATGGTCATGTTAAAAATATTTATGCTCTTACATCAGTTATAGATAAAGAATGTTGGATGATGTTTGATTTGTCGTCGTAGATCTTTTTAACTGACTTCACGCGATGCTTGGCTTCACGTACTCGGCTAATAATCACAGTGACAAGTCACTTTCATTCCCATTTTGTGGGCAAGCAAAAATATTTGGGAACCATTTTTGAAAACAGTCTTACATTTAGAAAATCTTTATCGTGTTTGTGAAAACAGAACATATTTTTGTTCAGCACCGGGATCACCTTACAGTTAGAAAGGAATATAAATTGCAATAAGCAAAGCATGGACTGAAATATTAAATATACTCTTTTCTACACATTAAATAATTTCTGAAATCTTTACTGTATTTGTTAAAAAAAAAAAAAAAAAATTACTTAAGTCTCATCTTGTCAAGTTCTTGTGAGTAGTGTAATGTCATGCACTGTGAGCTGAATGTATTATTATATCCCAAATGGAGCATTGATGGAGAAAACTAAATGCAAAGCATTTGTCTATTCTGAGTGGGAAATGTGCAAAAATGAATAAATAAATAAACTAAAAATGCCTGATGCTGACTTTTAAGCAATAATTACCTTCCAAGTCAGGTGAGTGGGTTGTAAGATATTGCACCTGATGATTGCGAAGTATAGGAGAGCAATATGAAATTTCAAAGCTTTCAAAGGACACGTTTTGCATCAGTAATTTCCACACATTTAACATGCATAAAGGACAAATTTCAAATGAAAGTAGAGAGGGGGGGGGACACTGTGACAGGATGATAGACAACTCACAGTAAGAAAACCACAACTAGCTCACTGTTAAGTTAGCATCTGTTTCACATTTGCATGTTTCAGTGTGTTTAATTAGTGTGGACTGCATTTGGTCAGCTTTAGTTCAAAATCAAAAACAACTAGGCTTTTCAGACCTGAACTGGATATTTCAACTTTGAAGAGAGATTCTTTAAAATAGACATGAAACCTTTAGTCTATTTATAAAAACACAGAAGGAAGCATTACAGGTAGTTTTTGATACAATAGGAGCACCCTAGATTAGATAGGTGCAAAAGAATACGCAAGCCAAATTTGGGCTGGACTATTCAACACAAATGTTTGTAAAAAAAAAAAATGGATTCTTTGTTTCAACAAAAATACTCATCATCTCATGTTTTCTCAAGTCCAATTTCATGCATCTTCTTTACATGTTTTGTCTCATAAGTTAGACTTTTTTGTTATATGTCTAGTGCAAGGTAAGGCAAAGTGCACATTTTATTCTGCCTGGGAAAAGTTTTTATTTTTTTTTTAATCCTGCCCTGTTTTAACTACTACTACTAAATAAAAAATCTGTTTACTAGTTCTCAGCAGCATCTGACACGCTTCCAGTCAGTTGAGTGGGCTGTAACATATATAGCATTTTGAGGCGTAGGAGAGGGAAAAAAAAAACAAACAAAAAAAAAACATTCAAAGTTCTGAAAGGACTTGTTTTGTAATTACCACATGCATCTAACATGCATAATGAATGGTTTAAAATGATATAGTTACAATTACAGTGAAATACTTTGTGGCATCACGCTCCAGTTTTCCCAGAAAAGAGGGCAGGGGGTCCGTCCCCTGTGATTTTCGGCTGTGCATAACAATGTTTTAAATCTTTGTTTCTACCCTTTGAAACAAGTGGCACAATGACCCAGATTGTAATTTAACCAACACTATGCTGCTGGTGTCACAACTCTAACTATACAGCCCTCTGGCTATATGACTTGTACTGGGTAAAAGATTTCTTTTTATTTCTACTATTTGTTCCATTCTGTGGAGCAAAGTTCATTAGAAAATAGCACACAAATGATGAAATAACTCGAGCTCCCCGAAGGTGTAGTGAGACAAAGATCTCAACAGTGACCTTTGTTTTTTTGTCTTCATCATCCAGGGACATAATCCCTGTTTGGCTCTGCAGCTGGCATGCAACTGAGTCACGCGTCAGCCCTGATTAGAAGCAACAGTGGTCCGCGGGCCCCGTTCCTCTGCCAGAGCCAGGAGTGGAAAAGGCCAGGGCCACCACTTTCAGTCTGTGGGTATGACCTTGATGGGGTATGATAAAGAGGAAGCGACACGATTTGCAATGCCACACAATATCTGTAACCTTCCGCTTCCCCAGAATGCACGCTGAAGCCATTGAGCTGTGACACACATGTATGAAAAACGCACAAACATCCACGCACACCACGTCAACTTTGCCCTCTTGTTATTTCAAGCAGTCTCCTTGGTCAAGTCACCCATCTCTCGCTGCGTTCTGGCTGGTGCTTTATGTTATTTCTTGATTCTGCATTTCTGTTTCATTCCAATAGACAAGAAATACCTTCAGGAGAAAAACGGCTCAACCAAATAAAAGTGAAGTTATGTGATCTGCCACATTCTAATAGCTTTGGAAAAAAAAAATATTACAAAATTATTTTAAAAAATAATTCCAATGACTTGGTATTAGATAAGTTACTGTGATGGTAGCAGCAACACAATTTCCCTCTTAAACTCCCAACCCTTCCCAAACTCACATTTTATTGGAGGCAGTAATGAAAGCAGATGCCTTGTGAGTCAGAACGTAGCCACACGAGTGTGGAAAGTGTGGCCCTGAAAGCTCCTCCCCCTCCAAAATATAGCAACTGAGTAAAGGGAGAAATCCTGGCTATAACACATTGAGTAAAAGTGAAGCTGAAATTTGATTTAAAAATCAGAATTGTAGTACTAAGCTATAAGATTGGTAAATCCATTAAGAATCTGAATGCAACTAAAGCTCACCAAAATCTGTAACTATGATCTTAGCAATTCCTCATTTTGAATGAGTATAACCCATGATTTCCTTTTTTTCCCCCATGCAGTTTTTGTTTAGGAAACCAAACAACATATTTTCGACCAGCACTATTCAAGTATGTCCGCTCCAGCTTTTGGGATTTAAAAGTGTGGAGGGGAAAAAAATGTGCTGTCTTAAGGTGAGGTGGTGGCAGATTGCATGGTAAAGTGGCTACACATGTGGGTCACATATTGGAGGTCGCTCACCCTTTTCTTTCTTTGCAAAATCATTTATTTTGGTCATTCTATTCAATGAAACCTGAGGTCCTTGCACTACTAAAACGCCATGATATTTCTCATCAAAGCGAGACAAAGTCTGACAAAGCGCAATCTAGTAGTTGCTGTTATAGGATGTGCCTTATCTAGTGAGATATGTGTGAGCTACTATTATGAATATGATATGAAGGTCAGTACTTTAAGCTTGAGCCCAGTACTAGTAGGCCTGGGCAGGCAGGACAATCTAATGGTACGGTACTGTTGACCAAAAATGTGTAAAACGATTTTATAGTTATGTAAAACAGAAAACCAACAATTATTCCTGTTACTGCTGAAATAGTAAAACATATTGGTTGCAATATTATAATATTTATCGTTGTTTTGAAGCTTAGGCACAATGATACTCTATACTTTTCACAACTGGAAAAAGTATGCAGCATCTGGAAATATTTCCAGATCAGCTTTGCCTTATGTGTCTGAAAAGCATCAGGGTGTCAGCTGACCATCAATGCGCAGCAACAGGTGGGGCAGCACTGAAAAATGCATTAACTGTTTAAAACTTTGCTGAACCTTGACAAACCTCTTGTGTTTATGGTGGGATAGATTTTATTTATTTTGTTTTTTGTTTTTTTTTGTAAGCTAGGATGTAGTTCTTGAGTTTACTTGTTGCCAGAGTCGACTAAAAAAGAATTCTGTTTGGGACAAAAGCTTTCTGGCTGTGGGTCAGGTAGCATTTGGATGCACAGTATAGAAACATTAAAAGACTTATAGACAAGACACAAATGATTTGCAAGCACTGTGAGACTACAGTGTGTGCAAAGCCATCAGCCACTAATGACGCAATGTTTCCCATCTGCTTCGGAGCTTCCTATGGGTGTTAAATTAAAGGTCCATTACACAGTTTGTATAGGATTAAATTGATCTTAACTGTTTCTGATTTGATTTGGAGTCAACAATTTAGGGATGTAACCAGATGTTGTGTTATATTGACTCGGTGGAAAATAAAAACTCTACATTGTGCTGACCGACAACTCTATTTTCCAAAGACACTGAAGGAGAGTCCAACAGAGAAATACAGTTTACATTTACACAATGTTAGTATACAGCGACTGGATAACTATTAGCTGCTAAATATCCTAAAGTTAGCATCTGCTTTAGGGCTGATCTTTGATTTAATCATCTCTAGTTGAAAAGCCAAAATACTTGAACTGAAAAAAACTAAAAGTGGGTAATTCTTCACTGGAGAGATTTAAGTTTGACATTAATTAAATATTTGCTCTATTTGTGAAAACACAAAAAGGAGCATTTTCAATGTCCAACCTAGATTAGAGATTCTTCAAATACTATGAGATTACTCTATTTGTATAAATAATATATAAAGTGAGGATTTTTTTTTTTTTACCAGAAATACTATTGCTTAATAATATCTTTAAAAAAAGCTCGTTGTGTTCTTGTGAACCCAACTTCGTTTATTGCCTAATGTCTTGAGCTGGATGTTTTGTTCCGACCTGACGAAGACAAGTAACAGTATGCATCAGATCACAGGTGGAGCTGAATTTGCAAAGCAAATTGGTTTGCAGGAGGTGCAAGGAGGGCAGCCACACTCCTTTTGAGAAGAGCGGCAGCAGCCCCCTTGGGCACCTCCCCTCAGTTTCTGGATAAATTAATCTAATTATTAAGGGGGAAACATCAAGCTGTGATCAGAGTCACTACTGTTGTATGAAAAAAAAAAAATATTCACAAAATAAAAACAAACACCAGTGAGGAGGAAAGTAACATCCAAATAGTGCACCATGACAATTTGTGCCTTCCCATAAACAATAGGTGGTGATTAAATAAGCTGTTTCCCTCTGCTCAGTCACAATAATCTAGTTATGATGTGCGGGGTTGTAAATTAGAACCGAGAATTAAATAAAGCAAATGTATTTCGAAGAAGATGGAGAACAAGCTGTAATTTGAACCACAACAACCTCCTAAAATGCAAACCACACAATTTGATTTTTGCAACCATAAACGCTGGAAGGAATAGCAACTTTTCCCAAATGTTATCATATTTAGAGCTGAACTGGCTGCAACTGTTCCACCCTGTTCCCTCTCTCATTCCTTCTGTTTTTTTTTATTATTATTTAAACTAGCTGGTCCTCTGGCACATAACACAAAATCCCCCTCGATAATAAATAGGCTACCTCGAGCATTTTACAGACAAGGGCCCTGCCTGCTGCATGACTCAAAGACCACCTCAACTTCACTTTTTTTCTTTTTTTTTTCTCCCCCCTCCTTCCCATAAAATATTTAGCATCTTCACCAGTCAGCCAGGTACGTGGGATCTGTTGAAATCATGCCAGTTTTCTGTATGCATTCAAAGGAAAAGCCCCCACAGTATGTGGTGCATGTACAGCCCCAACCACGGGGCATGTCTTCCGGCACGCAATTAGGCGACCTCATCCGCAAAACCGTGCTGGGATTTTGAAGCCATACCTCTGTCCTCTTCCACCCAGCTGAGCTGACTGGAAATATATGCAAAAATCTGAAAGAAATCAGATCACCTTTACCTGCATAGAGACTGAGATCTCCAAAAGACACCCCGAAGAAGAAGTAAATGAGAAGCCCCCGAATTGAAACAGAAAACAAATCACTGACATAGGAGGAAGAAAGAAAGAGAAGAAGAAGAAAAAAAAAAGAAGAAGCACAGCCTCACAGCTATAAACACAAATACACGGCGTGTATAACGTGGCTTTCCGCTGCGGCATGTTTTAAAAAAAGCAATTACCTCCGTCCGTAAGGTCGTTTGTGTGTAGGAGGTGCGCGGTGTCATTTACCTGTGCATCATCCAGCGATCCGACACATGGATACAGAGGGGAGGGTTGGATTATTCCAGCAAGGTAACAGAAGAAACACACACACACACAAAAAAAAAAAACCCGGAAAGCACAATGGAGAGAGAGAGAGAGGGGGAGATGAAGAGAGAAGGAAACGGGGAGGAAAAGTCCGAAAATTTCAGCAGAGACGAATGCGGCAGATGAATCCGCGAACCCCGTTTTCAGAAAGAATCTCCCTTATCTTTAAATGTTGCTGTGTAGATGAAAGCAGACAGGCAGGGAAGCCCAGCAGAGCTGCTCTGTGCAGACAAAGATGCTTTCTCTCCTCCGCCGCACTGAGGGCAGCAGCAGCAGCAGCAGCAGCAGAGCCGTCATCCCCCTCTCCCCCGACACTTGATGGTAATAGTTTAGTAGGTAGCTTATAAGGGTTGAGGGCGCGGTCAGCTGCTGTTGACCAATCCTGAACCCCCATCAAAACTATAACATCAACGTTGCCATGGAGGATTAAACTGCGTATAAATATACCTCGCGGGATCGCAACCTCTGCTTTGTGAGCGGGTGTATTTTAATTTGCCATGATCAGGTATCATGATACAGGAGGCATCTCATGTTTCCCGTTTCCTCTCCCTCCATCAGGCCCCCACGTCCCCCTCTCATCCTGCTAAAGTGCCCTTGAGCAAGGTGCAAGCCGCTCACCACTTTTTACTCACTTATTGCGTATTTTGGTGGATAACTTTTTATTCATCCATTAAAAAGGCGAAAGCTAACATTTAACTGCTTCCAGTTAGATTACTATTTTAAAAAACCCTAAAACATCTGTATTTCAGCTGGTAACACACTAGACATTACTGATGATCACAAATGTCTCTTTTTAATTGCATGTACATTTTTAGTAAGCCTAATGTCACTTTATTCATTATGATTGGGATAATTTTCTTACCCAACTTTCAACTATCAAACAGCTAATTTGTGCTGAAGTTTAGGAATCAGAAGGTAGCAATAATTCATTTTACCATTCACTTTGCATAACGCAGGAGCTCCACAAGCAACAGACGCCTCAGCATGAGAGTTGGATCGCTTTTCTTGGATTCTGAAGCCTCACCTTAACTCCTGTATCTGTGATTCATGTCCTCAGGGCAAAAAGAAAAGAAAAAAAAAGTCACCCACTGTTTTATCCAACCATAAAAATCCTTCGTCCTCAAGAGATTTGATTTGTCCATGTAGGTAGATGCAAATTGCAGTTCATACTCATCAGATTTTAGTTAGTCTCTTTTTAAGATTTCATATGCTAAAATAGATGACATTTCTTTCCTAGTCAAATGGTAAAACTCAATCCCGGCAGTGATCCGGGTTTAAATTCTGTACATTTGCTAAATAAAATTTCAAGCATATTTTGCCTCTTTACAAGCGTCGGATTCTGTTTTGCGTGCACCGGGGGTCTGCAATCTCTAGATGAAATTTAAGCCATTTTCATACTCGGCTGATTTTTTATCTGGTTTCAATTGGCTTATCATGACATAAAAATGAAAACCTTTTTATTTCACATTAAACTCAATAGATCCCCATGCAGTTCCTACAACAGCAGCACTGCCTAATTGGGAATTTCACTCAGGAAAATCCTTACGACTCAAGGGAAATTTATTTGTTGCGAAATGATTTTATTTTCAACAGATCAGCATCAATTACATTCATTTCCTCTCAGTCACTCTAATTTACGCTACTCACTGACAAATGCATACAAAGTTCTTCAGTCGTCATTGGATCTTGCCTTTCACATTATATGCAGGGATGACATGAGGAATGTGAGGTTTAGAAAAATAAATATTTCTGACTTTAACTTCACCAGGGACCAGGCTCTTAGACTCAAAGAAAGCAGCAGAATTATAATGGATGCATTTCTAACCCAAGCAATTTCATCCACATTTTTGGATGATTACAAACTCTGTCCTTCTCTCTCTCCACATGGTTTTGAGAACTGCACAGCAGATTCCAGGTCTACTCTGAGGTTTCCCTCTCAGTGGGACATTCTGGGAAAACCTCCTAGGGAGACGGCTAAGAGGTATACCGAATTGATGCCTAAACTACTGACACGATGCACCAGAGCAGCGTCTGTACTTCAAGCCGTCGATGTATATTAATAAACATGACCACTATTACTTTTGTAATATATAATCAATGTCTCAACCTTCCCTCAGATATCAGAGCTCTTTGTGTGTTGAAAGTAGTGGATTGAAAATACCAACGGAAACACATTATTTGCAAAATGAGGAGATGAAACCCTGACGTTTCAAAGCGGGACATACTCAAATGTCCCGCTTTGACGTAGCAGGACAAACTGTGGAACATCTTGCTCCACAGTACCTTCCACAGAATGCCTCCAGGTTCACACTTGTCAGCCCTCTGTGGACCTTACAACCCAACTCCTATGAACCTCTCAGCAAGTCAAAGGATAAAAATCTGCCCATCCAGAATTGTTACATTCATGTGTTTTTTTTCGGCAGGTTCTACACAAATAAATTACATTTCAAACAGACAAGAAAGTTGGTATAAAAGTCCTCATACAAATACATGTTAACACAATCCCGAAACTGTAAAGCACAAATTATTAAAAGGTAATCAGAAATTAAAGCAACTTTACATTACACTGGTGTCATTGCTGTGACAGAACTGTAACTATGAAGGTAAAGAAACAGTCAGAATCACATGCATGGGCATTTATATAGGGTAAAATTAGATAGAAGTGTTTATTGAAATATGCCTAACAGCCAAGCAAAATAAACAAACAAAAAAAGAAAAAAGAAAAATCACATATAGATTAACTGAGGAAATAATCATGTAGTGAAAAATTACCAGCATAGAATCTAGTGAACATTGAAATGCAGTGGTAAATGATAAAATCTTAAAGACTAACGATACAGGAAGCATAACATTTGATGAATAAAGTAGAAATTCAATTACTGAAGTCTTAACAGAAGTACAATAGCAGTCCATACATATAGACTTTAATAGTTGTTAAAATCCATAGACACCAAGTTAGAAATTATGAATTTCTAGCTTATGAAAACATGAATTGGTAATAAATCATTCCTTTCAGCTAAAAGCCAAGCTGAATCCTTTTTTATAACAATTTCATAATCCAACTTATTGGTCTGGGGGCGTAAACAAAAAAAATGTTTTGGGCCATTCTCTGCATTTCTGTCTAGATGAAACATTCTGAAAACAGTGACAACCAATTAAAAATACATTTAAAAATTAAATAAAACCTTTCCCTTGTGGACAGGGTGTTAGCTTGCTTTTAAAAATATGCACATTTTTAATGAAAATTAAATTTACTGTATACACTATTAGGTACAAAAAAAAATTCTTGCCACACAGGCATTCATTGAATTTATTTATTTTTTCCCTTGAACCTTCAATTTATGACACTTTAGCACATTTGTTATACATAGACAATCCACATCAGCAGTATTTATAAACACAGATCACAAAACTGTGTGCCTAAATCATAAATTAAAGAGACTTAAATAGCAGTTTTGGATTCACAAGTAATACATCTTTGCTTTATCAGAGTGAAGACAGCAAAGTGATGGGGAGGTGCTCGCTTTAAAACAAGAGTAGAAGGGAGAAAAGAGAAGGGAAAGAAAGACAAAGTTACTCGAGCTGACAGCAGCTCTCAACAATGGTTAGTCCATCAAAATAACTTGTTTCAGTGACAGCTTGGTGTCGTTTTCAGAGGTTAACCCCGAGATGCTCTGCCGGCAAAGCCAAAATGTTAAGCAAGCACTTCAAAAACTTGCTTTTTTTTTTTTTTTAAAGAGCGTTTTTTTTTTTTCTTTTTTCAAATTGAGACGTTTAAATTGTCTGTTTTAATTTGTAGAGTCCTTTGTGGTTAAATTGTACTCTATGAAGGTGCAAGCTGTCCTTTCTAGCACTTCATTTTCATCTCAGCTGTGTGAAAATGTTGATGCTTTTCCATTTTGAGCCTACACTCAAAAGGTTACAGCTATCAGGGAACCAGATGGAACGCTAAAAGCATTTGTTTTTGCTATGAGAAATTTTAAGCACGTCGTTGTTTTGAAAAGTCAAATTTCATATCGTGTGCCTTGCACCAGCTCTGTCTGGGAGTGTAGACTATTTGACATATCAGTGACAGTTGACTCAGACGAGCAAACCTCTAAAAGCCTGTTCCAGAGAGCCGAGGTACGTCGAAGACTTTACTTCCGGATAAAAGTCAAAGCAATCTTGAATCTGAGGGCGATATATAAATAATAAATGCTCAAAAATCTTATTTTTGCCTGCTAAACAATTCGGTCCAAGTGAGGAAGTGAGCAGCACTTAATAGTAATGTCTGAGTAGGCGCCACAAAAAACTCAAATTTAGGTATGCAGCTTGGGCTAAGCATGCAGTTATTGCAATTGAAACCATTTGTTTGCTACACGCAGATTAAAAAAATATACATAAACCCCGCTAATTTTAGATAAATTTCCTTTAACTAGTTGCAAACATATATGTCTGGGATCATTGTGGTTCTGGAAACCTCAGTAGGGACAGCAGCCGAATAAAAACCCTCACCTGGAACTATTCAGCTTGTTCATGTGGGCAGCTGCAAATGTCAAAGTTTTAGAAAAGAGTTAAATGTATGCAATGGTCTCTCAGCAGCCAGGTGATTTCCTTTTATCGGGGTTGACAGTTTAGGCTGGATAGTTGAAGCCTGCATACAACTGAATTTTCCAATAGGACAATGATCCCAAAACACATCAAAAAAACTGTTTTGTCACCTTAAAAACAGATCAATTGGATAATTAAAAGCTCCAAATTATTTTTTTACAGTCACAACAATGGTGAATGTATGTAAACTTCTGACCAGGATGGTAACTGGTCAGACATGGTAATGCATTTGGACCCTGTAGAATAGCAACAAAGAGACAGTTTTGTGGATTATAAATTATAATATGCAAATCTGTTATTGTTTTCAAGCTTTTATGTTCTTGTATTAAAAGAGCCAAAAGTCATAACAATACTTTGACAGAAATATGGTACAGGAAAACCTCAGCAAAGTCCACCAATTGGTTCTGAATAAAAAGAACAGTCTCCACAACACATTTGCCTGTCAGTCACATAGTGGAAATGTGCGGTGAATTTCAAACAAAGTCCACTTCAGAGGTGTGACTGTTTCAAAGGCCTGTTTGAACGCTCAAACTTCAGAGGTTAGACACCCCTGCATAGTTTCTGGCCTTGTTTAGCACAGAAACCAGAAGTGGTATCAATTTTCTGTCTTCTTATCCTTAGAATGCTAGTTTCAGTCCTCCTCAGGAACTCCTCAGGATTTTACAACTGGTGTTCAAAATCTTTCGGATGACGAAGGTTAACTACTTTCTCAAAATGTGTTCCAGTAAAGATCGACAAAGATGTTGAAGTCACTGATAAATATCACAAATAAATGATCGACAATGCAATGTTTTGCCGCCAAAGATCTAGTTGTAGCATTGAAGTTGAAATGTACTGTTTAATAGCAAATAGGATAATCAGTGCCATAATTTCAGGCCAAGATATTGCTTGCTGATGTAAGTTGTTCCCCGTGGCACCTCAATACCGACTGCGACGTCACAAACAGCTCAAGAGATAATGAAAAAAAGCAATTGGTGCTTAAGCAGCTTTACTGATCCCAAGCATCTACAGGTTTTACCAGAGTAGATCTGCTGCCAGCATCCAGCATAACAAATACTGTTGTAACCCACCCATGTCTACTTTTCCAAAACTATAGCACTATAATACCATCCAAATTCATTGGCAACTATATGAGAAAAAAAAAGCTTTTTAAATGATCTTATTTTACTGCAGTAGAATAATTTCTGGACAATCTAGTAAAATACAACCTTCAAGTAATTTCATTAAGAAAAATCCACTTTAATTTTATATATAAATATATATAAAAACCAATTGTTGCATCTTAACAATTGAATGTAACTTTACTTTTTATTGTGTATTTTAAGGTACTTAGTAAGTAAATATGGAAAAGAGGTCCAGTTCTTTTAGCTACCCTTCAAAACAGGAAACACATGAGAACATGCTATTCAGAGAAGCCAGATGTACATGACTCAGTTAGAAAATGGCTATTAAAAAAAGCAGCTACTTGCCCAGATTTGTCAAAAAAGTGCCTTGCAAAATTATAGATGAACACAAAGTAGTGCATAATTGTAAAATGAGGTAGATATGAAGAATGTGCCATACATTTGTTAATCAAGTGAAATCAAGTGTCTAATAAAAGAAAATGTTTGCTCTGGATTGGATTTACAGATGTGCAAAAAAAATTAAAAAATATCATTTAACTTCCACTCCTCAATTACGCACTTAGTTTTGGTCTGTCATATAAAATCCCATTAAGATAGATTAAAGTTTGAGGTTGGAAGAGATTACATGTACAAATAATAATACTAATAAGAGCAACAAATAAAATGTTCATTAAAATACCTTGAAATGTGTCAATCAATGCTGGTAGAACATCCTAGTTAATCTTAAAAGCCTGCACAGAGGAGGGAGGTATTAAAAGGCTCTAAAACCTCACTGTTTAGAAAAAAAACCTACTTTTTTTGTGCTGCGTGAAATCATGCTGCAATAACAGATGAATCCAGCTTAATGCCTTTCACACATCTTTACCAGGAGTGTAAACAATTGTGGAGGGTGCTGCGGTTGTTTTGGGATCTATACAGTTTTAGGCATTTTATTGTGCCTCATCACTCTATGTGCTTTATGCTGCTTACTGGCACAAAAGCAGATTTTATTACGATGCCGTTTAAAAGCAAAAATGTTGTGTAATTGTAACCAAAGCTGCCAAGTAGAATATCAACAATGTAGCAAGGAACAAACTCGACAGAATGGGTGCTTTGCTTTACCACACCATGTCACAGTTAGCTTTAATCACACAGCTGCTGTTCCAGTGTTGGAGTATTTTTTTGAAACCAGCGCTTTTGTTTTTGGAACATCTGTGTAATTTCTACCTCAAAAACACTTTACCAAACAGATATGTGTGTGCGTATGTGTTTTAGTGCCCTGTCTGGGCCAATTATTGATTTTTGTTCCAATGTAAGACAGAGTGAAGCTCTGCGGCCTCGTTGAGGAAATAGGGGTGCTTATCTGCGGTGCAGAGAGCTACTTTTTGCAATAAAATATTGAAAGGCCCATATTAGGAGAAAGCCCTCAGGACTTAAGTATAGCACGCACGTTATTGAGCATTCTATCTGGGATTCAGACGCAGAACAAGAACAAAGAACACTCAGACAACAGCTTACAAGGCTTTTGTGGCTTGTATAGTCAAGACTGAACTCTAAACAGATAGCTTACTGATATGAGAGGCGAGGTGCAAGAAAACAAGGAAGCGGAGACGCCAGAGGTGACTGCCTAATGACCTAAAAGCATCAAATAATAAACGTATAACAGGTCGATTGTTGATCTCATGACGGTTGTTGCATCAGTATTGCTTGTCAAAATATGAAATATCATGGAGAAAGTCAGAAAATCAATAATTACTTTCACTGACAGTATTTTGTCACTTCAGTCAGAAAATCCCAGGTGTGAATGATACAATTAGTGACTGCTGCGTTCAGCTTGGCAGCCACATTTTCAAGGTCTTTCATAAATCTTGCCTGTCATTCATTCCCAAATCACTCTCTATGACAAGTTACTTTTCCAGCGAGCACACTTTTCAAAGCAAAAAGGTACATGTATTTTTAATTCTGAAAATAATCCTAAATCCAAAAAAATATAGGTAATCGTTATAAGAGGTGAAAGAAATATTTTGACCATGAAGAGCATACATTCTAGTTTCATGTCAAATTAATTCAGAGTAAGAGATACATTTTGATTTTTGTAAAATTACATTTTATAAAAAGAAAGATTGTAATATTGCTGTCAATGAGACTCTGATTGGAACGTGGCACAGAAAAAGAAATGTAGGCAACTTGTAACCGAAGTTGCAGAATCGGATGTCTATTGTGAGAATGTTTTTGAAAGATTTTTCATCTACTTGGGTCTGGGATCTCATGATCCTTATTAAATGACTATTGATGAAACAATAGTAACACAATATTAGATAATACTGTAGTCCACATGCTGGTTTCTTGTTGCATTTTGTTAATAAATCATCCTTAACTACACTCTCAGGAATTCAGGTTTGTTGTTTTTACATTTTTTGTCCTCTACAATAATACATTACGACAAAAGTTGAGAATAATTCCTACCTGGAGAGAGAAATCCATCTTTTTGATGTTGGGAATCATGGCTCCAAACTCCAAGGATTTGACCCTCTTCTGCTTCACACTGAGTTGTTAACTGCTCCAGTTCATCCTGGAGGTAATGGTCTGAAGATGCTTAGAACACCACAAACACAATCAATGACAAAGAGCAGCTGTGAGGAATTCCAATTCACACTGGGAACAGTTCAACTTCGTGCAAAGTATGTAGACAATTGTCACTTTGGTCTCACAAGGCTGGATACTCCTTAAAACTTACCCCCCCCCCCCACACTAGAGCAGAGCAGAACACCTGCAAAGGAAAGAACATCTGCAGCAGTGTCTCTATTAATTACCGTATTTTCCGCACTATAAGGCGCACCGGATTATAAGGCGCACCTTCAATGAATGGCCTATTTTAGGACTTTTTTCATACATTAGGCGCACCGCATTATAAGGCGCATAGAATAGACGCTTCATACTCTATTATTACACATCCACATTAATAAAGAAATGGTCCCCGAGTACTTTATATAGTAGGCTGGCCCAGTCGTTGTTTCACTCACGGTGTTGGTGTTGCGATATTATGCCCAACTGCTTTCTGGGTAACACAGACCAACCGACACGCTGCCGCTGCAGTCTCTGTCTCTCTTCCCCTGCCCCTCCCCCCCTTTAAATGTATTATCAAACTTTATTAACAAACCAGTGTTCTGACAACTATCCCAGCATGCACCGCGCACTACTTCTTCTACGGGGAAAAAGAAGTTGGCGGCTGCTTACCGTAGTGGACCAACTACGTAAGCAGCCTACTGCATGTCTGTGTAAACATGACGTCTTTCATTTCGATCTGAGTTAATTAGCGTAGCATTTCTGCCGGATTTTCACAACATATCAGCCACGACAATGGACAGGGGAACCAACAAGTTCATGTCATCTTTTTTGGACGACATCAAGGTGTTTGAGCCACTGGATGCCTCCAACATTGTGCGCGTCACAGCTAAAAGCTACCGATAGATGAGGAAAACAGCAGATCCTCACACCCTCAGCATAAATATAGCTGTGGACAAGATCACTGATGCCTATTGTTCTTGCAAGGCTGGGTAAGTCGGCATTCATGGTTTTGATGGTCCACAATGTACATTAGCATGTGTTTACTACTGTAGCTTGTGTTTGTGAGACGGTCACGCACGTGGTAGCTGCACTGTGACCTAAAATGGGCATTAGCCAATGAAACGCGGCCCCTGTGGTAAGGTCCGTTGCTGGACCTGTTGTGGCTCAATATTGGTCCATATATAAGGCGCACCGGATTATAAGGCGCACTGTCGGCTTTTGAGGAAATTGAAGGTTTTTAGGTGCGTCTTATAGTGCGGAAAATACGGTATCTAAAAAAAATAACAAACAAAACAAACAGATGAAACTGACAAAACAAAAAATAAATAACTGTCCTATGAGTTTGTGGCTCCTAAAACCTTCTCTGGAAATCAAAGTTGATATAAAGCTATGTTCACACAGCAGCCTGAATGACCCAAATCCGATTTTTTTTTTTTTTTTTTTTTGCCTTAAATGCAACCTGTATCTGACCTTTTCATGACAGTTGAAATAACACCGATCGGATGTTTTTGAATGCGACGCAGGCCACTACATCCTATACGTACAGATCTTTTCAAACGTGACCAGAATCTGGCCAGGTCTCGTTCATCCCATCCGACCTAAACGTCATTGATACTCGACAAACGTCACTATTCTGGGAAAAAAAAAGAACAACCACCATGGCGGACGATAATGATTATTAAGTTGTTAATTTGCTGTCTCAGATCAGACAACTTCAAAATCGTAAGATATACTCCACCATTAGCATCTAAGTTTACCTCCGCGAACCCTGAGTTAGCATAACACAGAGCACGCTCTCTGCTGCGCATGCGGGACACTAAGTCGTTTGCAGTTCATGCGAGAGTCGCATATTTGTAAGTTGTGAACGAATACGAAAAAGAACAAACAAAAATCCGATTTCACACAAATAAAATAAAAAATAAAAAAATCGGAATTCAGTATTAAGATCTGCAGTGTGAACGTTAGTCTAAAGCTAAGTAGATGTATTAGGAATGTGAATCAACCAGTCCAAATAAACCTCTGGAGCACTGATCAAGAACTCTGGTTCAGTAAATTTAAAAATGTGAATTTTCCCACACATTTCCCACACAAAGGTTTAAATTTTGCCGATGCTCAGGAAACACTCCCTCAAATTTGAAAGTTTGTGTCAGTACAGTTATGTTTTGATTTTTTGATAAGGACAATGTAGGGAAGAAGCTTTGGCATACTGTACACAGCGGTACTTTAATAGGAATAGAACCGAAAAGCTTATTGTGAAGAATTTGTGCAGCAAGGAAATCCAAATATGGGAGAGACAAAAACAATAGCTCTAGGAGCACACACGGGAGCAACAAGGGGCAGGAAGAAAACAGGAAAAAAATCAGCAGTGAAGGTGATTATTGAGAGGTGATTACTGGTGTAAAAACAGTGAGTCTGAGTAACTAGCCTAAGAACAGTTGATAAAAATGATAGGGCAGCATAAACACAGGTACCAAGAGAACTGTGTCATAGGAAAACTTTGCTTACTCACACCACTTAAGGTTTCTGAAATATTCCTGAGCACACACCTTCATGTTGCATGTTCAGAGATGGCATTCTGCATACCTTAGTTATAATGAGTAGCAATTTGAGTTACTGTTGCTATTCTAACATCTTGAACCAGACTGCTAATTCTTCTCTGAACGCTTACATCAAGCAGGTGCTTTTATCTGCACAATTTGTTTTTCAGGCCATTCTCTGTAAACGTGAGCTGGTTGCGTGTTAAATGCCAGCAGATCAGCAGCTCCTGTAATACCCACAGCAGCTGTTGTGGGACCAAACAACCCAGCCACATCCAAAGACACCTAAATCCTGTTTCTTCCCTTTCTGATGCTATGTTTAAACTTCAGCAAGTTGTGTTCACCACATATAGACGCTTAAATACAATTACTTGCTACCACGCTAAGTGGATAGTTTGTTATATGTGTTAACAAGCAACTGAACAGGTGCACCTATAAAGTGGCTGGTGAATGAATGTAAACGCTTCTGGGAAACATGGGGGAATATATCTAGACAAAAACATATAAAAACAGAAACATGAAAGAAACAATTACCAACTACAAGATGGAAAAAGCATCAGAGGAATGACAATGTAACGCAAAAGTCAGATAAACCAAATTAATTCATGAATTTTAACTATAATCTGTATATTTTTATTGTTACAGGAAAAAAAATGTTATTTCTGTTAGAAACTGGATGAACTTAAACCACACATGTACAAATAAGGGAGAACATCTGTAGATGGTGATTACTCTACATCGCTGTGTTAATTTGTAAATGTAATTAGTTGATAATGCTCACTTCTAACAGGTGCAGCTGCTGGTGCTGCTCCACAGTCTGCTACAGAGCAAAACCTGGCTTTCATTGTGAGATTAACTTATGCACCAGCAGGTGACAGTATTCCTACTGCTCTCCATCCATCCAAACCGTCGAGGATATCACAGACAAAATAAAGCCTTTGACCCAAGTTAAACATGCTGCAACACAAGCCCATCTAGATGAAATGTTCTGCAATTTGCCACCAGAGAAAAAATGTTTTACAAATATATTGATTTCCCCTCAAGCTTGTATACAAGTTGAAGTGTTACAACCTCATGTGCGACTGAGAGCATTTATGTGATGGTAAAATAATGCAAGATTTTTTAATTTTTCTTTAAAGATAAGAACAGCACGACTTACTTGTGTAATACGCTCCTCTGAGTGAATATTTTACCGTAATTGCAGGAGTTTAGAGGCATTTCTCACCTTTGCAAATTAGCTCTAACTCATTCGGAGTGGCAGTACTAGACTTTGACCGAGCCATTCTGGCACATGAATATAGCTAAAGCATTCACTGCATTTCTGGTTGTGCGTTTCAGGTTATTGCCCAACTGGATAGTAAACCAGTTCTAAACGTTTTGCTGCCCTTAACAGGTTTTCTTTTATATGTTTATTTTTAGCTCCATCCATCTGCTCATAACATTTGACTGTCTTCAATTGCTCTGCCAGAGAATATCATCCTCACATCATAATGCTACCACCAACAGGTTTTGTGGTGGTGGCAGGGTGACATGTCTATCACAGATTGTGCTTTCTGCATGTAGGTCAAAGAGTTTGATTGCTTTCTTCTTGCCACTGAAGGTCAGATTTGTAAACCGAGTCCACAGCTGTCTTGCTGACACATTCTTCTACCAGATCTAGACAACACCTCCAGAGTCACCCAACCCTGCCTTAAGCACAGCTTTATCCCTGCGGTACTTTGTGTGTTCCATGGTCTTCACGATATGTTTAAAAGATTTATTTTTGACTTGTATAGGTTATGATGTCATGTTGATTTTTCTTGTAAGAGGAAGAGCAGAGTTAGCACAGGCCAAAGGTAAATACAATCTGAGTTGTTGATTAGAAAATTGCCTAAATTGTTCCTATTTATGGACAGAAGGGTGAAGTGCTGATTGATCTCGAATGGTTGCAACAAATGCTTACAGTATTTGTTGCAAACCTGGTGTGTTAGTCCAGGTTTGTGTCCAGAAGGCACTTTGCAGGTTGAGGCACAGAATGCTCAGTGACTAGAGGTGAGCATTTGCTGAGGACAATGGAGGGAAACCACAGCTCGAATTCTGAACGATTCTGAGTTCCTATCTTGACCCAAAAAGTCCTAATTTAAGGCTACATTCACACTGCAGCCTAAGTGAAAAAACCCAAATCCGATTTCTCTTCTTTTTTTCCTTAATGTGACCTATATCTGATAACAGTCTGAACAACACAGATGGGATTTGTTCTAATGCAAACCAGAGCATGTGGTTCTAAATGCGATACATATCTGATCTTTTCAAATGTGACCCGAGTCTGTACAGCCAGATCCCACTGATCCGACCTGAACGTGACAAACGTCACTATTTTTGAGCTCTTCACGCACGAGGGAAGAAAATTAACAACTATTGAGAATTAAGTTAATGTGCTGGCTCCGGTCGAACAACAACTTCAAAATCGTAAGATAAGCTCCACCATTAGCATCCACGGCTACTTACGCAAACACTGAGCACTTTCTTCTTCTTCTTTTTTTTTTTTTTTTTTTTTTTTACGGTGGTTGGCAAAACCAGCACGCTTTCTATGGATGACGTTATTGCGCCCTCTACTGCGCATGCGGGACACAGATCGTTTGCAGTTCACATGCAAGTCGCATATATTTAGAAATGTGAACGACCACGCATAAAGAAAAACAAAGTCAGATTTCACAAAAAATAAGACTTGCAGTGTCAACGTAGTTGAAGAGTCAGTAGTTGAGAGCAACTGGGCGACGATGCAACAGAAATTTCCATCTTAATAAGGAGACGTGAGCGATCCCGTTGCTAGGTGGCGATCCCGTTGCTAGGTGTGACGCTGCTTCCGGGGAGGATTGGTTCTTCTTCTTCAACTTCTTTGTGACGATTGGTAAATTTAATGGAGCCCTACCGCCACCAACTGGTAAGAAGCATAGACAAATGTCATATCCTATCACGTACTTTGCACGGTCTTAAAAAATAAGATATGGTAGCTTTTTCTTCTTGAGCCTTTCTGAAATAGATCACTAAGGCCTAGTTTTGACTGTGATTGGTTGATACACAAAACAAAATAAGACAAATGTGCCCCAAACAGTTGATAGAAATTTAACAATATTTGAATATAGGCTGGATAAGTGTGTCATGATGATGAAACTATGCTAAATTGAATTAATCACAGATGAAACTGACAAAGCAAAAAATAAATAACGGCATCAACATGTAAATGTAAATAACTACATTATTTACATGTAGATGTAAATAATCATTTACATCATGATGTAAATGAGTATTTACATCATCATAACTGTGATTTGTCAGGACATCTCATCATATTTTACAATGTCATCTATTGCTGGCACAGTTCTATCCATTTTATTTACAATAGCTTTCCTGACAATCTCTTTGCAACTGAGTGTCCCCGCTTAAGACACTCAGTGGTTGTTTAGAAATTATTTGAATTTTCCTAAAATGACATCAGGAGCAACCTTTAGTCTCATAATTCTTTGAGAATAAGGACCAAGGAATTCATATAAATACTTGTGGTAAAGAGTTGCAGAGGAGTTCTGGGTGTTTGTGTGGGAGATTCTAGTTAGAGATCAGCAGCAAAAACAGCATCTAAGAGGTGACCATGAGGTTGATGCACTTATATCACCTGCCTGATGAGAAGATATGGATAGGGTGTGCAGACACCACAGCAGAGCATCCATGCCCACTTAGGGAAAGCAAGCGCAGCAGGAGATGAAAAACAGGTTGTGTGGATGGAACCATCCAGTAATACTCTCTGACAAACATTGAGCTCTTAGAACAAAATATTTGAAATTACAAATAGGTGTACTCTGTTTACTGATGAGGCCATTTGGCCAGTGGGTTGTATTGGATTTGATTTAGGGGTATCAGAGTGGAAGAAGAAAAAATAAAAATGCAAGACAGAATTTTCAGGTTTTATTTGTGAATTTGTTTTTGAAAGCCTTGCATTATTTTCCTTTCATCTCACAGCTATACTCAACTTTATGTAGATCTATTATAAAGTTTATGTATCAGACAGAATTCCAGTGAAATAAATTGTAGGTTGTGGTTGTAAAGTGTTATATTGTGGCAAAACCTCTAGAACTAGTTTTGCAAACATAGTTTGCAGCAAAAAATACAACAACATTTTTTTCCCACATACAAAGAAAAGTTATTTTGCTTAAACCTCAGGAATGAATTAACATTTCACACAGAAACATACAATAGCAAATCCCAAAGTGCTAATAAAATTTACATCTCAGTTTTGGTGAGATGTAAACAAAGATGGAGCTTCCCTTCAGCTAAAGAAGGGAAACAGCTAACTGTGTGTAACATTGTTGATGTTCCTGTGTGACATGAGGTTTTAAGAACAAATCATCTGGCTGTTTTGCTCTTGTATGCAATTTCTATACAGGAGTCCTGTCTTGTCCTGCATTGTTGTAATGTAGAATGTGGACAACTATAAAACCATGAGCTGAAAATACAAAATGAGATGCTTTGATTGCGCTAGTGTGTGCGAGAAGCACAGACTTTCCTTTCTTCACCAGATTTTTGTTACTGTCATTTTTAATTTTTTAATCCTTTCATCTTTTTGGTCCCATAACATCTCTGATCTAATATTGTGGAAATAAAAGATGTAAATCCTTCCTTCATCATGAAAGGATTCAACAACCAGCCGAAGGCAAGAATATGAGACAAATAGGAGAAAAATAGAAGCAAAAAGAAAAGGAAGCCAACGCATGACCTGAAAGCTTGTGAAAGGTTATGGAGAAACATCGTGTTTATGACATTGAAGTGCGAGACAAATATTACACCTGCAAATGTAGCACATCATTTTGTATGACAGCTTTCAGACATGTTTGCAGCAGTGTAAGGAGAAGGAGTGGTGGGTTTGTTGCGAAGCAGCTTTTCGTCCTACAAATGCAAAAAAAAAAAAGGAAATTAAATCTTCCCTGAAGTTTACATCATAGAATGGAGCAACAACAACAAAACAACATGATCCATAAATAATGTCAGCAAAACCTTTCTGCAGATGTTTCTTTTTAAATGTCAGGCAATGTTTTTTTTGTTTACTTTTTGTTTGCATGTGAAATATAAATTGTTTGCATCCATCAAAAAAAAAAACATAAAAGATGGAAAGCAAATATTGACTCTAAATTGTGAAAGACAACCATATATATATATATATATATATATATATATATATATATATATATATATATATACACTTTATGAGAAGTAGGCAGTTGTTTTAACTACTGGAAGTAGCCATGAAGTCTAAAATAAATGTCAGTTAAACTGCTTTGTTTATATAAACAGAAATTTTCATCCATATAAATCCATATGCTGTGGATACAGCAGATGCTGTAAATGGTACAGGGTCACATTTTGAGTAGGTTGCTTTCCCAGATAACTGATTCTTTTATCGTTCAACATTTTTCATTAAGTGTTCTGTCATCTTTGCTTAGGAGCTCGTCTCTGTTGCACTAAGCAGGCTGAGCACTGCTTTTTGTCCACTCGCTGCACATCTCTGTTTGTATGCAAGGTGAAGCAACTGATTTGCTTTCATTGAGCAACTTGTAAAGCTATAACCTACTTAACTGATTTACATTTTTTATGCTACACCTATAAAACTTTGTATTTTTATTGGGATGTTATGTGATACACAAAGGTGGGGTAGTGCATAGCTAAGCACAATTGTGAAAAGGGGAGAAAATAATATAACTTATTGTGGGATCCTCTTTCAAGCAGGATTTATACTCAGTCATGTTGAACAGTGTCTTTAATAAAATAAAAGGTTAAACCTACTGTGCACTGGAGGTTATCTGCCTGGGGAATTACTTTTTCAGAACACATGGAGCAGAAAAACTAACCAAAATTAGAACAAAACAAAATGAAAATATAAAAAAAATACTGACACCAAGCATCACCAAATCGATATATTGTTTTTAAATTGGAATAAAGATCTAAGTACTGTCTTGTACTTTAGACTTCAGCCCTGTTTAGTTTGATCCCACTAAATAAAACCCAGTGCAAACAATATGCTTCAGAACTCACTGAAATAGTAAACATAGTCTAGCTGTGTTTATTTAGTCTCAGTAGACATGCAGATTTTCCGGGGTGTGTCTTGAGCGACGATCCAACAGGCTCAAGTGTTTCTTATCAAGGAAGCAAATTTAGAAGCAGGAAGGTTGGTGTTGAGATAAGGACTGACTCAACTCTGTGACTTTTGTCTTTACCTAAAGTGTTTTTTTTGCCAGATTTTATTGGATCAAAGAGCCAAAACGACAGAGTTTGAATTAATTATTGCAACTGCTGTGATTAATCTTGGTTTAATAAAACTTTAATAAACAGAGATGACTGATGTTATGCATTAGAGCAGGGATGCTGGCGTTCAGCACCAAAGAGCTTCTATCCTGCAGTCTTTCAAAGCATCCCTTCTCTTACACACCTGAATCAAACGAATGACTCGTTTCCAGGCTGCTGCTGAGCTGAATGACGTGCTGATGAGGGAACTCAGCCATTTGATTCAGGTGTGAGGACTTGAGGACTGGACTTGGGCATCTCTGTATTAGACGGTGTGACATTTTACTTGAATGAAGCTTGTAAAGTGCCTTGATAAAGTATTTTCTCTCTTACGGATACGCCTTGTGTTTTTGGTTTGTTGTCACATTATCATAATTTTTCTTGATCATCAACAAAGTAAAGGGATAACTAAAGTAAATTAAATTTCCAAATGATGAAAAATCCTGAAGGATTGTCCAGCCATCAGCTAGGAAATTGCTCTAACGTATATGAAGACAAATAAAACATGCAAATGTTGTCAGTTCAAATTTATGTTCAAGACAAGTCTGCACATCATAAATTCAAGTCGCTATCGCAGTTCCCTTCACCTCCTGATCTGGGACAAAATGCAGCAGTTAAATCCATTTCTGAGACTAACATGGAGGAAAAACTACCTCAGTGCTTTCCTTACTTAACACTCTCATTTAAAAATTTCTCCGTTTACTTTCTGAACTTGAAATGACCTTGTCCCTAACATGGTTATCGATATGTTGTACACCCTGTTGCTGCTTATATCCACAAAAGCTCCCTGCTGGCCTTACCAAGGTCACAGTTTGTTACTGCCGGGGCGTTTGGGTTTTCACTATTAGAGCCCACATTTGATGGAGCTCTCTTTCCTCTAAACTCACACACGTCACATCTCTTAAATCTAACCTTGAAACTTGCTGTTTTGTGAAAGCATTTGGCAAACTTGGAGATTTTCTAGACATTTTCTGTTACTGTAGAAACAATCCGCTTTATCTGACTTGTGTGGAAGAAACTGCTCTGCGAATTGCTCTGTGTCTTATTAATATTGGAGAAATGGGGAAAGAGGAAAGAGTCTAGCTCAAGGAATTCATGATATTGCTGGAAACAGGGCTCCTAAGACTGTATAATTATTCATTTCTGTCTTCATTAGCCTGTGTGCTCATTTAGCTTGGTTGTGAAATGCTCGACACACATTTTGACTGAACACCCAGTAGACATGTAAGAGCATAATTCGTTCATCATACTGGACAAATCAGGGGCATGCCAGCTTCAATCTTTGTCACTTGCTCTGCGGTTGTTCTCCTGTCCTGCGGGTCGTTTGGCATCCAGGAACATAATAGAAATGGCATTCCTGCACTGACTAAATTCAAAATATTGCTCTGATTCTAAAGATTCTGCAGCACTGCACCTCAGCCACCTGCGGCTTGATTTCTATTTAGCTTCTGTCTGAGTGGTGTAATGGTTGACAGCGGGATCTTTTTTTTTCTCTCTCTCTTTTTCTTGTTTGCATCTTGAGACAGACTGGAGAAATAGGTGCCGAGACATGGTAATTTTATTCCTCATACTTTTCCTGTCAACATTTATTCAAAGTGCTGAGCAATTCAACGCACTTGCAAAGTGCAAAGTAGGATTCACTCTCTCAACCAGCTTTTATCCAATTTCAGTCCAGAGGTTGAACGCCTCTTTACGGGAGAAATTATAATCATGCAGCACTGCGTCCCACTGAGACCAGCTGAGGAAACTACTGCTATTGCCGTCCGACTGATAGTAATATACTAGTTTTTTTCTGCCGGCTCTCGCTGACATTAACAAGATACGCCTTTCAAATATCATGGCCTTTGGGACTGGGTCAGAGTAACTATTTATAGAAGGTCAAGACTTTATGATAGTGTACGCGCCAGAGTGATAACTGAGAATAGAGTGGGTCTTAGTTGCTTTGCTGCTGCTAATTTTGTGCCTGACGTGGCTCTGGGCTGCTGAACAGATATGATTTAAACACACACGTTGCATCGATCACTCACTACTTACTGTGGCATTGTGTAATAATACAGTAGCACGACAAGGATGTGCAAGACCAAGCCTGCGCAGAAATGAGACATTGTTTGTAGTGTGAATAGATGAAATTACAGCTGAAGTGCCATCTAGTGTAGTAAAATTGGTTTTATCTTGGTATAGAAAAACAAACAGTTTGCATTGCTTTACTAAATTCCCAAGAACAAGTAATCCACAATTGCTGAAAAGGTCTAAATTAGACAGCTTTGAAAATCTTATGTTTATTTAAATAAAATGATTTAATAACGCAGCTTTTCTAGACAGAAACACAGCGTGCTGCTAAAGTAGTGATATTTGTAGTCTCTTGTAGTCACAAGACTACAAAGACTGCTAAAGAGCAGGATTCCCACGGCATGTTGTTATCACCAAATATCACTGTACAGATACAGTGTAAGTTGGCCAAAAAGTTACAGTTTGGACTCACTTGACCTTTCCATACCTTTATTCCTGACCTCTCTCCTGTGTTCATGATGTTTCTGATTGACATGTTCTTCAAAAAAACCCTCTAAGGCCAATTCATACCAAGATTATATTTGGGGTTGTTAACGTAAATGCAAAATACAACTTCAAGTTTCACATTTTAGACCTCTTCAACCTCTGAAAACTGTTAATTCATTTTCTTCAAATTTGAATTATATGGTACTTTGTGTTGTTCTGTGGCAAAATATGTTGTGTTTTGGGACTATAGCTTGATAAAATGTATAAATACTTATGTATATGGATACCTCTGCATGGAACTGTATGTACTGACTGAATGCAACATTTATGAAAACCTTCACTTTGTTTAGAATGTTTATGCATCCTGTAAATGATACTGTCATGTTATGGGGGGTTCTGTCTTTCTGCCAGGGAAACCTCCGTGGTCCCAAACAGCCCCTCCTTGGTTATTCATGAGTCCGACAGTGATGTCTTCTGCCTCAGCATGTTCTCTCCTCCCCTCGCCTTTATACCCAATACTCAGAGGCCACTCCGCCTGTTGCTTAATATTCATACCCGTGTCTATAAAATGCTCGTCCTCTGCCTGCGGAGTTGGCTGCTTCTCCAGTTGCGTCTCTGACCTTTGTTTTTTTTGTTTACATCTCTGCCCACCTCGGAGAGCTGAGCTGCCAACATGTCCAAGCCTCTGTCCGACCATGACAGGAAGAAACAGATTTCAGTGAGGGGTCTTGCCGGTGTCGAGAACGTCGCAGATCTGAAGCAGAACTTCAACAGACATCTCCACTTCACGCTGGTGAAGGACAGGAATGTCGCCAACAAAAGGGATTACTACTTTGCTCTCGCTCACACGGTGCGAGACCACTTGGTGGGCAGGTGGATCAGAACCCAGCAGTACTACTATGAGAAAGATCCCAAAGTAAGTTACACTCAGTGCAGCACTAAATGTAAGCCTGTATGCAATTTATAAAAAATAAATAAATAAACAGTAAGAGTTCAAAAGCAGAGCCACTTCTCTAACTATTATGGCAAAAAGGCAGTGAAAGATTGTTTTTGTGAGATTAAATTAAAATGCCCACACCTATATCGTGAACAATGACCACAATCATTATATGCAAATATTTTGGATTTTAACGTTTTTAGGTAACACTTTATTTGAAGGGGTGTGCATAAGACTGACATGACACTGTCAAAAACATGACATAACACCCGTCATGAACATGAAGAAGTCTTTATGAATGTTTATGACTGTTGTCATGAAGTGTCATTCGGTAAATAATGACACTTTTAATGCAAAGTTGCTCTAAATGTTGCATTAAAAGTCCCAACTTTGCATGATTTTGTAAATTATGATTAATGCAAAGGTGGTACCTTTGCATTAAAGTTGCATTGAATGGACTTTCAATGCAACTTTTAGAGCAACTTTGCATTAAAAGTGTCATTATTTACCGAATGACACTTCATGACAACTGTCATAAACATTCATAGAGACTCCTTCATGTTTTTGACAGTGTCATGTCAGTCTTATGCACACCCCTTCAAATAAAGTGTTACCCGTTTTTATGTAACGGTGATGGGATTCAAAAAGGCAATGGCACCAAGAAAAAAAGCCACACCCACCAGTTTTGCTCTCCCTGATCAAGTCTATTACATTAATTAAAGGAAGCATAGTGCAAGCTTCATTAAATGGCATAATTTATTTACTTATTTGACCTTATGGTAAGGCAGTTTATCCTGGTTCCTGGTTTATCATGCTGGTTCTCATTCCCCAGCATGATAAAAATACTGAAATTCTGGTATAGGTTTTGGTTCTGGTGTGCCACCCTCAAAGTCTGCCCATCAGTTAATTAAAAAAAAAAAAACATTGTTGAAGTTCTTAATTAAAAAAAAAAAAAAACATTGTTGAAGTTCTTAAATAGCGTAATTTTCAAAAAAGATATTAAGTGCTAAAATTATCTGCACTCGGTTTTCTAAATTATTTAATGCAAGGCCTAAATAGATGAAAAGTTCATCAGTATTGTTCAATAAATGCTATAAAAAAGGAGGGAAATCTTTAGTTGACTCCAATTTCGTGTCCAGCATCAGAGAAGGTAAAAGTCAAAAGGCAGCTTTGGGGCCCTGCCTGCACAAAGCAGGCTTTGATTACAAACACAGATTGCAGTGGAGTCATACTTACTTTGCTAATTACTGGCCCTGTTTGGGCCATCCCTATAAGAAAAGACTAAACATGCATAATAAACATTATCCCCTTGTCAGCCTTGAGTCATACCTAAAATATCACCATATCTTATATTGTATGAAAACATCAATTTGTAACAAAATGTCACAGTATTTGATTAAAATTAACAGTCATGCCATACCTAGGCTGTAACAATTGTGTTAAGTCTAGAACCAGTGAACACACCACCAGCCCTGCTGCTGCTTACGTCGCATAAAGCAACAAGTATTGCTTGTACTGTACAGTAATATAACAATGTGAACTGTCTGCTGTAGTTTAAAATGCCCAAATGCTGTTTCTTGTACAGTAAAGATTTTAGATTTTACCAGCCTGCAAGCAGCGATGAACTAGTATTTTTTATATAAATATTACATAATTGTATGAACTCTTCCTTTGACCCCAGGATAGTAATACCAAGCACAGTTTTAACATACTGATGCCAGTGTATGTCAGCCATGACATTTAGACTTCTTTGGGGTAGGGGATTCTTAGCACTCTGCTGGTATGCCCCCATTGCTTATAGTGTGTTGAAACACTAAACTCACCCATGACCTTCTGTTCCTGTCCCATCTGACCACCAACACGTACTCCTCCTCCTCCTCCTCCTCCTCCTCGCTCAGGTCGTGTGAGTGTGTGAGATCCAAGGACGTCCAAAGCCCGCTTGTTGTAATGCAGTTATATTAAAGCTTTATGCCAGCAGCCACTCAGTCATTAAGCAGCAGCTACAGCTGGGAACCTTAGAGGAACCATAAGGCTGTGGCTCACTTGAACAGAACAATAAAACTGCAAGCTGCACCATTTGCACTTAGAAATGTCAGCCGGAATCGTGTGTAATTACAAGCGGAGGGTTGAGAAGGAGGGAGAAAGTCGGCTCCGTCTCCTCTTACGTTGTGTGATAATATGTTCTTTGGAGGCTCATTAATAAACCTACCAAACAAAGCTGGACGAGGGAGACCCGCTTTTCAACAGCATGTGCTGAGGCCATGCTTTCAAGAAACATCCTGGTGATTGTATGGAAATGTTTGCTCAGAGGTCAGTGGGCTACAACAGCACAATCAGAAGCAGAGTGGCATGTTAGGGTTGAGCTCTGAACCGAAAGGTCAAAGGTGGATAACATGCTGGTCTAACTGGAAAGCATAGAGAGGAAGGTCATCCACGCTAAAATAAGGTGTGGATCTCCGTTATCCATTCTCTTAATACTGATTGCATTCTTGGAGAAAACAGGGTTGATCAGTAGAGTAAAAGAATTAAAACCAGATAGGAACGTGTAGTATAATTTAATGAATCCTCAGCACTACTCTAAATGGAGCCCCTGTCATTTCCCCTCACCGTCGTTTTTAAACATCTATCTGTACCGTCTCTGTCTACCAGGACTTGAACTCCACAATTAAAGGTTATCAGGTTCTGGCTGACCTTTACAACGACCTCTACAGGAGCTATTTTTTACCGGGCCCAAAATGTTGGATGTTATGTAATACCCAAAGCAATCTGTCCCCCTAGTCCCCCCCTCTCTCTCCCTTCCCTGGTCCTCTTCCTTCCCTACTCTGCCTGTGTGTGCCCTTCCATGTCAGAGGAAAGGGGGGGCGAACAACAACATCTAAATGGCAAAGGCTAAACACTGTCTCAGGTGGCACATTTATAAGCTCTCCCAACCATGAAACTAAATCATAAAACCCTGAAGTTTGTTTTTTGGTGTTTTTTTAAGAAAGGTGTGGGCGTTATTTTGACATTTGGAATATGATTTCACAAGTTTATAGTTTCAGTGCCAAATCCAGAGACTCTTAAAAGGGTGCAAACCCCTGTTTCAGGTAAGAAAATTAGACTTTGATAAAGGATTTAAAAAACTTTTCCCACAAATAACGTCACAGTTAAACTCAAAACAACTTTATTAGAGGAAATATATAAGAATAAAGAGCAGTAATATCATGGCTTTATTAGTATGCACATCCTTGAGCTCATGTTTTGTTTGAGCTCAGATTCAGAATCGAGTTCACAGGTGGAATATTTCAAGGATCCTTGGGTTAACCTGAAATAAAGATAAGCTGCACAAGTAAGATTTTCTTGATGTTATTCTTTCCCATCATTACAGAGCAGAAAATGGTAAAAAAGAACATATATATATATATATATATATATATATATATATATATATATATATATATATATATATATATATATATATATATATATGATCATTTTACATCATTTAGCATTTTACATATGCCAACAGTGTAGAAAGTTATCAATAATTTGATCTATGGATCAAGAGGAATATAATAGAAACCGAACCTTTTCAGCAACTGCTTAAAAGGATGAGACTGCAGTGGTCAGGGAGGCAGTCAAGGGTCAGAGAGCAACACTGAAGGAAAATTTCAAGCGTGAACTAGTTGTATTCTACATATGACAGCAATGTTCTGCATTCTCCATGTGTGTAGACTAATAAGTGGGGTATTAAAATAATATTATTCCTTCAAAGAAACCACCCAGGCCTGGCTAAAATCTCCTAAACCAGAGGTCTTCAGGTTCAGGCCTCGGTGTCCGGTGCCCTGCGGGTTTTAGATGTGTTCACAGTCCAACATAGCTGAATGGCTGAATCACCTCCTCCATGCAGTCAAGTTCTCCAGAGTCCTACTAATGATCTCATTATTTGACTGAGGTGTGTTAAAGCAGAAACACATCAAAAACGTGCAGGACATCGGGCCCCGAGGCCTGGATTTGACGATACCTGTTAAAGCCTTCTTGGAGAATGTGTTAAGGGCTGATGAATTCAAGCACCACTGAGAGTTCAAGCATGGATAAGTTGTTCAACCCGGCAGTTGGTATCTTTTATAAAAATATGTTTATTACATATTTGGTCAAACTGTCACTATGTTATGACTGCATAACATGAAACAGATAATCTGGGAAAAACAACAAGCTCCTCTCCTTCCTCCTTGTGGTCCTACTACCATCAATATACCGATGGATCAGAAACAACCCATCAGAGCCAGGAGGAAGTTCTCAGCACTGTTAATCATGCTAGTGTATGTACCGATCAAGATTGCCGGTTTACTGCAGCTGTGCTAATCGCGGAGAAACAACTTACGGTTTCAGAAAAAATTATCTTCCGCTGTCATCATGGCCATGCTAACTAGCCTGTGCATTCAAATGAGGGAAAAGCAGGAAAGGAGCTGTAGCATAACAGAGATCTAGGAGGAGGGTGTGAGCAGTGTGTACACGAGCATGATTGACAGTGCTAAAACCCTCCTCATGTCTCTGATTGGTTGGTGTTGACCGAGTGGTGTATTTCTGCCGATGGCAGTAGGAACACAGGGAGAAGACAGAGGAGCTCGATTTTTCACATTATCTGTCTGGTATTATACTATCAGGATATAGTAGCAGTTAGCAGTTGTAATAAATATGCAACCTTTTTTGCGTAAACGTCACACACTGCAGCTTTAATGAGAGGGAAAAAAATGTTTTGTTTGTTTTTACCAAGGATTGCAATTGCGCAGAGAACTTTGTCAAATTAGACTGGAAAATTTTACTAATTTGAGATAAAAACCCAATAGTGAAATTTGACCTCAAGTTGCCCTAGTAAAATATCAGTTTAAGTTGTGCACACATATTTAATCAGTCAATTGCCCTAATTTTATTATTAATGTATTTTTCTTTTGACATTACACAGTGAATTCTATTGATGGAGAAGACGTTGAAACAATGCTAGATTTTCTTCCTCTCATTTGCTTTTGCATACAGACCTGGCATTTTAACAAGAATGCATGTAGAACCACCACAACCATCCATCCAGCTGGGAGGAGGTTTCACTGTTATAACAGTGGCACAGATGAAACCTCTTAACGCCTTTTTATTCATTTGTTCGGTTTATTGAAGGTGACAGGATTTCGTCTTTCTTTGTGTCCAATCTGCAGCGTGTGTACTACATCTCTCTGGAGTTCTACATGGGCCGCACGCTCCAAAACACCATGGTGAACCTCGCGCTGGAGAACGCCTGTGATGAGGCCATGTACCAGGTGAGACAAAGCAGCTTAATTTAATCCTCTTACGAGAGTGAAATTCTGTTTCCAAAGAGTGCATAAAGGAGCAGCTTCCGCCAAATTCCCTCTTCTTCTGCCCATTCTGTGTAGTTGGGTTTGGACATGGAGGACTTGGAGGACATGGAGGAAGATGCTGGTTTGGGTAACGGAGGCCTGGGTCGTCTTGCTGGTACGTCTTTTATTTTGTTGCACTTTGCATGAGATGAAAATTATCACTCTTGTTTTCCATGAATACATTTGTACATGCTTTTGTTTGTTTAGCCTGTTTCCTGGACTCAATGGCTTCATTGGGCCTGGCTGCATATGGCTACGGCATTCGCTATGAATTTGGCATCTTTAATCAAAGAATCGTCAATGGATGGCAGGTATAGAAAAAAAAAGAGTGAATGTTAATACAGTGTTTTGCAGATATATTGTGTTCATTCCTCTTAACTGAGCCCTGGGGGAAATGTGGAAAAATCTGTTAACAGGACAATTCATAGTCATGGCGTCCATCATGCTCTTTATACTGATTCACAAAATTGCTAAAAGAAAGCTAGAAAAATATGCACTTTGTCACCAACCATCCACAAAGCATGTTTAAGAAAAGTTTCTGGGCAAATGAGATGAAAATGTGACTTTAAACGGTTTTGCAGCTCACCCTGTACCTTGTCATCAATCATAAAACATGGTACTGTTTAACTGTGGGTATAATAATCATGTCTAATTTCTTGCTACTGTATCTCATACAATCATAAAAAAAATATGCAAAACCTTAATGTTGAAACATTGGATGATATCAAAAGTTCAAGGAGTAGGAAAAATTTTACAAGGCACTGCAGTTAGCAGTAATTCTTTTTTTATTTTTTCTTTAACCATAAATCGCGTGGAAGATAAATTTTTGCCTGTGATCTTACTCGTGCATTTGTCCTGTCTGCCGCTTCTCAGGTGGAGGAGGCCGATGACTGGCTGCGCTATGGCAACCCCTGGGAGAAGGCTCGACCGGAGTACATGCGTCCGGTTCACTTCTATGGCAGAACTGAGCATCAGCCCGACGGTGTGAAATGGGTGGACACCCAGGTGAAAGTATAATCTGAAGTAACAAAGATTAAAATCTTGTTCAGATGGGACCCTACTGACATACAATACAATTCTGTCCCTTCATGCCACCGATAGGTTGTGCTGGCTCTGCCATATGACACGCCGGTACCCGGCTACAGAAACAACATTGTGAACACCATGAGGCTGTGGTCTGCGAAGGCTCCTTGCGAGTTTAACCTCAAAGACTGTACGTGTCTGACTTTAGTGACACTTTTTAATACATTCTCTAATTCCAGATCTTGCTTAATAAAATAAGTTTGTGTTTTATTTTCTCTTTATAGTCAATGTTGGTGGCTACATTCAGGCTGTTTTGGACAGGAACTTGGCTGAGAACATCTCCCGTGTGCTTTACCCCAATGATAATGTAAGAAAAACTATATTACCTTCTAATCCACAAGAACTGGAGCCACTGACCCAACATTTAGGACACTCTGTGTGTTTTTCTGACACATTTGTAAATATGAAGATTTAATATCAGCCTTCAAAAAAAAGATTGCAAAACCTTTTGTGTCTGGTAAGGGATTTTAGAAAGTCTCCAGAGTCTGAAATTACTCATTGCACTGGACTGAAAGTAGTCTACAAGACGGCAACTTTCAACAGCAAACATGCCAAGGTCTGGCCCTCCTGGAAAGCTCGTCCAGCCGACTGCAAAATTCTAAAAGTCTCCAAAAACCTTTTCTCACCGAACCTACAACAGACCCTTATTAATATTTAAGTGAATGTCTGTACAGCGAGAAAGAGACTGCACAAGTTTAAATTTCAAGGCAGGTTTGCGAGGAGGTTCTGCTCCCAAAGAACAAAAACGAAAACTGAAGATGAAGGCCAGATTGAAGTTTGCCGCAGAAAATGTAAAGAAAATGTTTCTACAGATGAGCCTGAAATTTAAATAGTTGGACACTAAGAGAGAGGACCAGTTTGTGATAAAAAAAAAAAAAACATTTCCAACATAAAAAGTCACCTCACCATGTGGTAAGCATGGATAATGTGATGACTCCCTGAAAGCAGAGTTTCAGAAAGAACAGGAGATTTTAAAAAAACAGAGGCCCAATTTCAGGGTGTTAAATTACAAAGTCAAATATCTTTTAAGTCATATTTGAAATATACAGCATTTTTATAAGACTTTGAGGTTATTTTATTGTCCTATAAAATGGCTGGAAAATATATAATATTGTCCCTTTAAATAATAACATAATTATTTTGGTGTTTGTTAACATGGACTCAAATCATGGAAAACAGGTTAGTCATCTGATTTTTCACTGCACAGTATATTTAGTGAGAGGATAAGAAAGTTTGGCTGTTGTGTGATTAACCTGGAGACTGGAGCCACCTGACATGACAACGAATGTGTTTTGTCTTCAGTTCAATCACAGTCCCCTGTCCAAGGAGTCTTCTAGTGTCTAGTGTCTGACTTAAGGCCTGACCTCTGCTTTCTGAAAGCCCAAGAATAAGAATTTACACCAGGAGACAGAAGTCTGGTTTGAGCTATAAGTCAGGAAGAGCTTAGTAATTTATGTCTGTGCAAGTGAGAGCAGACGTTGGGATGGTCAGCCACTGCAGCTGTGAAATCACAAATGTTTAGTGAACTGAGACAGAGCTTTTTGCAGCACAATATGCTTTTTCGGATTAAGATGTAACAATATTTGTTCATATATATTATCAGGATGTCTTTTTAGTCTGAAAAAATACCTGCCAGTGGTTGAAAACCAATTGAAACTGAGGCAGTGGTTCACCTTCCATCAGAACAACGGTAGACATTCGGACAAAGCTACAGTGAGAAGGTTTAGATCGAATCTGACTGAGCTTGAGATATTTTGAAAGCAAGTGTGGCTAAAAAAAGTCTGTGTGTGGATGTGCAAAACTAGAAGATACACACATCAAAAGATATGCAGCTTTTACCATGACAACATCTGGTTCTACAGAGTATTTGTTTGATGGGTGAGGTGTGTGTGTATGTGTGTGTGCATATGGGGAAGGATGGAGGATATAAATGTATGCCACACTTTTTTTATTTTTAATATAAACAAAACATTGATGGCTTTTAATACATCAAAGCTTATGGTCATGAAATATTGTTTGTGACTCAAGGAACACTATTCCAGACACAAGCTTCTGATATCAGCTTTCTTTGTTTAGCCTGGTTGTGTGGCAACATTCATTGACACTCAGAAACTGAATGCGGTACTACTTTATTTAGAGTAGAGGTACTGCTCTTCTGCATTGAAAGGAGTCAGCAGAGATATTTATGGATATCTGATCTGGAAGCCTTTTTTTTTTTTGCTGTAGGCACTATATATTCCTTATAACCTGGGACCGTATTGGGACTCACTGGAATGGACTAGTGGAGAAGGATGTCTGGGTGTGGATGAATGGATGTGAAACCACTTAATGAACTGTAAAAAAAAAAAAAAAACCACACACACACTAATGTAGATCTACAAGAGATAAGAGCACAACAACAGCAACAAACCTGTACAAATACCTACTTCCTTTTGAGTCAAGGCCTTAATTATAATTATATAAAAAACATGTTTTGAATGAAAGTACCAATTTAATGAATAAAAATAACTTTGAAATTTGACTCCAGAACAAAACGGTGTCTTTGTGTCCAGTTCTTTGAAGGGAAGGAGCTCCGTCTGAAGCAGGAATACTTTGTGGTGTCTGCCACCCTGCAAGACATCATCCGCCGCTTCAAGGTCTCAAAGTTTGGCTCCAGGGAGGTCACTCGCACAGACTTCAGCAAACTGCCTGACAAGGTACAATGGGAAAACTTTGACAAAGTCACTTCTGTCAAATGTCTGCATGAAAGACTTTCTATCAGTGTGTTGAGCAGGTATTGTGTGTGTTTATTGATCATATTAAGTATTAGTTGGCATGAACAGCACCTACAATGGTTTTTATGTTTGTTACTGGCATTCTGTGCATGCTCTACACTGACCAAATGTTCTGCACATGCAGGTTGCAATCCAGCTAAATGACACCCACCCTGCGATGGCTATTCCGGAGCTGATGAGGGTCCTCGTTGATAGTGAAAAACTCAATTGGGAAACGGTAAATGTCCCGTTTTCTTTATTTCCCTAAAGCTCTTCGCTGGTACCAGGCACAAGTATATCTAAACAAAGTTGTAAATCAATGAAAAGGTAAATTATTCAATTCATAAGACTGGATATAACAGATTACGAACAGAGTGATGTGTGTCTGTTTGTGTTGGTAATGGATTACAAAGAGGGTGAGACACAAAAGTTTATTGTGAGCATAATTTGAAATTACGTTGGATGTGTTTTTTTCTGGATGTGTTTTTTGTGCTGCAAATACTTTTTTAATTAGTTCTATGTGATATAAAAAAATCTATTAAGCAGAATTTTGGGGTTTTATTTACTTTGAATCTTAATTAAAAAAGTAGGAAAACATGTTTGAAACACCACAAGGAAGTAATTCTAGCCTCAATTCACATCTTGTAAATCTCCTTCAAATTCTTTAATGAGATTTAGACTTTCCCATTCTCAGTCATAGTAACAATAATCCCTGTAGTTTATGCACTTCTTTGCTACAGTTTTCCTTTCACTCAATTTTTCATAGGCCCACTGCTTCTTTAGCATCACTTTGTGAAACTCATATTAATGTAAAATATGAGTTTCACTCTTTAAATTGAATTACTAAAACAACATATAATTTTGGCTGCATTGTAAATGATTGGGAAAACCCCTGTATGATCACATCATTCAAGAAACTACAGTATATGATTTTATTGATATTAGACAAAACAAAGATGTTTAACCATTGCTTCCTGTGGCTGATGTTCAGGCCTGGGACATTTGTGTTAGGACCTGTGCCTACACCAACCACACTGTCCTTCCTGAAGCTCTGGAGCGCTGGCCAGTAGACCTGTTTTCCCATCTGCTGCCCCGTCACCTGGAAATCATCTATGAGATCAACCGACGCCACCTGGAGGTTGGTGCTGCAAACTGCAACATCTGTACAGACAGCAATGTGTTGCATCCAAACCCTATTCAGTGATTAAGACTATTGCTTAATCTTTACAGGGTATACTCAGCATAGTTGAAAATAAAATTATGAAGAAATTAAATTATATCTAATCTCCTACATTAACAATAAACAATAACAAGATTAGAAAATAATTAAATGAGTATTTATTTGGCGCAGGGGCAAAGCACAACCCATGTAGTGAGGCCTTGGGCCTTGGTCCTTGTGGCGATGGTCGCAGGTTTGATTCCCGGCCTGGTGACATTTTCCGCATGTCTTTGCCCTCTTTCCTGTCAAACTACTTTCAAATAAAGGCCACTAGAGCTAGCAAAACCTTTTTTAAAAAAAGAGAATTTATTTAACACAATGTGCAGCGGTGACTTTCTGTGCCAAAATGGCTGTTTTAAAGATGAACATCTTCTAGAATGTGAAAGCCCAAAAAGCAAAAAATAAATAAATAAATGTATCTTGAGTTTTATTTTCAACATCTGTCAGAAAAAACTCCCACATCTCTTCTGAAACAAGACAAAAATATGAAGTGGTGGGCAGAGCTGCGCGATAAAAAAAGAGAAAGCTTTCATGTGAAAGCTTTCATCTACTCTCACACTGATAGAAATGGTCATGATGCTGCTAGCTTGTATTTTAAATGTATGGCGTGACCTTTTGTGTACAGACAAAGACCAGCTTTGATGTAACAAGCAAAAGATGTGTTTTTAATTCTTTCTAAAATCAGGAATTCCTTTTGATTTTGCAGAAAGTTGCCGCCGCGTTTCCAGGAGATGTTGATCGTCTTCGTCGGATGTCGCTGATTGAGGAAGGAGGGCAGAAGAGGGTCAACATGGCCCATTTGTGCATAGTTGGTTCTCACGCTGTCAATGGTGTGGCCAGAATCCACTCTGACATCCTAAAAGCTACAATGTAAGTAGCCAAAAACTTTTTTTTTTTTTTTTTTTTTTACCAGTAATTAAATTAGAACTACAGTCCCTTGAAAAAGCATATGTCTCTGTTTTACTTACTTTCTCATTTAATCATATTAGGGCAAACAACAATGTTTTATGTGGGATACTTTGTGACAAGTAGTAGTAGATGGAAAAAGACACAAGCAGAGTGGGCTGCTCTGTTTATCTTCATTTATCACTATCTCCACATGAAACATGGTGGTGGCAGCTGTTTAGGTTTGATGTGATCAATAGAGTTAAATATGGGACAATATTTTAAGATTGCATTTAAGGCAGCAAAACACTTCAGATTAGGATCAGTTTTAATCACTACCAAGAAAAAGAACCAATCGTACTGCTGAGATACAACAGAATGGCTAAAAGAAATATAAAAAAATCAAATAAACAGACTTCCCCTGAGCTGTTTTGCAAATAATGAGGGAGAACCTTCCAGGTGTCCTGAATGCTTTATTAGGGACTTCTGTGGTAAATAATATAACTACATAATGAATGTCAAGCAGCTGTGTGCAGATGTATCTAAAGTTTTCTTTTCCCGCCAGCTTTAAGGATTTCTATGAAATGGAGCCACACAAGTTCCAAAACAAGACCAATGGCATCACCCCTCGCCGCTGGCTGGTCATGTGCAACCCCGGACTGGCAGAGATCATTGCTGAGGTCAGATGGCATAAACAAAGCCACGCTAATATTTAGGTCATCAGGCAGAGTGAACCACTTGACAGTATGGGCTGACTTGGTGTCGTTTTGTTGCTCATCAGAGGATTGGGGAGGACTTCATTCGCGATCTGGACCAGCTGCAGCGTCTCCGGGATTTCGTGGATGATGAGGCATTTATTCGGGATGTTGCCAAAGTGAAACAGGTGAACAGTGGACTATTTAGCCGTATGTGCTTGAGTTTGTGATTCATCAACTGTTTACTAACCCAGCAAAAGTAAAATTTAAAAAGCAAATACTTCCCTCACCTTAGTAGCAACATTCCTCGGGGCACACAGCGGTTTAATTAGCAGCACAAAAATAGAGCACACTGCTGATCTTGGTATCTTTTTCAGCAGCTATGTGAAAGAAAATGGGTTTCTGCAAGATTTCACATATTGTTTGTTTTCACCTTTCAAGTTCACACAGTGCTTTCAACATTGGCTTAAATTTAATTACAATGCCTTGATAATGTTACCATATACTCTGACCATTTGCACATTTTATCCCAACGGTTTGTTGATTTCACCAATATGTATCTGATAAATGTGCTATTGGTTTGTTTTCAGTGTTTTTGACTCAATACTTTGCGTGTCCTCCTTCTGATGCAGTTACAGCTGCTGATCTTTGAGGAATCTCTCTTCTGGGTTTTCGCCGCAAATTAGCTCAATCTCACTCAGATTAGATGGAAAACGCGTTTGAACATCAATGTTCAATTGTTGTCAAATACTATCAGCTAGATTTTAGTCTGGACTTTGAGTAGTCTAACTTCAGAATATACATTGGTCCAAACCGTTCCATTGCAGCAGCTCTGGCTGCACGTTTAGAGTCATTGTTCTGCTTTCCCACGTCGTTTTTTTTGTTTTGTTTTGTTGTTGGTTTTTCCCCAGGATTGATTTGTATTTGCCTTTGCTCGTCTTTCTATCAACTGTGGTCAGCTTCCCTATCCTGAAGGTCACAGCAACAATGGACGTCTTCTCTTTTCTGTCAAAGCTGTTTGTGGGGTGCACAATGAATCGATGTCATGTTGCTCCTCCAGTATTACCACGGGCCTTTTAGTTGGTTGATCACATAAAATCCCAATAAAAGTATTTAAAGCTTGTGGTTGGATTATGACAACATATAAAAAAATGTTTGCGTAGTCACAGGCTGTTAGCACCAAAATCATGTCCTTCACACATAGAAACAGCTACTGGCTTTTCAAGTACAAACATAATTCCCAGGCATTCCCAAGCTCCATCTGGATATCGCTCCTCTATACATCACAGGCGTGTCCCAGTTTCATTACTTCTAACTCTCTGTGTAATTAAAAAGCAATTATAATGAATACATCCTTGGCCCCCAGCCCACCCAGCCTGTGACAGGCAGCAATCAGCGTAGAGAGGTGACATGACATTTTATGAGTTTTCATTGGCATTTTTCCCGCGTTTGTGTTTCGTGTATTGTTTGTCTCCGGTAATTGCTTTAACCGCATTTGCATAATGAATCTGTTTACAGTGGCAGAAGCTGAAGTAAATTTTTTTTTTCTCTATAAACAAAAACAAATGCTTTGATCCTGTAGGAGAACAAGCTGAAGTTCGCTGTGCACTTGGAGGAGCATTACAAGGTGAAGATCAATCCCAACTCCATGTTTGACGTCCAAGTCAAGAGAATCCACGAATACAAGAGGCAGCTGCTCAACTGTCTCCACATCATCACTTACTACAACCGTAAGTCCTCGTTTAGCTGCCTCTGGCTCTACATCTACTTTATTGTGTAAAACCTCCCACTGTTGAGGCCCTTTAGCTCTTTGTATTTTTTTCTGTAACAACTTCTGAGATTTCTGGCGTCTATTATCAGTTATCCAGGACATAAAACATACAAGGTGCTTAAATAGAAGGACACATGACTTTGTCTTTTGTTTTTTGGAGTCCTTCTAGCTCTCATTCAAAAGGATCCTTCATTTCTGTATTTGTGTTGGGGCTACAGTTGACTCCCAGCTACTTGTGGTTCAGTATTCATGGATTTTTCAGTGGAAAATAACTCCAAATTACTCCGATTTTTTTTAATTAGGTATATCTAAAAGATTCTGAAGAGAGTGAAAACGGATTTTATATTTATAATTACTTTATACATTAATCTTCTCAATAGAGTTAGGATACCCTTTAAACATTTTTACTGTGTTGGACAGCTGTACTTTTTAAAAGTCAAGATTTAGATGGTTCCTTCCAGCTCATCTTTTAAGTTTACAACCTTATTTACATAGTAAATTCAATATTTATTTTTTTTTTGTTCTGTAGTTTTAGGTTGTTAAGTTAATTTTGTTGCTATTCTTACCAGGCATTAAGAGAGAGCCAAACAAGCAGTGGACTCCAAGGACAGTCATGATTGGAGGAAAGGTTTGTATAAAAATAAAAGGAATTACACTTTGACAACATATGTCACCAGATCTTTAACTGAACTCAACTCGCAGGCCGCTCCTGGATACCACACAGCCAAGATGATCATTCGTCTAATCACAGCAATTGGCGAGATCATCAACCACGATCCTGTGGTTGGAGATCGCCTGAAGGTAATCTTTTTGGAGAACTACAGAGTCACACTGGCAGAGAAAGGTAAGAACCCACTGTACGCTGAGAGTAAAACACTAATTTGAAGCGCTTACTGCAGAGATCAGCATCCTTCTTTTGCCATCTTGCAGCTATTCCAGCATCAGACTTGTCAGAGCAGATCTCCACAGCCGGCACTGAGGCCTCCGGCACCGGCAACATGAAGTTCATGCTTAACGGAGCCCTGACCATTGGCACCATGGATGGAGCTAACGTTGAGATGGCAGAGGAAGCTGGGGAAGACAATCTTTTCATCTTTGGCATGAGAGTAGATGACGTCGATGCACTCGACAAGAAAGGGTAAGGAGTGAACCACACCTTCCGTCTTTTCATGTGCAATCAAGAGGAGAGGAAAATCTTTTACTGGTTCTGAAAAATTATAGAATTCCTTACAGGAAGACTTAGACGGAGTACAGAGAGGTTTATCCTTTTCTTTTTACTTGTGCCATCGGAGTATCATTATCAGATCCATTTGGGGAAATACCTCCGAGAGAGGCCAACTGTCAAGACCTTTTAAAATCACCGCAGTGAGCTCCACACGCTCTGACAGTCCAGCTGCTCTGAGCCGTTCCACTGGTTTTAATAATAATCTTTTCCTTTTCCTTTGCTCAAAGACTCGCATAATGAGGGTTTTGTACATTAAAAGGTGGGACTGTAGAGAACACGGAGCGGTTTTGTAGCTGCGCCGATGAAAGAGCTTGTTACCACAGAGATAAGCTTGCGCTTTAGTCAATGTTTTTCATTTTTATTTTCCATCCTGCTTAGATACCATGCTGAGGAGTATTACAACCGGCTGCCTGAGCTGAAACAGGCCATTGACCAGATCGCCGGTGGCTTCTTCAGCCCAAAGCAGCCAGACCTGTTTAAGGAAATCGTCAATATGCTGATGCATCACGACAGGTACAAGCAACCTAGCATTTGTGTATATTTACATATATAGGAACATTATTGACAAACAGGCTGCCTGGTTGTGCAGGTGGTAGAGCACACTGGATCGGTCCTTGATGAATTTCTATTGCTTGCCAGGTCTGACTAGTGTAAGCATTTTAAATAAAAAATTTAAATAAAAGTTGGCATTGAATCTAGGAATTTGGAATCAGACATCAAGATCTCTGATCTCTGTAACCTTACCTTTGTATTGTCTGCGTTTTATTTGTTAAGTTTTTCATGTTTTCTTCTCAGGTTCAAGGTCTTTGCTGACTATGAAGACTACATTAAATGCCAGGAGAAAGTCAATGCTTTGTACAAGGTATAAATTAAAAATAAGTCATTATTTCTAACTGTCTAGCTTAGGGTTAGTCCTGTTAGTGCACTGTTAGTGTAGTCTTAATAGAGGGGAAACAAAAGTGACTGCTTCTATTGCCTACTTGTTATTTTCATCTTATAACAGAACCCCAAGGAATGGACCAAGAAGGTGATCTACAACATTGCTGGATGTGGCAAGTTCTCCAGTGACCGCACCATTGCCCAGTACGCGCGTGAGATCTGGGGCATGGAGCCCACGCTTGAGAAACTGCCTGCCCCTGACGATAAGCAATAAACTCTCCTTATGACAGCCAACACACACACAGTTTCTCACCCAGGCTCTGACACCTGCTGAACCGCTATTGTTGGCTCTGTAATGTCAGGCAAGAAGCCCCTACAAGCTCGCATCCACAGCACATTCAAACCTCAGAGAGTTTACATTTCTCCTTACCTCCATTATTGCTTATCCAGGTTACATGCTGGCCAAGGAAAACTGTTACAGTTTCTTTGGAGATGTAGGAGTTGATATGTATCTGATGTAACGTGGACTGAAAGAGCTTTGTGGTGGGCTTTGTACATTTTTTTGGTGATTTTTTTGTATTATTAAAAAGGTTCTGTTATATATCCATTCAGATTCATTCTAAATAAAATTTGTTTTAACAACTTCCCTTTCTGAGACTTTACTTACCTAAAACGCTATTGCTGGGCCATATGAACTTTATTATGGATGTCAGACATGATTTTCCACCTTAAATGTTATTTTCAATATATATTTTTGTCATGATTTGTATGGTTGTGGTGGTGAGGATGAACGCTGAGACCCAGATGATGATGATGAAGATGATGATTTAATAAGGAGAAGCTCAAAACAGTCCAATGCAGGCAGGCAGAGAGAATAGCACACACAGGACTTAACCAGTTCTATTGTGACGACGGACAGACTTACGCTGACAAAGACGAGGGCCCGACAAGAGACAACAGGTGGACTTAAATACACACAGGGGTAATCAGGTAATTGGACACACCTGGGAAGCAATCAACGGGGAAGACGCAGAAACAGAGACTCGGGACAGAAACTGAACACAGAAAAACCGTAAAATAAATACACAGAAACACGGATAATAACAATTTTGGGATGTAATCACATTTGCTTAAGAAAAATAACTACAGAGAAAATGTCTACTAAATAAAAATCATGTTAGGAATAAGCATTATTTTATGTATTTCTATGCAAATCTGACTAATAAATAGGTGTACTGTGCTTTTTTTATTTAGAAATTCACCTATTGGATGAAAAAAGTGATGCTGTGCTTCATTGGGAAAGTGTTGGGGTGGTTGCAATGTGTACCTAGGCCACTAGATGTCACCATACTCTCTTTACTGCTTCTTTAAACCTTAACCCCTTCAATCATGTCAATCTTATTACAAGTAATAAAAAAACAACAGTTTTTCCTTATATTTACACTTAACATTTTCACATTATATAATGTTTTTAAAATCAGATCTTTACTAAGAAAATAAAAAATGTCTTTAACATCCTTTAATAATGAAAACAAATCTGTATATTGCTCTACATAAAAAGTGGGTTTGTTCTTGAATTTCTTTACTTTGTGCCATGACCTTTCTTTATGATCTTTCAGCACTCTTAATGATGTCTGATGGTTTCCATTTATGTGGCTTCTTGATTCTACGCGTCTAGCAGTAATCAGGTCTTTATGTAATTGGTGATCCTGCACTTAGCTGTGGAAAAATTAGCATAATCACAGCTTGCATGTAAACTTGAAATAAAATGATTATTAGCTCCAGTCTCTTTACACCATGAGCATGCTCTTCAACATATCAGTGATAAGTGCATGTAAACACCCTGACTATCTCTTCCACATTTCAGAAAATTAAGAAAGGGTCTCTGACTTCAGAGTCCATGCAGGTGCAGGGGAGGCAGATGGGCTGAAGGTAACAAAGCGGCCAGTGGTAGCTCATGAACTTAAGAGTACAGTTAGAGATTGTGAGAAAGATCCAGTATTAAGTAAGCTCAGGATGAGCTTTACCTATCTGAACGAACTTGCTGGCGTCATCTAAATTAATGTATGTTTGGTCAAGGAAAGATAACGTTTTTCACATCGGGCCGTGTTTTGTTGCCTAAAAAATTTAATCCTCCTTTGAAAACTGCTTTTAGTGCTTCCTTTGACACACATCTGTTTGATGATTTTAAACATTTCACTCTTGCAAAAAAGCAAAGCAAGGGGGTCAGTTCTTTTCCCACAGAACTGCAGATTTTACATTTTAACATTTTAATAATTTTTACTTCCCTTCATTAACGTTAATGGATATAACGGGTATTTCCATAAAGGTACCACAAAATGCACTTGTTAATGCCCTAGTAAAACCATATCAGCTGCTGTGAAAATAAATATTGCAGCTGCCAAAACAGTCAAGATATGAACGAGTTCAGGATGGGTTGTTTTGGACAAAAGTCCAACATTCAACATGAGCTGGCATTGCAAAATAAATACATAAAAGGACAATATGTGCCACAGTTAAATAGGGCAGCACAAAAGCAGGGATATGGGTGTCTGATAAGGCTGTTGCCCCATAGCAAACCTCTGTGTCAACATTAGCACGAGACCCAGTTTACAAGGAGACAGGACTTTGGCACTTTTGCTTGTGAGGGCAGCACTCCAGCGGAGGGATGCAGCCAGAAGCAGTTAATCGTAATGCGAGCTGTTATCACAGGCTCTTCCTGATAACATTTGCTCCAGCGCGACAGATGTACTCAGAAAGTTAAATAAAAAACCACGAATCTCAACAGCAGCATAAAAAAAAGAACCTCTGCTACGATAAACCGGCTCCTCTGTCCAGTCAAGTAGGATGTGTGGCCTGTCAGAGCAGTTATTGAATATTTATTTTTTAAGTTTGATAATGAGGTCATGACCTGGACTACTAACTGGATGTTGAATTTAAATGGGTCTAATTTGCCAGCATATGCTGAACAACATTTAGATTTAGAGAAGAATCCCTCTCTTTGCAAAGTCTTTTATCTGCTAGCACATTATATCAAGACTAGACGTACAGCCAACTGAGATTCACTGCTGATAGACACTTTCCATCCAATTTGACTTAATTTGAACTATTTCAGTGTCTTGATATTTAAAGTATTGGGGGCTTATTCAGAAACATTTGCAGCTGCAGAATACAAAGGGATGCCACACTTTTAACATTTTTATCTCATAATGAATACGTGGAGGTTTGAGGTTGCTTTGTGACAACAGGTGAAAAGGTTTAAAGGTTAGGAATACTTTTGTGAGGCAGTGCGCTCTAAATTAAAAATTGTACAAGTAGCTGAAAAACAGCAAATAAATAAAACCTCTGTAATATGTGGGTTCAAAATGTGTCATGAGTGTGTCATCAGTCACAACCTGCAGAGTTAAGCCCTCTTTTACTAAAGAGACAGAAACTTTTCTCGGTAATCCTCAGAGAAAGAACCGCACACAAAGAATCAATGAAACTCAAGGTCATCAAATATCAAGTTTGAAGTCTATTTGAACTAACCAGAGAGGATTCAACCGTGTCACTTGATTTTGCGAAGATTTTCAGAATTCATGGATAATAAGAAATAAATGAGGTTGAAGGAAGCTGCAGCAGCAAATGGTGAAGCAAGATTTGAAAGAAGTGAACATTAACATCGAGAGGCCCTGTTGTGCCAGTTTGACCACAATGTCTCCAGAAATGTCAACAAGTAGATAGGACATCTAAGGAAGCAGAAAAAACAAACCAAGTGAGTAGTTAATGCCTGGAAGTGATGTGGACAAACCCACGAAAGAAGCTGAATAGTATCCTGCTGCAGATGCTAAATTTTGACAACCACTTTTTGTCAAAGCAACACACACTGGAGCAGCTAACATCTACGGCGCTCTCAAAAGCCATTAACCAACAAGAGAGGTCTGAGTGTTTTAGTTGTCAATCTACTGGTTACACGGCGACCTCTTGGATGAGTCATTGATGAGCTCTTGGAGTAATTTTGGTATGCAGACCACTTTTGAAAATGTTTGTTCCATATTTTCTCTATTTGTGACGCTCACTGTGGTGCACTGGAGTCTCAAAGTTTTAGAAATGTTTTTGTAACCATTTCCAAGCTGATATATCAGTATCAATGCCTTTATGTTCTGCTTTCTGAGCCCTTTTAACCTGCTACGTTGTCAATGATTTCTTGATTTTCCTCAAATGGGTGTCATGCGTGGAGGTCTCTTCAGTCTTCCACAAATTGCTGTTAATTGCAATTAATTCATGTTTTAATTTGAGAATGAATAATCATTTAAAAATGATTTTTCACTTTTCTTCTTTTAGTTGCTAGTTGATAGTTTTATATACATCTGACACCAATAAAAAAAAGCTGTGTCATTTCCTAACCATGTTGGAGCTTGACCTTAAGTGGATGATTCACACATTTCTATTCAACAAGCTCTCCTTGCACAGTGACAAAAGATCAGGGTTGTGTGTTTAATCTTGAAAAGAACCATTAACGGACTTGATGAGAGGATGAAAGGATACACGTGTTATGTCACATTTATCAATTTTGGCTTCTATAGCCTGGTTTTAGTGTTGCAGTAAACTGTAAGACAACTTGTTGCTTTTTGGGCTTACCTCTGAGTTCAAGGATCAAGCATAAATCTCACGGTACAAGCTTCACAGTAGACATATAATGAACTTAAACAGGATTTCCACTTGTGTTTTGTTCCTACCTTGCAAAGTTTTGATCTGTGGGTCTGTAAATATGCTCCTCTCGAGGAGTGACTGACTGTAATTGGCTCACTTTGTAGCTCTGTCTTTGAGGAGCGATATTATGCCCGGTGACAGACTTTCCTGAGGTGTAAATGAAATGCTTGAGACTCGCTTTGATCAATATATGACAGAGACAGAAAACGGTCTCTTGTTTAGAAAAAAAAAATGAAATGTGTCTCGCTCAATAAGTCAGTCTTTCAATCCAAGAAATAAGTCTGCTCGCCCCCGCCGCCCTCTTCAACAGAGTCAGACTCTTCTGATATAAGAAGGACTAATAACTTTAGAGGAGAATGTTCAGTAAATAAGTTCACATCAACAAATACCACAGCAAGTTTATCTGGCAGCTGTATTTATAAGATAATACTTATCTGTTTTTACAAGAAGACAGCTTTTTCTGTTTGGTGTAGCTTGTTAAAACGCTGCAAAACCACAGAGTAACATGATGCTTGCTGGGGAAACTTTAGTTGCCATCAACTCATTATGTTTTCACCATGATGTGGAGCAAAATAAACTGGGATTTTCATATCTAGAGGTAAAGTTGAGGTACTTGAATTGCTCGCAAGGCGTCCTCAGCAAGGAGTCTTGCTGATTTCTCCTGATTTATTTGTTTAAGCTAAATGCTGGGCTCTTGAGGATGCGACAAAAGTTGTATAACTTTAACCAATAATTGAGTCAAAAATTGTGACTTGGTTTGTTTAATCCTTAAGACGGGCTTCTTGATTATTCTCAGCCAGCCATTTCTACTGAACAGTGATGAGATCAGACTTCACTTGAACGTTAGGATCACCATTGCCAGGAGGCATCCTGCAAGAAATAAGTAGGTATAGAAAATATTTTAACCAACAGACTTCCTGTATGGTAATCCAGATTACTGGTTGGTTTTTCTTTTACGATAAAATTGTATTTGTGTTGGTTCATCATTACCATGCAACCAGATGTTTCTGGTTGCATGGTAACAAAATGTGAGCAGGTACTTGGGTTGTGAATACTTTTGCAATGGGAAAGCATATTCTGAACTGGTTTTATGCAACACAGTGACATGTAAAGTGGACCTAATGGAATAGCCCTGCTCAACTCAAGCAAAAATCATCCCACAAATCTTCCTCTGTAGTTGATTCTCTGATGTTCATGCTTTAAAACAAAAAAACAACAAAAAAAAAACATTTGTTTATTGTTATTATTTTGATGAGAGAAGCTTTATTGCTTTCTGCCTTGCTATAACATCACAGAAACATCACCTGTTCACCTCTAGGATCAGATAAATAATCTGCATATTCTGCCGCGTCTGGTTAGTCATTCAACCTTGAACACAGAAAGCTGCCAAACGTGTTGACACATCTTGTGTAAAACATTAAGACTGTATTCAAAGTTTTCTCCAGAGTTTTATATTATAATTTATGGATGATTTCTCTGCTAACTATTCTTTGAATAATGTGAGATTAAGGAAAATAACTAAGTAAGAGATGAAAGCAGGACGTTTAACATCTCCTGCTTCTCTCTCTTCTGCTTGTGTTTTTTTTTTTTTAATGGACATATTCATTAAATAATATCTCAAGTATGTGAAATGGAAAAGAGAGGGCTCTTTTCCAGTTTTTTATTTGTAAAAATGAAACAAAAGTAAAGATATTTCTGTTTTACTTTTTATATATAAAAAAGAACCCCAAATTCATATCAAATCTACATAATTTTTCATATTTTTTTTTCACTGAGCCACAGTATTTATACTGAGATCGAACTGTCCTGTTGCATGGACACAAATGCCAGCTGCATTAGTCTGATTTTTATTTATTTGATAAACGGTGATGAAAAACAAGAAAAAAATAAATCCCGTCCACAGTTATGCAACACTTTGTGCTGCTTTTCTCACAACCCATCCCCTAAAAGACATGTTAAAGTTTTCCAAAATGGAACAGAGTAAAAAGCTATTTTTTACAAAGCACCGCATGATACGGTTTTACCTTGAATCCAATTTTAAATAAATTGATTAAAAAAAAAAAAGAAATATGCTGAAGAAGGAAAAATCTAGCAGCTCCAGTCGGTTTCTGAGTCAGACAGCTGAAAAAACTTAGATTTTCTTGTTTAGCCCCGGTGCACCTGCAGCTTCATTCGCTCCGACGTCTCATGCTGATTATTACATAAGAGAAAACATTCCTCAAAACTAATCAGCAGGAATCTAACAAAGCTAAAGTAGCTCCTATTTAAGTTACAATCGGATCAAGCCTAATATCTTTTCACCTTGAAAATATAATTATTAGATTTTTTTTTTTTTTATGTTATTTCCAGTCATTTTCTCCTATATTATTTAGACTGCAACGCAAAGCGCAGTAACTTATTTACAGTGTTATAACACGAGGCGTTAGGGAGAAGGAGAAAAGGTTCGTAGTGTTAAAGGGCATTTAAATTGTTGAATATTGATCAACGTATTTTGCAACTTATGGCAATGACTCACTCATTGTTCCCTCACTTATTACCTCTTTTCTTTCTTATTGTTTATCTTTAATCCTGCTAACTTCTTGGTACGCTAATCAGAAACGTCTGCAAAAAATAGCAAAGAAAAACATTTCCTGATTGATCTCATGTGTATGCACGTGTGCCTCTCTCTCTTTTTCTCTCTTTGACACACACACACACACACACACACGCACACACGCAAGCACACGCACACACACACACGCACTCAGTCATTCATATTAAGTAACCACTAAAGGGCAGTGAGTGTTTCTCAGTGCAAAGAGGGCAAAGAGCTGAGGTGGGACTGATGCTGGAGTTCTTTCAGATCTTTCAACAAGACCTGTGCAGCAAGGACTCTGTACTTTTAGCTCGGTGCTCAAACAGAAAGCTGCTAATTCCTAAGGTTGAGAAGAAGTAGAGGAATTTCAGAGCCGTTTATGGATTTAAATATGGTGCAGTGACAAAGCTAGTTATTTCTCTGTTGTGCCCTTTTTCCCCCCAACATTTTTAAGGACTTATATGGGGATTTTAGGTTAAACTTAGTTTTTGTGCATTAAATATCAGAAAGCTTTTTTTTTTTTAATTATTTTTTTAGGAATTTTTCCTTACAAACAAAGCGTGATCAATCAGGTAAGTTTGTTCCATTTCTTATCATGTAACACTTTGATGTCAGATAGTTACAGAGCGCTTGCTTTTTTTTTTCATTCATCTACTGTAAGTTTGTTAATGCCGCAGAATTTTAATATCAATACTGTGGTTGTGCAGAAGGATGGCCTTCGCTGACCTCCTCGAACAGGTCGGCAGCACGGGTCGCTTCCAGGTCCTCCATGTGATTCTCCTCTGCACCCCAGTCTTCTTGATGGCCAGTCACAACCTGCTGCAGAACTTTGTGGCCATGGTGCCGCCTCATCACTGCAGCTCACATTCCAACATGTCTCGGACTCAGCTGAGCCCGGAGGAGATTCTGCAGATCACGGTGCCACTGAATGAAGCAGGGAAACCACAGAGTTGCCAGCGATACGTTGCTCCACAGTGGCACCTCCTGGCTCAGAATGGTAGTTCTGCCACAGAGAGGGATTATGGCGCCGTCCTGGAGGGATGTGTTGATGGATGGTCCTACAACATGACGGATATGACCTCCACTATCATATCTGATGTAGGGCCGCGTTCTTCAGACTTTATTGCGATCGTGGGGGCTTTAATCAAGCCAGAGATGATTGTAGGAGACACTTACATGTTTGTTTTTTGCTTTTCTTCAGTGGCACTTGGTGTGTGACCTGCGCTCCTTAAAGCAAATGGGGCAAACTATTTATATGGGCGGTGTGCTTGTGGGGGCTCTTGTCTTCGGAGGCCTTTCAGACAGGTATCCTCCAATGTTTCATCAGTAGTTCCAAATCTATCTGATGCTAATAATCTTTTTCTTTAATGTGCCTTTAAAAAAAAAAGTCCAAACATCACTCTTCTCTCCTAGATATGGCCGCCGCATCCTCCTGCTGATCTCTAACCTGCTGATGGCGGTTTCGGGAACGTGTGCTGCTTTCTCCCCTTCCTTCTCCCTCTTCTGTCTGTTCCGGTTTGGCTGTGGCATGGCTCTGTCTGGCCTGGGACTCAACACCTTCTCACTCAGTAATTAAGCAGTCAGCCAAAAACATAAAAACAAGAATTTGTTTGCTAAAGGGATAAAATGTAGTCTAGACTACAACTCGTCAGACGAGCTGTGGAAGGCAATAACAATAATAACCAAGACGTTATTTTTTTTATTACCATTATTGATGTTGATTTTATTTTTGAATGGCTATCTTTAACTAGCATAAACTGAAATGAAATTATGTCTGTCTCTTCATCTGCCTCTTTCTATATTCTCACTTGTAGTCTATAACTTTGATGTGACTTTTTATGGATGTTTGTCCAGAACTAAAATGTTTTTCTTTGATTCTTTCTCGTGAAGTTGTGGAGTGGATCCCGACTCGTGTGCGGACTTTCACGGGGACGGCAACCGGCTACTGCTACACCATGGGGCAGATGCTTCTGCCGGCCATCGCCTACTTGATCACGGACTGGAGGTGGTTGACCCTGGCTGTGTCGTTGCCCTTCTATGTGTTCTTCCTCATTGCATGGTAAGATGGCGAATACAAAGGTGCAAGTGGACGGACCGTTCAAATGTTGGGAGCGTCTGTAAACGTCATAAACCATCTAATAAAATAAACACGTGTATATTCTCAGGTGGTTTCATGAGTCGTCAAGATGGTTGGCGATAAACAATAAACCCGAACAGGCTGTGAAGATGCTTAAAAGTGTGGCCAGGTTTAATGGCCGCCATGAAGAAGGGGAAAAGATTAATGTAAAAGTACGGCAGTGTCATTTTCATAGAGTTGTGTTTTTAATTCAGGAATGGGACGTGCATTGAAAGTATTTCTTCTTTATGCGTAGATGCTGCAAGAATCTATGAAAAAAGAGCTGTCGTGCTCCCAGGGGCCCCACTCTGCCCTTGATCTGTTTCGCACGCCCAGAATGCGCGTCATGACTTTCTGCCTCAGTGCCACCTGGTACACATCCTGATTCTTCTATAAAAAGACACAAACAAAACCCATCTTTAAATAATCTGCAGTAAAGGACATTCTCTCTCTCGTTCTCTCTCTCAGGTTATCAACCAGCTTTGCGTACTATGGCCTTGCTATGGACCTCCAGAAATTTGGGGTGAACATCTACTTGATACAAGTGATCTTCGGCGCGGTCGACATCCCCGCTAAAGTTGTTGTCACTGTGTGTATGAGTTTCATTGGACGCCGTCCGTCACAATGCGGCGCTCTGATCACAGCCGGAGTCACAATTCTGATCAACATACTGGTGCCTTATGGTAAATACGGAACGCATTTCTTATGCTGGTACTATTTTATTGAACTTTTTTTTCTTTTAGATTTTACGTTACAACCAGAAAAGTGTTTCTTGAGACAATGATTGACTGACCAACACAAAACAGAGCATACTTTTGAATTGGACGAAAGAACAATGTATAACTTTTTTTTTTCCAAGTTAAAACCTAAAAAGTGTTGCTTGCTTATATTTTTACTCAAACTATGACAGCAACTGACTGACTTTAGAAGTGGCTTAATTAGTAAATAGGGTATCGGGTTTATTAATTAAATAGGGTATAGGGTTTGTTAATTAAATCTCAACGTAAATCCAGTCAAAGGTCTCCCAAGCTTGTTGACCATCAGTGAATGCAATAAAATGCATTGTGTTAGAAATCTTATATTGCGCTTGAGCCTGAATATACCAGTTCTACTGTAAAACACGGTGGTGGCAGTATCATGGTATGAGAAGGCATAAAATAAACTAAAACTCCCGAAAACAAGTTGATTATAATTGGGGTTTTTTGTTTTGTTTTGTTTTGTTTTGCATGCTCTATATCTACTGGAATGGGAAAAGTTATTATACATTTAGTAATGTGTCTTATTTTTCTTTAGACAAACAGACTGTGCGAACCTGTCTGGCAGTGGTGGGCAAAGGCTGCCTGGCTGCATCCTTCAACTGCTGCTACCTTTACTCTGGAGAACTTTTCCCAACTATCATCCGGTACGTTTTAAAAACGGAAATTGAATTTATTGAATCTGATTCCTCCTGAGGAAAACCAGTGTTCCTTAATTTTTTTCTGATGTGAGTGTAATCCTGGTAACCTGTGACTTTGTTCAGTTTGCAAACTTCTTGACCAAAAAAAAAAAAAAAAGCATCACAGTTAAAACATGATTAAATTAAAGTATGATTATAGACACAAATGTGATAATTGATACAAACAATTAAAAAAAACATATATTTATATACTTAACAATTTCAGGAGAAAGAAAGTAATGAAAATACAAAAACAAATGAAGCTTAAAGTCGATAAGGTTTGTGATGTAGTAGTGAAAACACACTGAATTATGTTTGCTTCTCTGTTTATTTACTGGCACAGGTGATCAGTGACACAGGTCAGAGGGGGGAGGTTTGCAGATTAACAGTGCTACACAAAGTTCAATTCAATCCAAACTTGGACTAAACAGTGAGGGATTGAGTTAAATAAGTGACCGTTTTCTCACGTGTGACCAAAAGTATCCGTACACCTCGAACCTTTCAGATTCCATCGTGCCACAACAAGTTTCAGTGTGTTTTACTCTGATTTTATGTGTCACAAAACAGAATGAAAGAGGACGGAAAGTGGTGCGTGGTGTTAAAGGAGGGTCGTAAAACCAAAGAACTATCGAGGCTCTACAAATCTGTGCAGTGAGACATTTTGTGGTATTTACAGCTACAACTGTTTCGGGGGTCTGCCTCCGTCAGCTGTGCACGACTGCAGACTGAAACTATTAGTGATTCTTTCTTGCAAAGCAGCTCAAGCTCTTTGCAAAAGAGTTTGGATGAAAGGCATGTAACAAGTGCAAAAGGGTAAATTCAAATGCAAGCCAGACTTGTTAGTTTTTACTTGAATAAAATTGGAAAACCATTCATTATTTTTTCTTCTGCTTGTGCTACCTATTCATGGTTAGAGCCGTGGCTGTAACCCCAAATTGATTATGGAACATGCACATATTCACAGATGTGTTTTCTAGAGTATTTTCGACATGCTGAGAGCTGCCATTTTCAGCAGCAGCATTCATGTTCCTTGTACTACCAAGAGAGAAAATAAGAAACACTGTGGATGTTAGCTTCTGTGCTAGGGCCAAGGCAGTATCCACAGAACCTGTTAATGCATAGTAGGAGTTATTTGGTGCTAGTGCTAATTAAATAGGTAGGTTGAAGCATTTTCAGAGCGGGTGTCAAGTGTTTGCAGATTCCAGCTATTCAGAAGTGGTTGTGGTCCTGGCAAACACCTGGTCCACTGTACGGCTACTTTGTATTGGTCTATCACATATATTCCAGTAAAACACAAACAGTTGGGCCTGTTGACAAATTATGAGCTGTTGAAGGTGTGGAGAATTTTTCATATCACTGCAGTGATTCATAAGTATTACTGGTAAGACCGTTAACTGAAAAATCTTCTTAAATAAGAAAACAGATTTTTGCCCATTTAATAACAGCTCATCTGGTAAAAAAAATAAAAATATTGAAAACTGAACATTCGTGGAACTATTTTTATTAATCTCAATGAGATGTTCCAAACAATCAAGGAAAACAAAAACAAGATTTACAATAACCATGAAGCCGAGTCCTTTTTAAACATTACCAGAGAAACACTTACAGACACATAACAGCTAAGTATGCTACCAGGAATTTGTGCCAAAGGGGGAAAAAAAACTGCATTCAAGGAGTTTGTAAAGGTTTTGACAAAAAAAAGAAGAACGATCTAAGAGTTTCAGGTTGACCTTGGGAAGTCTCCAGGTGACCTTTGGCCAGGATAAATACTCTTGAGGTTCAAACAGGTTCTGCAAACAGATGTTGGTGATGAGTGCCAATGACTGCAGGCTAATGCGTCCGCTTGTATGTGCTTACTGTGGACTGCCAATGTGTCAAATAAGATTTACACAGCATTTGTTTTTTCTGGAACATAAAGTCTGTGACATTACATGGTTTTTATTCACACATTTTTTACAAAATCTTTTATTTTTTCACTAAGAAATTCCATCCATACTCATAAGAAACTGAGTTATTTGGTTAAATGCACAGAGTGTTTGTAACACAGTCTTTCAAAATTATTAATACTCCTTGGATAAATTACTGTCATGTTCTAGCCACAAATCTGGATGTATTTTATTGAGATTTCATGGGACAGACAAAGAGAAAGTAAGGCATAATTGTGAAGTGGGCATTTGTATTCAGGTCATTCATTGATGCAAATCTTTTGATTGCAGCTCTGACTGTTTGCTTAGCGCTGTTGTCCTGCCAGAAGGTGAACCTCTGGCCCCAGTTTGTTTAAGCCTCAGTTTTTTTCTTCTTCTCAGTATTCCTTTATATGTAGTTCAATCCACCAGGGGATGGTATGTTAACGGGCATGTGTAGTGTTACTTTTCCTCCGTAACATTTTGTACATAGTCTATTTTCGGTCTCATCTGATCGGAGCACCTTCTCCCACACTTCGCTTCTGACTTGAAGCAACCTGCTAATGGGATTTTTTTTTTTTTTTTACAGTTTCTTTTCAGCCGTGTCGTTCATAGTGCCATCGTTCCAAAATTAGCTCTGAATCAACTAGTTCTCCCTCATGAGCTGTAGATGTTGCAGAGAACCCTTTCGCTGCTTAATACTGCCATTTCCTGGCCTCTAACTTTAAAAAGTGCAAGTGATTTTATCTTGAGCTAAGTGTCAAAGATTTCCCCCTTCTGATTTTGTTACATTTTTAAAGCTGCCCTCTCTGCCAAATTTTTATAGTGGAACTGTGTGAACACTGCAAACATACAAAATTGATTCCATGTTCAAATTTAGTTTAATCATATTAAACTCGTGCATTCATGCACTTCTACCATCTTCCTTTAAGAATGTCCGACAGGCTTTGATTAGACAAAATGCCAATTAAAGGCTGCAATATAATTTAATTTTTAACTGCACAGCATCTAGACCACTGATTCTGCTTTAATTGTGTCATTTTGATTTCATTTTCGCATTTAGTCAAAGTGGCATGGGTTGGGTGTCCATGATGGCTCGCGTGGGAGCTATGGTGGCCCCAATGATTCAGCTCACTGGGGACCACATACCTTGGCTGCCAGGTTTAATCTACGGAGGAGCTCCAATTCTCTCAGGGTTTGCTGCAGTTTTTCTTCCAGAGACACTGGGCACACATCTCCCTGACACAATACAGGATGTGGAGGACAGGTAAGTTGAAAATTACAAACAGGAAATGGCTTAGTCTTGCAAAAACACTTTGAAATGCAGAGAAAGGGCGGTTTATTCAGTTTTTCCTTCTCTGTTCCCTCAGGGGTTCTGGAAAAACCTCTAAGTGTCCAATGCCAATAAAGGAAACAATGATCTTGCAGGACACTAAGGTGGATCTCCTCAAACAGGCTGCATGAAATCCCTGCCTATAAACCCGGTGAATGTGCTGACACAAAAATAAATAATGGCGTTTGTACGGTTTGTTTTCTTCTTAGCTGCATATGTGATTTTCAAAGTTTATTTTGTGTTGTTTTATCCTGAAAAATGGAGAAAGAGTGTCGTTTTCAAAAGGTCAGTAAAATAATCCGAAGGCATCAGAAAATCAGACCCGCAGTATGTTTGTTGGTGAAACAGTAGCTTTGAGAAATTCAGGACTTCTTTGCAACAATCGTGTCTATAACCCAAATCTCTGAGTAGAATTAATTCAAGACTGACTGTATCTTTATTGGTGCTTTTGTAAATTTGTTCTGCTTTATATGTACCACTTTGTATTTTTCAATAAAAGTGAACACATACTCCACTTCTGAGTTTGTTTTTTAATTTTTTTAAAACTCAGATATTACTAGAGCTGTCAACGTTTAATTTAGTCGTTTTTAACCGAACTGAAACAACTATGGAAATGATGAAAAGCAGAAGAAACCAAAGAATGCAAAAGTTAGGAACATCATCTTTGCTAAATCAACTTTCAGCTGATGAACCTTGGAAGTATACCATCACTTTTTCTGAATACTATTTATGTTCGCAAGGCATTTTCCTAAGGCTAATAAATTTAATTTAAAAAAAAATCATAATCTTCAAATGGAGTGCTCTTTACACATAAAAATGTCCAAGTTTTGTCACATTACAGCCACATGCAATGTGTCTTTATGGAATTTTATGTGAAGAAAATTAGTTAAATGGAAGGTAAATTATCATATTATAAGAACGCAACCACCCAGATTACATACTGAGGAAAAACTCACTGCAAGTCCTCCAGAACTCTTTCTGTGTTGGTCGGTCACATGCAGTCGCAATTAATTTATTGAGCACTCAGTGGATTCAAGGGATGAAAAGCTCAAGGAGTATAAATGGTCTCCTTTTTTACCCTTCAGTCATTTTTATTAGAGAGACAGTCAATTTAAATGGTTTTTGTGTGTGGGATCATATTCTCTTTTTTTATCTCCTGGCAATGACGGCATATCTTTCTGGTGTTTTTTTTTGTTGTTGTTATTATTCCACGTTGAGAAAATTACTGCATACAAGTAATAATTGCAATAGAACACATGTTTGTATCATTTCAAATAAATTAAGTTCTGGAAATACAAAATGTGCCATTCATGCCCTAAATCTCCAAATATCGTTTTATGTTGAGCCATTACATCACTGTAAACCTAAATAGGGCCAACACATTTATCAATGTGTAAAAGAAACCAAATGAAAACAAATCAGCAAAAATCCAGAACTTTAAAAATAATATACTAATAATCATTTGTTTTTAAACAAAAACCCAAATGTCTCCGCATACAGACCAGTTGTACCCTTGAGACTGATGTTTGCTTTGTCTCCATCTAGTGGATCTTTTGTAGTAATGCATAATGGATAAAAAAAACAAAAAAAAACAATCCATTATGCTAACGACAGCTAAAGGCTTAAGTGACATTAACATAGGTAAATTAGAGAGTAAAATGGTGAAGACAGCTTCTATTTACTTATTTTCCTTATCTCTTCAATGAGGCACATGAAAAATATCCATTGTCAGAATTTATATTTATTTAAAAGGCCAATTTATGTCTGATTATTTATTAAAGAGCCCGAAGGCACATTCTTTACCTTTTAAAAATAAATTTATGGTATTTGGCTCTTGTTTTTGTGCATCTGAGACTACAACCCTTTTACTATAATTTATAAAGCCCCAACCGCCATATTAAACAGATTTTCTTTCACCTTGAGGTTTTATGTGTGCACCCCTGAGAGGCGCAACAACACGCCAAAAGAGAGTTCAGCCTTCGGGCTGAGAGCCAAAAGGAAAGAAAAGCGCTCTTCAGAAATAAATGCAACATAAAATGATATGAATAAAGATTTATTTTTCATATGAACAGGTGGATTCATTTTTTACTTTATTTTACAATCTATGACAGTCTCGCATTTTTAACTTATTTTTTTCTAGCATATTTCAGGAATGACATGGAGGGGGGGTAAGGATTCCTTTTTATTGCTGAATGTTAAATGAAATACACCTTCACTGACTCGAAAATAATTGTCTGCTGCTTTATTTTTCTTCCTTATTTATTTTTTTCAGTATCCATGCACCCATCTAACCTTGATCACAAAGACATGCAGAGGATAGGTGTTCAAACATTTCAAGCGAGGGGCGGGGTCAGGTGTGTGTTCGTGTGTGTGCGTGTGTGTGTGCGTGTGTGGGTGTGGATGGGTGGGGGAATCATAGAACAAAAAAATTAAAAAAGAAGAGACTGACAGGACATGCCTGGTACCGTTTCAACTATGTGAGAGGATCGGTAAAGTGAAGAGGGTGTCACATTTAAACTAGAGGTGTGGAGTCGTCTCTCATCTCATTCAGACATACAAAACTCGACCCAGAGGTGAGAAACCTGATGAAATATCTGGAAGCTGTGATGGAGGTGTGACCAGAAATCGCTGTCTGTAACAATACCTCTGTGCATTTTCCAAATTGCAGATCAATGTTTTTTTTGTTTTTTTTTGACAGTTGTGGATCAATATTCACGAGACAATTGAGTGTTCAGTTTTTCTTGAAAAGAAAAAAGGAGCAGCTGTGATATGTGATCATTGGCTTAATTTCTTACAATGTCCCTTTAAAGTAGAGATGCACCGATAAGAGATTTTCTAATTAGATTTTTTCCTTTATGCGTTTTCATCATATAGAGAGTCGATATTGAGATGGCGTTACCTTTTAAAGCTGGACTTAGCATTTTCTGTTAGTTGGCTACTTGGCATGATCAGCGCTCTTAGCATTAATAGGTATGAACACCAGTCTCTGTGTGTATTCCCAAGACAATGTGAACCATTACCTTAAGATTCTGAAATCCAGAGAATATTTTCTGTAATGTGTTCGGCCGTCCTGGTATCAACAGGAATCAACTCCAAGTCATTAAGCTTCTTTGCTAATGTAGCAAAACATTGTTTTGTCAGGTCCTCACTAAGCAAAGTAGCCATTTATGCAATTGGAGAAGTGTGTATATTTGTAACAGCCATTCGAAAAGGCAAAGGGCATTTTGGGAAAGCAAAAAGTGTGTAAAAAGCATCCCAGTGATGTTCAAGATTACAAATTAACTTTCTTTACAAGTCACAATTTTAGATCTTTATCCTGATGTGACAAAAACGAGCTAAAATTTATATTTGTTTAGGGTTTTTTTTCTTTTTAAATCCATGTAGAAGTTAAAAAAAAGGACATTACAGCCATTACTGTCTGGACACAAATGGGATGAAGTTCTCTTAATCTTGTCTACAGCTGGGACACACTGCTGAGAGAGGACTGGGTGACCTTTGGATGTTTTGGAAGGAGGACGTATAAAGCACATGCTGCTCACTGAGAAAAAGAAAACCTATAGAAGCTTTCATGTTTGAGTCTGAAAAGATGTCGAATAATAGCCCAAAATTTGCATGATTTGTCTTTAAATAATAAATATTCTAATAGAGTCCCCAACTGATGTCCGGTACCTGACGGCTCTTTCCTATAATTAATAAAAAGGGTAAGAAACTATGTAAAGTGCAAAAGTACAAGTTGGTAATGAGGGAGAAAAATCCCCAGCATCTGGGTGATACTTGCTCTTTAATTTTGCAGCATGAAAAAAAACAAATCAACAAGGAAAAATAGTTTCAGTTTATATAATTTCTTACATCTACATACTTCCTTAGGCTTCCTTTTCAAACTCTTATTGATAATGAAAATAGGTAGAACTATTTTATTCTCTCCATGTGTTTTATGAATGGATCAAGGGGATTGAGGTCAACTTGAGGTCAATGTCCTCTAACTCATCAAGCAAGTCAGTCATAGCATCACCTGACTTGTAAAAGCTGGTTTCTGGTTACAGATGGTCTGTGTACCAAGGTAAGGAGCATATTTAAGGCGAAACCTTCACCACGCACATCGTCTCATGCTATAAAAAAAAAACATATAGCACGGGACATGCCAACAAGACAGATCGCTGGATTTCCTGCAAATGCTGTTTAGCTTGAAAAAAGAATAAAACTGAAAAGAGCTGAAATGTTTAACAAAATAGATTAATGCTCTATTGACCCCACTCATCTCCACATGTCACCTCCTTTAGTTTTGCAAAGTCAGTTTGAGTATTTGATTGAACAGTCTCCAGGCAAGCTGAGTTTGATTCTTGGCACATCTCTACTTTAAACGAGGCCGACGTCGCTTAATATATGAGCACCTTGGTAAAAACGATCATTTACAGATTAAATTCAAAATGATGAAACCTGTCAGACAGACAAAGCAGTACACAGTACTACTAGACGAGACAATATTTGGGAACCTATGTGTGACGTGGAGTGGTCTAATTAAATCCTGTGTCACGGACACAGTTGTTCTGTGAGCAAGTAAAGGATGGATAAAAGAAATGGATAGATGTCTGCATAATGGCTTTCAAAAATAACTCAGTTTTTCTCATTCTACTCTACAGGCATTACAGTTTTTCTCTTTTTTTGCGCACACAACACACTACAGTCACCTCTTAGAAAATGATGTAGTCAAACAGCAAAATGTAAAGTTTGCATATTTTTGCATTGTATGATCCTCCATAGTTTTCACAGCTCACTCTCCTTCAACAGAGCCGCTTTCACCTGTTCTTTGCGTGGGACTGGTAGACTGCGTGTTTACCTCCAGGTCCTCAACTTCCGAGAACCGTCGTCTTAGGTAGGCCTTACTCAAAGGGGTGGGGAGAGGTGAAAGTGGGTGTGTGGGGTGGGGTTATGTGGAAATCCTGAGACACTGTGTGGCCTTTAAAACAAGCCACAGAAACAGAATGGAAACAGAATGATAATGAGATGTGGGAGGAGAAGTCGTTTTGAGCGAAAACAGATGATATCTTTTGTTTTGGTCTCCTACGTCGGTATGCCCCCTGTGTGCCCGTCAGCTAGGCGTTTGTTGACCTCGTTCGAGGATGTTTTCAAGAGGACAGAATAAGGGAAGACTTGGGGCCAGATAGTTGTAAACACATCATTAAGCAATGACCTGCATAATACAACCCAGCCTTACCTGTCCACCTACACAAAGGGAGGGAGAGGGGAAGGGGCCAGTGGCAGCTCTCCTGAGATCCTTAATCTCCTTAACCTCACGACATGATAATTGCCCCAACATTCACGAAAGCATGCAAGCGACATTACACTCACACAGATTCATTTGTACCCGCACTCAACCCATCTTCTTTCTCCTTCTCTCAGGGCACATACGTCAGAAATATTCTACATTGTGTTTATCGGGCGTTCTGTTACATCCCCGAACCACCAAACCCTACAGGACGAATCATATTAATGTAAACACACACTTTATGTTGAAGTGGTTTATATTGCGTGACATGGAAGGGGTTATGCTCCAGTGGGGACAGACTTCTCAACGAATGCCTTTTTTTTTGGAAAGAAAGTGAGACAGAAAAAAAAAAATCAGACAGAACAAAAGAACATAAATGTGTATAAAAAATGAGGCGTCCATATAAGAAAGGCTACAAAAACCTCCACTGGCCCTCTGGCATCGGCAAACAGCAAAAGGCACCACAATATTACTCTATTTTTTTTTTTTTTTTTTTTTAACGTGAAAAAACTGGCACATCTTTTTTTATGCTGTAAATCAAAATGTACATATAAATAGAGTTTTCCCTATAAAAAATTCTTTGCTGTTAACTAGTAGACAACTTTTGCTAAAATGAAAATAAATATTTCATTTGTTTAGAATATCTGTCAGTTATATAAAATAAAAATATTTCTTATAGATGCAGGTCTATACTATGTTGATTTTTCGTTGGTTCGTCGTCACTCTTTAATGGGGCGTACTGTCCGGTTTGGAGCGCGACTGTGTGAGTCTTGTATGCATGTTGCCACGCCCGCTGTGCCACCCTGATGAGTGAGAAGTCCGACTGTCCACCGGCCTGTAGATGGTGGAGGGCTCGGCGTTCATGTTCTGCATACTGAGAAAGGGAGTGCTCTCACCGTCCTCCTCTGACTCGCTTTCTGTTAGGCAGCTTCGAGATCCATAGTCCCGAGACGCCTCGTATCCACGCGGGGCCACGTGGCCGTTCAGTCTGGATCTCCTCCAGCGCCGGCTACCAGTTTCACTGGACCCACTTGTCTTTGGTTGCTCCCGAGAGGAGAGGTACTCCTGGGTGGTCTCGTAGTCTTCTTCCTCGGCCAGCCGGTAGGGGCTGGAGGGCAGGCTGCCCCTGCTGTTCTTTAGGTAGGTGCGGCGCTGCTGCCGGTAGGGCTCCTGGCACTGGGCGTCATGGAGGGGCACCTGGTAGCGGCGCAGCAGCGGCTGGTCATCCTCTGGAGGATAGGGGTTGTGGACAGCAGGAGGAAGCGACATGGCGTGGCTGGCATTGGGGGACGTTATCTGGAAGGTAGGCACCTGGGGGGGCAACGAGTAATGGAAATCCACCGGGGACAGGCGGGCTGGTGTTGTCAGGGCTGACACGTACCTGTTTGAAAATACAGAGAGACATTTACAGGTGATTGGAGCAGGACAAAGAACAGAGCAGAGGAGGAGGAGCGTACGGTATTTTGAAAAGTGAGCACAAATCACACCCTTATTGTCAGGTTGAGCAGAAACTAGAACAGTGAGTGGGAGGTACTTTTCCATCAACTTGTTTTACATCAACAAGTTAGGATACATGGTGGCCATTAGTCTACTTCCTTCTGCAGAACGTCTCTCATCAAGTATCTGTTAAATTACGATTTACAACTGACTCAAGACAAAACATGCTGTTGTTGGCTGATTCATTTTCTCTTTGCTGCTCAAGCTGGCTCCACTTTTGTTGATGATGAAATCATCTTCATTGGAAACGATCCTGCTCAGCCTCAAAACAGCTCCCCAGTGACCTTGCTTTTCCTGATCGCTGTTGTTTTGCTAACAGTTGGATCCAATAATACACATATATTATATTGATCTGCATTGTATAAAAATAAAAGTTCTTGTCTATAATAATTTTCGTAGCTAGAAAAAAAGAAGATTATAAATCTCCAGCATTTATCATCTTCCTCGTTAACAGATTACGGCAACGTTTGCATCATGGCTTTAGGCAGGAATAAAAAATATAAATATTGTTAAAGTGGAACAATTTAGCGATCAGTCACAAATTTTTTCTGTAACTTGATTAAAAGATTTAAAGTGTAATTAGGCCGGTGTGATGTAGCCAGCTAGCAGTCCGTAGAGAAGAGAAGGACTTGTATTATTCTACGCTCCATAAAAACAAAACAAAAACTTCTTCTCATTCTGGCACTTTCTCTGGGATCCCATTAAACAGAGTTTAAGTCACAGTAACATATACACATTATCCTCCTTCTTAGATGATTTATTTTACTTTGTAACCCTGATTCCATTTTAATGATTTACAGGACCGTTCCATATTGTTCCCATTTATTTGTGTGTTTTTGCACTTTTCCTTTAACAGCCTCTTGGCCAAGTCAGGCTTTCTGATTAAAACATGATTCTCAAACATTTTACCTGGTAATATAAAGATAAAAAAAAAACAAAAAAAAAAAAACAACAACAACATACTGTTTGAAACTCGCAAGGTTTTAAAACTTTGATATACCTTAAAAGTGCATGCATCAGGTTTTCATGGCAGGTTGCAAGATATGGAAAGAGTTGAAATATATACATTGATGTTACTGATACCTGATTCTTCAAAAAGTCAGATACTTGGATGAAAACGTACAGCCAAACAGCTGTAAATTTGCATTTGGAAGCAATAATGGACATTTTCCCACTAGAATTTCAGACATCAGAACATAGCGAAGAAGAGGGCCTTTTTTGTTGCTTGGCTCTTTTGTCATTGACACTGCTAGCAAATTTAAATTCAGCTTACAGCAAAAACCATAAAAAGTGACTTACTGTACATAAAAACCAGATTTTTTGAATAAAATGTATACGGCAGACATGAAAGCATAATACTTTAGAAAGTCCATTGTGTATGAGCAGCTGTGCAGAACGTTCATGCTAAGGCGACTAGCCTGGTGTTTTAGAAGATAAGGCTGTTACTGTCTGTCATGCCCAGAGCTGCATAAGAAGATTGGTATCTTGGTGCCTACAATATAAAGAAATATGCACAGGATAAATATAGACTACAGCAGAGTTGATGAAAGCCAAATTTCCTCCCTTGTCAGGTTTTCCCTTTGTGCTAACTTGAGCTTCATCTATTTTTATGGCAGAATTATCGTCTTTTGTGACTGGCACGTGGCTTACTGAAAAATAAGAAGAAAAAAAAAGAAAACGAAAGCAGCAAGTGAAAAACAGCCTCAAGAGCAACATATTAGAAAAGGAATAGTGGTCCTATAGCTGCAAGAGCAGAGTTCCCACTGACATAAGCACTTTTCCTAACTTCTGCCTTCCTTTGCATATTTGAACATCATGCCTGCTGTGTGTCAGTTTCCACTGATTGCCCTCGCTGGCCTCTCGAGGTGGACCCGGAGCCAGCAGAGAGGGGAAACTTTTCAGCGGGTTTATTGCAGACCGAGAGCCAAATCGGCCGGGCAGGCCTCGCTTTCCCACCTGTCGCTGTGCGGAGAGTCTCCCAGCGAGTCGAACGAGTCCCCGTACCGCAGCCCCGGCCGATGGGGATCAGTGTAACCACAGTGAGCAGCTCGCCGCGCCCGCGCTTCCATGCACGCAGGACTGCTGCATTTACTGGTCCCCACGGACGATGACATCATTCCCGGCGAGTCAGAGAGGAAACTTTCAGAGCGTTCCAGGCTCCATGTCCGTTCCTCATGTCTGTCAAATAAAATAGGTGTTAACATACACACACCCTGAAGTGTCCCCGAGATATATTTCTCTCTCTTTGTAGACGCTGAAGAATGTCTTTGGAGAACAAAGGGAACCGTTTTACTGTTTGCACAGGCGCAAGTGTTTCGGTTTAATTCATGTGTGTTAAAACCAAAGATTTGATTTCGTAATCTCCTCCCTTGCAGTTGATCTGACCAGTAGAAACTAATGGTGGTGATATTCCTGTAGGCTAAACAAGATGGGCTTATTTCAACGCTGCAAAAATTTATCTGTAGTGTTTTCTAAAAGTTTAAAAATTTTTATCTCTTATGAACATTAAAAGCTTAACTCACAATTTTATTATTGTCTAAAAAAATATATTTCTAATCAATTGAATTCACCAACCAAGTAAACAATTTTGTTTTATATTATCCTAAATCACAACAAATGAATCACAGTTTTTTGATTGTCACATAAATTTCAGACATCGATAACCAGAATATATACACGAAAGTCATTTCTCAAATGGTGATTTCATGTATTTGGGACGAAAACGTTACCATAAATGGAAATCGGTCTTACATTGCTGTGGGCGAATTTTGGCCCACTCGTCTAAACAATAGCTTGTTGCTTCGATAAAAAATGAAGATTTTCAAACAAGGATTGCCTGTTTACAGCTTGTTTAACTCAGGGTGTTGACTAGGCCAACACCAAACCATCATTTAACTTGTTTTCTCCCTACCCTGTCAGAAACTGAGTTGATAGCGTGTTGGTGTGTTTTGGATCAATGTCTGGCATAATCCAAGAGTTTATTTTTTCAAGCTGGTTGGATGGCATTTTTTCTATAATAAATTAGATAATCATTTCAACACTTTATGCATTTTGTATGTTGGCAAACACTTCATCATATTAATTATTTCATGAATGGCATGTTGACGCATAGGCAGATAAACAACTGAAAACCTTTATTTGACCAAAACTAGCCAAAATCTCAACAAAGCAGGATGAGCAACAACTAACCAAACAAACTGAAAACCACAAAAACGCCAAAAATCAAAGGGACATTGTGAAAAATGGAAATCTGAAAAGCATCCTCTGTTTTTCCCGATTCAGACTTCCTCTGAGTTGAGATGCTGGGAGAGCAGAGAAAAGAGTTTGGCAGAAACAGCCGACGGGTGGAAAGACAACACGAAGGAAACAGATTGAGAGAACCCGAGGGAAACCGAGGACACCTAGTGACGATTACAGGCAACAAAAGTCTCCAAACAGAGACTCTGGGACAAGAGAAAGTCTAAGGCTCTCACACAACAGAGACAGGCCAGTAAGAAGATTTTATCGAAACAAATTTGAAATAACACCTAACCCAAGTAGTCAGAAATACAGTGAGAAAGAGTGGACCAACAAAAATTAGTCACAAAGGATGAATTTTTGTTGCAGTACATCACATCAGTCCAAGAAGGCATAACATGACACACACACAGCGTGACACATAATGACTGCTTACCTTTGAGTTGATGAATGGGCCCGTGTGGAAGAGTTGTGAGATCTGGAAGAGGCGTGACTGGCTGGGAACGATCGCTCTGTCGCGGGCCGTATGACTCGCTCAGTTGCAGGGACATTCTTTGATATGTACTGTGAAAATAGAATCAAAAGATTAAGAAGTGCAAAAGAGAGAAAACTTTGGTTCGACGTGTTTATGTTGTCATAGCAACGCACATCCACCATAGGGATTTCCTCCGGGCCAGGTCCTGGGTGATTAGGTCCGTTAGCAAGGTTACGATTGGGATGTTCGGGACACATGTTCTGTCGCATATGATTGTGCATCTTCTTTCTTTGTTTCCTGTTGAACGATTTTTTATTATTATTTTTTTTATGTTAAGCTTGCAATTTAACAAAAGAACCAATTATTCATAAAACTGCATAGTAGAGGGATCATATTATATTTTAAAGCTTATTAGTATGACATAAATGAAAAAAAATGTTTATAGTGACCTACTCATTGTTTTTCAAATCAGACTGGTTACTTTAAAAACACATTTTGTCAAAAAAAAAAATTAAAAAAAATTCTTGGCATGTCAAACATGAAGTCTTTACTTTCTATTGCATTCTAGTCAGCCTAATGCCAGATATATTTTTTTTTCTAGAAAACATTTTTCTCAATTTCTTAGCATAAAGTAGATATAACCATCTTCAATTATTTTCAGTTGTAAGCATGTGCATTACTGAAGGAAAAAAAAGTGATGATATATATCCTTTAGAATATAAACTTAATCCTATGATAAGCTTTTATAATCTTTTCACTAAAACCCATTGGCTGAATTACACAGATTACACATAGGCCCATTAACATGTCATCTGCAGAACTTACTTGGTTTTACAGTAGGCAACCACACACAGGATGCCCACCACCAACAGAGCCACACAGATACCCGTGATTGTCAGGACTCTTTTCTGGTAGAGTTCTTCTGCCTCTGTCAAAATTAAACCCACGAGACAACAGAGAGAAAAGACAGGAAACAATTAGCTTCACAAAGGAGGCGATGCTTCCCAAAGTACTTTCCAGATCTAAATCCTGTGTCGGCTAAATCTTCATCCTCCCAGCAACACAAACACAATATACTCTAAGCGGCAATAAAATCTAAAATGTCTATCATACATGTAGCAGTGCTAAACTTTACAAAACTACACAGCTACTCAAGAATTTAGAAAGGAACGAAACATGTTATCACAACATTATAGGAACCAGTTAATTTAAAAGTTAAATATGATTATTTTGAAGAGTGATTTGTGTTTGAACAACAAAAAAAAGAGCTCCAGTGCGGCGTGGCTGAGGCAGAAAATGCTGCGCTGACGGGGGGCTTTGATAAGTGATGTGATAGATTTCTCACATCTCCTCCCATAGGAGGCTCCGTCTTTCATTCTCCGGCAGCCATGTTCGTCATCATGCCAATTTGTGAGAAGTTTATGGCACCGTAAATAAAGTTAGTTTATCTATAGGAGTAAAGTGGGAAATATTTCACGGTGCATGTCATCTGCTGATAATGACTTTACACAGAGGAAATGATACTGGTGTTTCTGCAATAACACAGTGTTCCTCTGTTCCAGTGCGTGAATGCACTTGTATAATTGCACGATGTCTGAAAGGATGCCTCCAGCCATTATTCTAAAATCTCACACTGAAGCTCTTTTCTGGTAAAAGAAAAAAAAAAGTGTCAGAAGACAAAAGCCAACAATGAAAAAGAGACAGAAGCTGACAGAAAGGAAAGGGAAGGCTGTCAAACATTAAAATATCATGCATTAGAAAACGGAGGATTTGAGCCAGGAACACACATATCATGATTCAGACTTCAACATTGCATTTCTGCGGGGCTAACAACAGAGTATTGCAATGAAAAAAATAGAGGAGATCACATGTAAATCAAAAGTGAGACAAGGCATGTCAGGAAAAAAAAAAGATAGAGATGAAGGAAAAACGACTTGGACTGAAAACGGAGTCAAATCATCGGGTAGGGACAAACATGAGACATCATGCTTGTTATGAATGAAATTAAAATCCAAGCTTCTAAAAGGGAAAACTAACTGTCGTGAGTATAAGGTGGAAACTTCTGATCACATGTACGGAGGGACGTTTTGAATCCATGTTAATGATGCCGGGCGGAGGACATGTGAGCTCGTCATTCGTATGAGTTATGATCACTCCAGAGGTTGATTGGTTAATAAAAAAAAAAAAAAAAGGGAGGGGACGATGTGTTTTACAAATCAACAAGCATGTCACATTGACGGACACTATGGGAGCTAGGCTAGGACTGAGAGTCAAAATGGATTGTTTCATACCCATAAATTCAATCCCAAGATGCTCTGCCATTGCAGAGGGTTGACAGATGGAAGGAGAAACGAGAACAAAAACAAGAAACAAGAGAGCAGATTAAGGCAGTGGCACCTCGGAGCATACATGTACATAGTGGCGGATAAGTAACTTGACAACACAGCCAACTGAAACAACAAACATGTCAGAAATTGTGCAAGACAAGACAAAAGCGTGCAGCACACACTTTAAACTTAAACTATACAACACCGCACAAAACAAACCAACAATGCTAACTTCACATTCACGAGTGGGGCTCTCAGTTTGGAGAGGTGAAGCGTGTTCTGGTAGCTGCACGTCTCAACCCAACAATCTTTAACTTTGTCACGACCACAAACATTAATGTGTTTGATTGTGTTTTAAGGGACAAATCAACACAACATCGAGAATAATTGTGAAGTTGGAGGAAAAGAATACACCGTTTTGAGAATAGCATCCCTCAGGATGATGGTGCCACCGTCTTGTATTAACTCCTAACAGAATGAGCCACATCTTTTTTTTTTTTTTTTTTTTTTTAGTTTTAGTTATCTCACTTTGCCTGAATACTCTCCGAGGCACCGTTTGTCGTACAACCAAGTGAAAGCGGCACCGCTTTATATTTCTCACAATTCCGTTCTGCAGAGATGTTTCAAGTTGTTACATAAACAAACTGTGTGAATGGGAATTGAATTTCGGTTGCATAGTAACCCTCATTGCTGCTGTTTGGGGAAAATATGTGTCATATGCAGAAGATTACCCGTGCTTTTCACTGTTCTGCCGTGCAGAACTGCTACACTGTCAGCTCCCCGACACACCCATCACATGAACAGGCAAGTTAAAGGGCTGCTGTTAGAACAGCGGTTGCTTCAATACAGCTGTACTCAATATTGGAATAATATCGTTGAATTATTGCCGGGCCTAAGCTTTCTGGCAGCGCGAGGCCACTGGGATGTTGCACCAACTAGCCGAGTCCATAACTCTGGCAACTCTGTTGGTTTACTTGGGCTTAGGCGAGTCCCAGCTGTCCTCATGACAACATGCCTTATTAATTCAGGCCCTCACGGCTGAGCAGAAGAAACCGTCCTCCTTCTCTGCTGTATCTCATGAGGAGAGATGCACCCTTCATCTGTGAGAAGGCTCAGTAGGCACAAAACGGGAGTTTTTTTGTTCATGCACTTTCAAATATGTTTTCTTTTAACCTTAATTTAGGGTAAAATTAAAATGTTTTGACTGTGCCTTGCAAAAATGTCATATCCAGAGAACTTTGTCACATCTTCTCTTGTTACAATCACAGACTTTAACGTAGTGTGTTTTATTGGGCTCTTATATGAAACACCCTCATTTCGATGTGGAAGGAGCATGATGCATGGTTATCAGAATCTTTTACAGATACAAGTTTGAAAACAATGCCCTTCCCATCTTTGCTTAAAATTGAAATTTTAAACTTTTTTTTTTATTTTTCTAAAACAGCTTCCATTCCACAGTCACATGCAAAGTTTGTGGCTACAATGCGACCAAACATGGAAGTGTTCAATAAGTGTGAATAAAATCACTTTATTAAGACTCATATCAACTCGTCTTTTATCTTTTTGGTCTCTCTTTATGCTGACAAGATGTTGTACAAAGGAACAAAGCAAAGAGTGGCTGGCCCGTCTCCATACGACTACACAGCAACAGGAAATAGACGCCGACCTTGACGCAGACGAACAGCTGCACCAAAGTGAGCGAGAGTCGGGGGAAAAAACACAACAATACTTTGCCAAAAAGACAAGTAATTCCACCGCAGTGCATTGCTGCTTAGTGTGAGGTGAAATTACTTGTAGTTAGGATGGAGAAGAGAGACAATGGGGGGAGAGATGGGATGTTTGCAATTCATTCTTTGCCAACATACAACAAACGGCATATGCGAGTTGTGTAACGTGGACTGCAGAGACGGGTCTCTGTAATCAGCAGGCAGATTAACAAGAGCAGATGCACTCACTGCTGTGTACTTTAAATTGAAACTGTATGATCTTGCAAACACATGGTGACTGCAAGTATGCAATGGGATTAGCAGGAGGTAATTTTATTTATTTATTTTTTTTAAAACAGAAAGGAATCTTGTTTTCATCGTCGTAGAAAACTTAAGAATGTTTTCTGTAGCTGCATGGGTTTGTAACAGTAATGCAGCATCACTTATTAACGTTGTCGAATACTTTTGTGATACTTGAAAGCACTTCAGCGGCTTTAAAGGCAGAGAGACTGAAGGAGAAGTTCGTCTCCAGACTGTTTTCATAGGAAAACGCCTGGAGGGCAGGATCCATCCAGGAGAGTCCTCAGCAGATCTTCCAATAATTTTGGGATAATCTTTCAGTTGATGGCTGTTTTTGCCAATGTCACGTTGCAGAGTTGAGATATTAAAATTCGTCATTTCCAATGTGTGAAACATCTTACAGTTTTTGTTTAAGTGAAAATGTGTAATTTCCCCCCCTCCACTTCACACTTTTTCATTATTTCCTGTTGATTTATCACATAAAATTCCAATGAATTACATTGATGTTTGCAGATGTGACATGACAAAATGAGAAGAGTTGAATATTTTTGCAAGGCACTTTGTGCAATGGGGCTGTTCCAATTATGAGCACTTTTTTGTTGCATTTTTTTCCCCTGAAGTGCTGCATGTTAGCAGATACAAAAACTAGCTGTATTTTTTTATTGATGGAGCCCTAACCTTTAATTTTCTCATGGCTGTAATTGAGGAACTCGGCATGCGATCAACTGGTCTGGAAAGTGAAATGAGCGGGGGCTTCTTGTCACAGCTTGAAGGGATGCGATGCTTGGCTTTCAGATGCATGCAGGTACAATTAGTCAAGAATTAAACAAGTATTGGGAAGTGTTCTGTCACGTTGGTTCATGTTGCATCTGACAATACAGCTAATTAAAATCGTAAATTCAAAGGAATTCTGTGAGAGACATAATGCAGTAGAGATGCTGCGTTTTCCCTCTTTCACTAGGCTGAAACACGCTGAACATAGAATCTCACATGCCTTTTCATTGATAAGTTTTGTTCAGATCTGGTTCTGCATTAATGCACCGTCTCGGGTAATATTGCACATTCTTGCATGTCTGCGACCGATTGCATAAAGAGGCGTGTTTTAGCGTTTATCCTGCCGGTGTTGTTACATGCAGCTCATTATGTGCAAACAATTATCTTCCAGGGCAGCATCTAAAACAAAATCACTTCACTTCACAACAGGTCGCAGGCAAATCTACCACGGGAAAGCACATGCAAAGCTCTTTGAGCTGCAGGAGAAGCGCGCACACACACACACACACACACATGGAATCACATGCTGACCAACCACAGAAACACGCTCTACTAATCTGTGCCAGCTTGTGAATGAGTCATCAAAGGAGACACAGATATAATTATTAGGTAAGAACAGGAAATGAGCGCAATCTCTCTACACCCAGCGCACATGCATCACACGAGGACAGTCTGACACAGAGACAGAAGAGACAAGTTGACATACGGTAGAAACTGGCCATAACGTAGGTTTGACAGCGATCACCAGTAAAGTCATTTGGACACCTGATGGGAAGAAAGCCAAAGGAACAGAGGGAGGAGATCAGTGAGGAAAAAAAAGGAAGAAAACAGAGGGACAGTGGAGTGAAAAGGAAGAGCATGTGTATGGAAAAAAAAAGGGGGGAAATCAGGGGGAGGGGTGGGAGAGAGGGAGAGAGACACAGAATTAGAACAACAGCAAAACTATAGACAGCAAAGGGAGAGTGTTCCCCATGGACGAAACCACTGTGTGCATGGTGCTGTGCACAGCTCATTGCGAAGTTGACCTAAGAGGGAGGAGGAGAAGGAGAAAGAGCGAGACGGTCGGGGTGACAGGAGTCCACTGGAAGAATCCAGGGACAACTGCATCTCTGTTCTCAGCTGCTCAATATCAGGTGGACATACTTTTATTAGGATAGGGCATGTACGACCGCAGGGGCTCGTTCTGCGAGCATCGAGGACCGAAGAATCCGGCCAGACAACTGGGAAAGAGCAGACATGTGTTATGAAAAAAGGAAAACACAGGGAGTGGGGTGCATTTTCACATTTCAAGGCATTCATTTGTGCAGCATAACATGTCACAACATGTATGGGAAAAAATAAAAAGAAGGGCTCTCAAGATCATATCCAGTTTTAAAGCCGGGCTTTTGAGACCTAATAAGTGACATTATTTAAAAAAAAAGAAAAGCATATTTCTTCTAAATATAAACTCATGCTCTTTAATTAAAGTTTTGTGCTTTTTGATACATTTATAGAAAATGTATACATTAATAAAACCCAGTCAGAGGTGAGGGATAGAGGCTTTTTTTCCTACAAGAAAACTAAAATGCCAATTTAAACTTTTTTTCCTGATAGTGACATTATCATGGTCTGACTTTTTTTCCATCTCAAAAACCCGACACATATAAAAGGGCCTCTGGATACTTATTGGAGCCTCTGCATATCAATAAAACAAACACAAATATTTTACAAAATACTCAACAAATGGCTATTATTAAACAAAAGCTGATTTCTGATAGTCCCCCGTTTATCCCCATGCAAGTCTTCATCCATAAATCAACCGGAGGAAACCTGTGCAACAAAGCTGAAAATGGATTAATGAGGTATTCCTTTGTAAAGCCTCTTGGAATCCCAGTAGCTGTGCTCACAACCTGCAAATGTGAGAGTTTTATTATTGTAACAACAAATCAGACGAAAGTAAACTCTAAATTTCTCACTGGAATTTGTGAAAACATAGATGCTTCCTAATATTGGACTGTTTATTTTACATGGTTTATGATGATAGCATGTAGCTTAATGTTTTTGTAGCTGAAGACAGACTATCTCCAGGATCAAGGGTGTTGACCATACTTCCTCATTATAATCCCATTAGGATAAGTCAGCGGGCCTCTCAAAGGGCCACCAACATTTTACCGACAAGTAACAAAAGACTGGCCAATCCGACGCTGAGGAAACTTGGCTGAAAGTTAGAAAAAAAACAAAAAGACCTGCTGAGTAATTAAGAAAAAATTAGAAGAGAAAACAGAAACGGTGTTCTGGGACGGGACCAAAACCAAACTTGTTACATGCAGAACGAAATAAGCAAATTAGCATGGGTTTGGACTTGTCTGGAAGGATCTGCTGTTTGCAGATACTTCAGTCCCAGAGTGAGGTAGAAATATGTACAGTTATTTTTTTTTTGTTCTAATAGATTTTAAACATATTTTGGAAGAAAAAGGAAGACAAAGTTGATGGTACAAATGTGTTAATTTGTGTCAAGCTCACTGTAATGAGCTGAACCTAAGAGTAAAACCTCCTGTGTCACGTTTATAGATTACAAATAGAGCATAAATGTGGCATGAGGCTGAAACCTAACCTAAACCTTTACTAGAGCAAAGGGAGATGAATACAAAATGCCAGCCACACTTTTCAAAAATTCAATTTTAAAACTCTCTGATTAGACATAAATATATTTAGTTTATTAATTAACCTCACTTTTTCAAACCTTACACATCAATGAGAAGGAGAGGAGTGTAAAAAAAAAAACAGACTTGTCTACTTGATTGTTTGGCCTCTCAGTTATAACCAAAGAGAAACGTGGTCGGTATCGAGTGAAGTGGCGGTGGGACAACAAATTGCTGCAGGCCTTCCCTGCATTATCCAACGTTTCTGGACCTATGCCCCGGCCGTGAGTGAATTAGCTGCAGCGGCTGAGTTATGGCCGCCTCTGATTTGTACACAGCCCATCAAACTTCTGTTGCAGCCGTGTCCTCGCTGGTTGTTTAGACGTTCTTCCTCTGGCCGACTTGGCAGCAGAGCCTTGCTAATATTTCGACTTCACGTCAAACCGACTGACAAACTTATGTGACAGTTTTTGCTCCCGAAAAGATCTGCACGGTAAGGGCCGACAACCTTTGGAGGGAGATTAATTTGTTTTCTGATATTAGTTTCTACTTTATAAAGTCAAACTAGCAATATCGTATTCACTGACTGTTTTTGCTTTTCGTCAAAATTTGGAACGGTTTGCATTGTTCTTTCAAGAATCTAACCAGAAGAAAAGACATATAGTTTTTCTCGGATTTTAAACAGATGTTCCATGCAACTCACATTGGATTGTATATTGTTTTCATTTAACCAGTTCATGAACTAGAAATAATAAAAATCTGAATTTTTTCCAAGTAAAAACACAATGCCTTGTTAGAATCATTTCATAGTTTGTGACTTTACAACCACAAGCTTTTGTGTTTTTTATTTATTTATTTTTCATTTTATGTGGTAAACAAATATATTGGGTACTGGAGAAGTGGAAGTAAAATTGCATCTGATAGAATATATTTTTACTTAAAAATCTGAAAATAAAAAGCATGCATTTGCATCTAGCCACATTGTGCAAATATATCTAAACAAAAACTTAAATTAAAATCACAGGCTTGACAGCAAAACTTCATCATGGAATAAGCAAATAGTTTTGGAGTAGTTTTTTTTTTTTCTTTTTTCTTTTTTTAAAGGTGCTGCAACAGATCAGAAGACATCCAGCCAAGATTAACCAACTCAGAACCTGAAATTAGAAAATGTATTAAAGTTTAGAGAAAACATTTGAGGATCACCTGAATGAGTAAACAGCTGCTGAAAAATAAAAATGTCTGATGAAAACAATCAGAAAACTCCTTGTTTATGTTCTCCTACACACCATCCTTACTAATGTTTCTTGACCGTAAGCATCAGACAGACTCAAATCTAAACGTCAGAGGGAGGAAAAAAAAAACCGGTTGTTTCTTAGAAAAAGTCAACCCGTTTTCCACTTAAAAAGCAATGATACAGAGTTAAACACATCCTTGCACACTGGCCTTGATCCCTTCTCTCAAATGTAAGCAATGATTGTATTTATCTCATTGGGGGCCTCGAACAGGCATAAATATTTGCTCACTACTAAACCAGTGACTCATGACATTTTAAAAGGGCTTTCAATGTGCAGCCCTTCTCTACACTAAACAAGACTTAAAAGAGTAAGCACACACCGCCTCACTCCATTATTAGCGTTAAAATACACAACAGGTGGCAGATTAGAGGAACTGAGTTTTGTTTTTTTTGATGTGTAACTACTGCTGCTGAAAGAAAACTGCAACCTAACGATGAAAACAATTTTTAATATGATGCAAGAATGTTATTATACAGCAAAACATCTTGTAAAGATCAAACTCTGACAATAAAAACGGGGAATATCAATATCACCAGGAAGAAAACTCACTTGCAGGACATCTTATTTATACCAGGGATGAAGTAACAGTCGCCGCCATTCACACAGAAGGCCTTCTCTGTGTCATTGCATTTTCGGGCATGGCCTGAGCCTGGAGATAGCGTTGTGGTTACTAGTAGAAAAAAAAGAACAAAAAGAAACAAAAGACAACGTTAAGACTTTTTCACATGCATTCCCAGACCGCAAGAAATATTGTTAAAACTTGTAAAGATGCGCAAAAAGTCATGTGATCCAGACACCGTGGAAGAGTTCTTTAGGAAATAATAGTGTATTTTCTACGAAAATCTTTTTTTTTAATAAATGTATCACAAGTATAAAGTTAAATAAGAACTAAGCATGGCCATTTGTCATAGGTTTTGTCCATATTTTGACCATAAATAATGATCTTTAAATATTTACATGAAAAATGATTCAGTTTAATAAACACAGAAACCCCACACATGTTGGCAAAGATGTGAGAAAAGCCTTCAACCCGTGTCACGTTGTATTTATGTCCTAAGGAAACTGGGTATGAATTGATAATTATAAAGTTTCTCAAAACTTGAGATTAGATCTGAAGTTTTCAAGATCTGAAATTAGGTCTGCTTTAAAGAAAGATTGCTCCCCAAGTCTACTGATTACCACGGTCTCAACCAAATCACTGCCTCTCATTTCCACAGCATTCGGATCAGTACATTGCACCACTACATTCTCCAACAAAGACCTCCACAAAACTTATCACCTCACTTGCATGTCTGAAACTCAGACAGCGACATGCTTCAAACTCAGATATGCCCTTGCTGTATTCCAAGTCCTGGTCAATGATGTCTTGATACGTTTTACTGGGTTCTTCAAAAATAATCCTATCTATGAATAATTGCTTCTCCAAGTCTTGTTGGTTCATTTCTCAAGAAGAAAAATACTCCCATCCGGCAGCAAGATAACCAACCTTTTCGTCCAAAATGTGTGTAGATTTCATGGTGTCCCCCAATGGGAAAAGTTATGCTTAGTTCAGGTTTCCATCCTCAAAGTAATGGTGAAAACGAACAACTCAGTCAGGAAATGGAAGTCACAATTAGGTTCATAACCAATTCTAATCCTTATTCACGGAGTCAACGTTTTCCATTGATTGAAGATGCACATAAATCCCACGCCAACGTACATATAGTTCACCAGCAAATGGACTGAAAGATGTGGAACTAAACTACTTCACCTCTCCAAGGAACCACTGAACAAAATTAACAAGCATAACAGAACTCCAGACCCAAATTATTAACTCGGCCAGAAGGCATGGTTTTCTGCAAAAGACTTCCCCTTCAAGTACCATTCTAAGATATTCAACTTGCCTTAATAAAATCCAACCTCAGTCCCATTGCTATCCATTTGCTTTTTTCTCCAAAGCTAAGAGCACGACCTTCTGTTTGCCCAAAATCAAGCAGAGATGACTCCATGATCACCAGCTGCACGGTTTCTCCACCATCTGGATCTTCTGAGCCACCAAGAGGCATCTGTAAAGGCAGGGCGCCAGCACAGATCTGGGGTCCATGGCTTTTCCTGGCTCTTTTCTCAGGAAGGGAATGATGCAGTTCTGTTGCCCTCTATGTTACTAGTCTACTAGTATACTTTTGTGTATACTTGTCTTCCTGTAGAAACCCAGCTGAGTTTCTCCTTTTGCGTTCTCTGAAGTAACTTCCTCGTAAATCGTCCAAGTTCTAAGAGGGTTTCGAAGAACAAACCTGGAACACTTACCTCCACGAGCATCCTCCTCCGAAGCCGACCTTCTTGTTCCTGTCAGTCTAACCTTTCTGTCCTTCATTAACCAAAGATTTTCATACTTGCTGTACATTACTCCATGTACTCACCTGTTCCTTTTGTCCTTTCTGTCGTGGTGCTGCAAGAGAAGTTGCTCATTGTACAATCCACGCCTGAAAGATAACAAAGAAACCAGAATTTTACAACATGTACAATAAACTTATTAACATGTCTGAGTGATTCTGTTAAAAAAAAAAGCTACAACCAACCATGACAAATAGAAAAGAATAGATTTGAAATAAAAAATTGGCTTAGTTGCAATAATTTTTAGAGCAGATGGAAGAAGAGCCAAGTGGCTCAGGTGGTAGAGCAGGTTTGTTGTAGGCCTGGAGGTTCTCGCATTCAACCTAGTCCCCTCCCTTCCCGGGGGTGTCAGGCCGGGCAGCCGACGTTAAACCTCTGCCAAGTCTGTGTGCACGCAGCTGTGGCGTGTGGGAGGCTGTACTGTGGAGTTAGGCGCCAAAAAGGAAAACATTGTTGATAGTAGAGGTAGCAAGAACAGCGATATCAGTTAATTAAACTGAACGCCGGGAAGTAAAATTCATGCCACTGCGACTTATATTAAGGCTTTTAACTCGTGTTTATTTGTGGTGACAAAAGCATAAAGGCTGCTGTATTTATGAAGCTGAATTCTTTTTCCTAATAGTCACCAAAAAGATTACCCTAATGCAATCTCTCCAAGTCAAAATATGAATAAAAGATATGATTAATGGTCATGCTTAGTATTTCTTTAAATATGCACTTCTGGGACAGTTTTATCAGAGTGACAGTCCTGTATATCTACAAGTATTCTGTGATTTACTTATAAACCACACTTTTATCTCCAAAGGGACTCTTTGATGCTCAGCCTCAGATGTAATTGTGTCTCTAAGCAGTGTTGACACTATCTCAAGAAGCTTCTACGAAGAAATATAAATATTTCCCTGACATAACGTAGGAGTTGTTTATGCACTGACTCAATTCGCTGGAATGGCCCAAAATGTCATGCATCTGAACTTAATCCCCCTTCCTCTGACTGAGCTGACATAACATGCCTGGGATGAAGTCTGCTTATCAAAACACGGGGACAGGTAAAACATGGCAGGATTGGGCTTGAGGAGAGAGGGCTGTGCTTCGCATATCAGATGCTGACATGTGATTGTACCTGAAGTTCGATGCTGCAGTTTGCTGGTGGAGATACTGATGCTTTGCACCGAGAAAAAAAAAATGTCAATAGCTCCAACATATCTGTAGTCTGATACTCATGCCGTGCAAAGTGCTGTGACAAGAAATCGCTCAAGGAATTTCTTCAGCGAGGCCTCTGGGTCTGTTTGCCTCCACGGCGAGGTTTCACAACTCTTGCTTCTCGTTCTTTATTATTTCAAGAAGAAGGTAGAGATGTTTTGCTTTGACAAAAAAAAAAAAAACTAGAAAGGTTTGTTCTTGTATTAGTAAGCAAAGTAAATCAAACTTATACTAAGTCAATGCTCTTGTTTCTAGTCAGAAAACACAGAACTTTTGTAAAAAAGAAAATTTAAAAAGTACAACTGCCTTGCAAAGCAGTAAGGTTGTCTCTGCTCAACTCTCAAAATGCAGAGCAGGCCACACTCAAAGAATCTCAGGTTTAACTCCAATAAACATCCACCCAAATAATAAACCAAGGTATACGTTTACGGCAGGTTTGATCTGATTAGATTAGTTAATGTGTGATTCATGGCCAACATCTCAGCTGCAGCTGGATTACATGTCTAAACTCCTAAGCTTCACTGTCACCCATATTCCAGGGTTTAACAAAACAAAATAATATTTTCATACCAGCACACCCCTCGGCATTATCCGCTGCCACTTCCATGGGAAAACACTTTCAGCTTCGGCAGCAGATTGGAGCTAGCTTCACTTTCACCTGACTCGTTCGGTTTGCGTCCTGCCAGGTAAAACTCCTGATAAAAAGATCAGGTAAGGACTGAGACACCTCGAAGGACTGCACGCACCCTCCAATGCTAAATTTGGAAAGCTTTCCTAGGGGTTTGGCTCTAAAATGTGTTAGTGGAAAGACAGCAAAACAAGCTGGGTGAATCATTAAACAGAGCAGCAGCTGTGGATGTTGGGATGGGGCAGAGCACGGGGAGGGAGGGAGTTACAAAGTTTTCATAAAGTTTCGAAGTCGCTTCGAGAGTTGCTCCTTCCCGTCATAATGCTGCACACTGCCAGTCAGCTGCCTGACAGAGGCGTACCATACTGCTTTTGTTGATTACAAGAAAGAGGAAAACTGTTTGCTTGGAAAATGAAACTTACATCTGATTATAACTGACTGTGGGATCTACTCAAGCAGTCTGCCAAAACAATTACTAGTTGAGTTTGTTATACTTGTACTGCTATAATATAATGAGAATGACAAGATAGTACATTATAACACTATAATGTATTATAATATTCTGCAATTCATTCGTGTAAGTAGTTTGTGATTTTTCTTTTTTTGTAGCAATATTTTAACTGCTGAAGTCTATTATTTTTAGTGAATAACAATTCTTGGAAAATAGATCAGCTGCTAAAAGTATGGGGAAAGTTTTACTTTAAAATGTGATGAGGGTGGGTAAAGCAGCCAAGCTTGCTTTGGTCACAGATGAATAAACATCACCCCCTATTATTTTCTGTAAAATAACACCAGCCGTGTTTGGTGCAGTGATCCTTTATTGAACTTATTCCACTCAAACGTGGCAAGATTTTTGACTGACATGCAACAATCCTTTATTGATATAAGACAATGGGTGTATATATATATATATATATATGTATATATATATATATATATATATATATGCCTTTTTAGACATGGTTTAAACATGTCTAAAACAGACTAGTGCTGTTTTCTTAATGTCTGCAGCATCTGAGCATTTCTAAAGGAATAGATAACATAAGCATGGGATTGATTTCCATTTTTATGCTTCTTCGTGCTCAGCTATATTTGTTGACAAGTCCTGTCAAATCCAATCAGCTTGGTACATTACAGGCATTTCTTCAAGACACAAAAACCTGGAGTGCATTAGAAACAAACTGCTCAACTCAGTCATTTTCTTTGGTTGGCATTAATTCTGGTGATCACTGTGAGAGACATTAGTTGGATATTAAGTAGGTTATGATTCACTTGCTGATCATTTAAAATCTAAACACGAAGTTCAAAATCAATACATTGTAAAAATGAAGAGCAGAGGCTAAAGTGAAGCCAACAGGTTTTTCGTCAAACGTCCTTAAAATGGGAACCTCTGCTAAACAGCCGTAGCAGCAGGTTGGTCTTGTGTTGACATCCAGCTGAGTACTTGCAGGTGGAGCCCACACATCTACACTCAGTACACAGGATTCATTTAGCCAAACAACAAATCCCATCTGTTTGTCTTCAAGGGCTTTTTCTAAGAAGCAGAAGCGTGGCTTTACCCTCCTAACAGTGAAATGAAAAGGAAAAAAAAAAAACTAAACGCAGTCCTTCCTAGACAATTCAAGAACTCCCCCCCCCCCCCCTAAACTGTTGAAATAGCTTTTCTACGAACAATATTTTCATAAATGCATAAATGAGCGTCGATGATCTGTATGAAGTCTCAGAGCGCCTTCAAAGCTACCGAGGTCAAATTCAAGCTTAACGAGCCTTTTGGTGAGACAACTGCTGATGACTGGAAGATGAGGACAGTGGTTAGTCTTGATTTGATCAATTATGACTTTTAACAAATAATTATAGATCGACGTGTGTGAAAGGTGTAAATAGAAACAACAGGTGTATGAAAATTAGGATATCGTACATTTTTTCAGCCCTCTCAGTGGTGTATGTACACATTTTCACTAAATGCAACGATAAAAATTAATGTTATTATATGTAATGTTTATGGGATTACACAGGAAAAAAATCCATTTTTTCTTTTCTCCCTCCACTTTTGCACAACTTTAAAACTGATGCTTGACGAAAATAAAGGCGTATTTCTCACATGCACTAAGAGATATCTAAATATGAAATTCTGTGAAAATAACCATGAAATAAAAGAACCACGTTGGACAGTAAAAGATCTAAGGGTTCAGTGATGCATCTATGCAAGGATTTAATGCACAGATAGAAATTCTCCTTAGTGCTTTGTCACTGTGGATTGCAGAAGCACTGATGAAAGCTCAAAAAAAAGTCCGTCCACTTAGTTCGGAAAACTTAATACACATTAAGTATCCTCTGGAAACTTTTCAGTGCAAGTTGCACATCTGCAGGAGATTTTATCAGGCTACAAACACGTATAAATACCATAACTCGCTTCGACATTTTGCAACAAGCTGCAAAAATAAACGGATCGATTTGCTGGCTCTTACCTAATTAAATGAAGGTCTTTTTTTTTTATTTTTTTTTATTGTTATGCAACCCAGCGTGTCTCATCCAACCACAACTGAAAAGGGGGCACATGTTTGGAATAAAATCATCTCTGGTACTAATGTTTTGCAATTTGTCTGTATTGCATGTCATAAACAAAGCTGTTTTTCTCCCTAACTGCCTTTTTTTTTTCTCTTTTTTGACGCATTTTCTTTTGTCACACCACCACAAAATATGATAAGATTACAAGAACTACAACATTTGTTCGCAGCCTATGCAGTTAAATCACTTGGAAAGCTCACAATTAGGCTAACGATAAAAATCAAAATAAGAGTGTTAAAAAAAAAAAGTCTCAAGTTTCCCTCTTTATCAAAGAAAAAAAGTTTGGATATGTTTGAGCATTTCAGTTTTTCTTATTCCCTTTAGACAAAAAAAAAAAAAGTTTCTTACTACTAATCAGTGACCTAGTGAGACCTGACTGCAGAAATGCTACAGATGAGGCTGCTGATTTCTCACATGTCTTCCTATACACCATCCCTTTGTGTTTCTGCTCTAATTTGTTTGTGCTGATGTTTGTTCAGGCTCAACAACATATTAGCTCGAGATTAAACGTCACGATAAAGCCTAAGTATTTATTGAATTGTTTAGAGATTAACATTGACACATCGCCAGAGCATCTCTCGTGTAAATGTGATGCAGCAAAACGTACACAATCGCTTAAATCAGTGACTTGACAGAACATTTTCGCCAGATTTTCTTCACAGACTGAATATTCTTTCAGAGTCGTTGCAAACTCTGACAACACAGCACATTCATCCGGTCTGCCGGCGCATTTCTTTTCTGTGATTATAACAGATATTGTTTTCCTCCGTTGCTCATTCATACTTTTTTTTTCTTCTTTTTCTACAAATTTCCCGGCAGTAAGTGTGTGGAAATACATTTTCAAGTATTATACCGGCTCACTTATTTTCAATATGTTGTGATGGTTCAGTTCACAGCTTAAAGAAGAGGTTCATTTTTCACGCTTCGTAAACTCGGCTTACGTACACATTCATAACCTGCGAGATAGACGCAGTGTGGGTTTGTAATGTTGAGTAGCTATTCTTTTTTGTGTGTGTGTTTGGATTTCTTTAATTGCGTTCAGTCACATCAGTTTTACATCAGACGAGTGTTTGTCTCGAGAGGAAGATTAGGTTTAAGTGGGTTAAATCTTTCTCAAAATAATGTCTGAACATGAAGCAAATGAAAATAATCACAGCGAAAGCACATATTTTACTTACAACACCTTTAGTCTCATTGCATTCCTTTATTCTTTTCATTCAGCCACTGCTAATAAATAGCACTCGATTCTCGATGGTGGGTTTGATATTCTTTACATTATTTTCTCATAATGCAGTGAAGGTTTTATTCTAAAATATACAACTTTTAATGTGTTTGGTAAATCAGGTGCATATTTATTTCTGGTGTTTGAAGTTCACCCAGTTTAGATCCATTTTTAATATAGAAAAAGTGAGCCACCTACAAAAATTTATTTTTTATTATTTTTTTTTAAACTTACAGATTGACTCCACTATTTTCATACAACTGCATCAGGTATGGTTATCCGTGTAATCTATTTATACATATAAATAGTTCAAATGTAATGCAAAGTCACAGCTTTATTGAGTCATTGAATTTGGGTGATTATGAGTTAAATGTATTCTTTAAAAAAAATGTAAAGTTTTCCTCCGAAAATATCCAGACTGATGCAGAGCCAATGCTCTGTTGAGTCGTGCGTTCCTTTAGTTCTCAATAGCGATGAACTGTTTAAGTGACCTAGTAAGAACATTAAACAATACTGCTTTAGAAATGTCTCTGAACCCTTATTTTTTTTTAAAGTATTTTTTATGAGGTTTAGTTCTGAGGTTTTAAAATGAACTTCCTCTGAAACCTTCAACTTGTTTGTCAGATCCCAACCCAAGTAACTGAACGGAAATGCACCCTTTTAACGTTGCTTCCTCTCACATCCAACTATTTTATATGTAGCTCCCAACGATGTAGAAACTAGTCACATTGAATCATTGGCATCTAAACTTCCTACTTTCTTAACGATCTGTGTTTTGCAGAGTAAATAGTTCAGCTGCATTCCATATATTGCGCTTTAGGCACCTTCGAAAGCCAAGGAGACCAGAGTTTAGGTAAGTTCATTAATTCTTGGCCGAACGTTGGGGACAATTCCCTTTTACCCCAAATAGGAGATTGGCTGCTGGGTTGATGAGGGTTGAAGTAAGAGGATTTTTTTTTTCCCTGTGTTGTTTATATGCACTCATGTAGCCAAGGTTTTGATAAGTTTGCTTGGTTTCTTAACCTCGCGTCTCAGTTTTCCAAAGCAGTATAGCCCGGGGGTTTGAATGTGAAGAGAGCTGAGAAGAGGTTTCCTCCTGGGTTAGTGAAAGCCACAGTGTTTAGGCATCAGCTTTTGCCACTGACTTTGATTAATCCTTCATGGCCCAAGAACTGAAAAGGAAAAGCTGGGGGTGCAAGCCGGACCATCTGGAAACCTTCATAAACATGCCTGTCTCTCCACGCTCTCCAAAGGATTCTAGGAAAATCGTAAAAGTGAAAAGAGAGGTCCCTTTTGCACGTTTCTTTTTTTTTTTCTTTTCTTCTTCCTTCTCCTGAGGCACCCTCTGCATATGCAGCAAACAGAAAACTGCTTGCACCGAATCATAGCCCTGAACTGCACCTCACAGTTCAGCCCATTTATCCAGAATTGTGTAATGAAATCAGTTTTCAGTTTGGCCCGACGACGGTGCAAAGCTATACACATGTTCTGCTAATTCATGACAAATGTTGATAATTTTCTTCAGCTTTGCTTAATCTGTTTTACTTCTGTGGCGCGCCGTTGAACAGAAACGCATCTCAAAGCATGAGACAGAATCTGAATCTGCGTAGGGCGAACGTCAAGGCGGTTATTTAAACACTGCTGGACCAGCATCCATCTGGACTTTGTTAAGGCTTTTTTTTTTTACTTTTGCTCCTAAAAGCAATGTTGTCAAGATAAAACATATAAATCTTGTCTCTGATTCAGGAGTAAATCACAGTCGCAAGAGAAACAGTCCACAGGCCTTCATTCAAGACATTCGGCTTCGTGCTGCAAAAACACATAGATGCGAGATCCAGTAAATATCCGTCACAATTAAAACAAAAAAACAAATGTCCTTGTTGGGCTGTGAAAACCAGACAGAAGAACGTTATAAATGTCACAAGTACAGGATATTAATCATATAAATAAAGAGGGTGGTGGTACCTGTAATCTCTGTCACCCGTACATGCTTTTCCACAACTCACTTTTATGAACCGGGAAAAAAAAAAAAAAAATCAGATTGCCCCCCCCCTCTTCAGACTCGCACACCCTTCACCTCCCTTCACCTCCTTACTTCTTGGCAGAGAATGTCTGACATGTCTCCTGTTACAGCTGGGACCAGGATCTTTCAACTTAGGTTCAGTTCAAGCTGCAAGCATTCTTGCTGCACTTTTGCGTGCTGCATGTTCTTTTATGCTATTGTGCAAAGGCTGTCTTCTCTAAATGGGCTTAATACAGTGGACTTGATAAGTTGGCAGCACAAAAGACCAAAGTGGGAAGTGTGCCTTTGGTTGAATATAAAGTCGCTGACAGCTGGGTCTGATGTGGTTGCAGAGGATGTGCAGAGAGTTTTAGATGTAAGTTTGTGGGCTTAAGTTCTGCGGTTTAAACAAAGTGCATGAAAGAAAGGGGGGAAAAAAATGACTCCGTTTATCCAGCTGAACACAAATTAAACATGAAACAAAGCAAAAGATGAAGCAGAAGTTACATGAAGGCTCTTTGTGCTTTAGATATTAGCGAGCACTGACATTTTTATGTGGCAATATGAACGCTGACGCATAAAACATGTTTTTATTTCCAGATTCGGAATTACAACTAATGTTGACAGAAGCCGAGACCGAGATAAAGCTGTCGCCAAAGTAAGATTAATAATAAAAAAAACAGTAACAAATAAAAAGGTAGTTTAAAAGAAAGCGCAAGATACAGACTGAATGCTTGGAAGACGACGGAAGAGAAAAGATGGTGTGTTGACACGATCAGAAGGAAAATATCAAAGCGTGCCAAAACTAACAAAAACCAAATACCGAACGTAGAGTTAAACCACACCCAATCAATAGCTGCATCCAGCATCTGTGCCTTCAAGCGAGGGAGATTTCATGTCAAATAACCAGAGGAATTAAATTACTATTTACTCTCGGTGTGATGCACGAAAAAGAAAAAAAAAAGGAAAAAACCTTTATGAATAAGAGTTCCTTCAAAGCTTCTTTCCAATAGAAAATTATCCACAATTCAAACGCCTCTGAAATGAAAACAGGAATGTTTAGAAAATGAACAAAATGGAGCCTGCCCGCAACATTAATCTACCACCCACTCGTCAGTAAGACCACCACAACCAGTGCGTCTTCTTTTATATTCTTGTCTCCTATTGCCATTTTTCAGTCACATAGCTGATATGCCTGGTCTTGTCTGCCTCAATCGTCTTAGCGCTGAAGTGAAATCAAAGAGCAACCCAGTGTGTGATTGCACAACAGCTGTTCAGGCACTGCAAGGAAGCAAAGTGAGTCTTTGGCAGGGCGGGAAATGGCACGACACACACACACACACACACAAGCGTGGCTGGGCGCTGTTATGGCTGCTGTCGGACACCAGTTTGAGTGAAATAGGCAACTAATGGCCAAACTGTGTTTTCTGCAGCTCAGTTCCAGGCAGTTTTGCTCTCTGCTTGGTCTTTTCTGTTGTTCAAACTATTTGCCACATGTTAAATATTGAAATATAAAAACAATAATATATAAAAAAGAAAAAAATACAGCCTTGAATCTTTTTTTGGTTGAGAAATAAATCTTCCGAGCAAGAAGTCTAAGAAGTGTGTTTGAAATCTTTTGGGAAAGATTTGAAACACTAACTCACCGATGTGGAAAGGTAAAATCTAGACTAACCACTGACCTCGAGGCCCATCCTCGAAATTTGCCAACATCTTTGGTCAAAGCCCCCCGACAGGCAGAGCTTCTGATAGTTATGTCAACAAAGTAGATTTGCGGCCATAAGGTGACACATTTGAACTTAAAGGCCAAATGGGAAGTTGTGTGGAAATTCCTTCAGCATGTGTAGAATACAATGTGTCACTCAGCAAGATGAGGATGTTTTTGCCTCCACACTTTTCGTTTTAAGTCTTAAGCAAGGTTAACTGAAGGTGACTCAAGTAAAAAGTAACAGGCGAAGTGGACACTTTTGTTGGAGCTACGCACTGGTCAAAATAAAATTACACACTGCAGCTTTGGTCAACTCATTTTTCAGTATTCAGTCTTCTTGCTCATACGAGGTAATGTGTTGCTAAAGAGAAGCCTTGATGATGAGGACAAAATGACAAAATGTCTCAACCTATAAGCAGATTTCTGACATCTCTGTAAAGACTATAAAAATGTAAAATTAATTTCGATTTTTAATTAAAACTTTTATTGCATTTATTTTAAAAAAAACGGCTTGTCAAAAATATTTACACACTTGCCAAAAATCAAAAACCAGAGCTCTATTGGGTTTCACGATTTATCTGTGGTGGGTCTAGCTGGGTCACTCAAAAATATTACCTCCAGTCAGTAGCCTGTAAATATGTCGATAACATTAAAACTTCACTTTAAATCCGGATATCAACTTTCAGTAATTTTGGAGTTAATTATAAATGGGGAATGCCAGTTTATTTGCGAGATGCTCTTTTCACTGAGGAGAAGTAGATTTAGTGAGCTAAAAGGAAACCCTTTAACCCCTACTCCAAATTTGGGTCTCATACTCACAGTTATTGTAATGGCCAGCTGTTCAGACCAAAGATTTTCCCACTGCTATTCCCCGAAAGCCAAAAAGCACTCAGCCTATTTGTACATAGCCTATGTGTATTTCCGTCTATGAGTGTGCATGTGTGTGTGCGCGCGTGTGTGAGTACAGCCCTCTTATGCCTATAAACATACTAGCATACACACACCACCTACACTTGTCTTACACCCTAAAAACAGGCCATGTAGCAAGGGTATTTGTTAGGCTTTCGGGCCTCTGTGTACTACACGTCGACTTCACCGTGAGTGTATCACAGTTTCATCCACAAGTGGTGCCTTAACACTTAAACGTGGATGGCGTAAACTTACAGGTGCCCACCAGTCATACAAAATCCTGCTCACCCTCACAAACATGATGTGACGATGAGTACAGGTGCCAAATCACCAACGGAAACGGCGTGATGGAGTAATGGGAGGTTTAGGATAACAGACATCTGTGGCAACTCAACTACAACACTGAACTGCTGAGCTTTAAGCAATGGAATGGTAAGTATATGTTCCCCTGGCGCACAAGGAAAACGTTAAAAAGCACAAAGACACCTAGAATTAGTCACGGCCCCGTTCTGAAAAATGCAAGGTAACAGGAGGAGCCTCGATTTTGTTTGATGTGAGGGAACAATAGTTTTCTGGCAAGCCCCTTTTCAATGTTCTTGCTCTGTTCACAAAACATCCAAGCAACTGCGAATTATTACGGCCTCAGTACAAACAAGCCTTTATGATGCAACGAAACATTTTAGGCCATAATTCTCCTCTTTGAAAACAGTAACAAACACGGCTGTGTTTGTTAGTTATTTGGCAAGTTAAAACAGGACCCAGAGCACAGCCAGCCGCAGCTGGGGTCACCAGCAGCGAGAAGACCACCAGGACAGCTGAGAGGGGGCTGAGAGGGATTTTTTTTATTATGCTATCAAATTAAGGCCCTGATACATTCTGTCCAGGAGTACTGGAAGGGTTAACAAAGCCCCTGCACACAGCGAAAACCTTGTGTCACCTCCTGCTCACATCACTCAGCTTTTCAAGTGTAACAGCTGCTTCCTCCTGCATTCATAGCCGTATCCTCATCCATTCAAACTGATGGCTTAACTGACCCAAATAACACACAGAGATTACTGGATATCTTCTGAAATGAGTCGTGCTTTGATTATTTATAACATTAGAACGGCAAAATGACCGGATGAGACTGAGCTGAGAGAGAAAACAAAAAGTTTCAGGGAGACATTTAGAAGCCGCTTTATTCTATTTGTCCAATTATGCTTCTTTAGCTTATACAGCATATAAAAGGCTGCGATCAGAAGGAGGACACGCCACATTAAAGCGCTTAATTATGTTTTATTAGTCAAACATTACTATTTGTTTCTCAGAGTAAACTGGAAAGCATCAAAGAAGAAGCACAAAAATGGAAAATATTTCAATTCCTTGAAGGAGGTTTAACCCAATTCAGAGTTTTTGAACTCCTGTGTTTGTGTTTTTATTGGGTTATGTTGCAGGTCTATCTATTGTGTTCCACTTAAGCTAGAAGGAACATTATACACAGTAGGAAGAGAAAGCACTTTTATATTGTGACCCTTCTACCACCATGTTTCCCCATGAGGATGATGTGAACTTTTAGCTTTCTGCCACTTTTGGATAACTTCTGAAAGTAAACAGTTGTGCTGGGTTTTGCTTGAAATATTTAGAGTAGAGGCAGATGAGTACATAAACATAAAACAGTGTGTTATTTTTGATCTTTATTTGTAAAAAGAGAAAGAAACTCAAAAACATTTTTCTTTCACTTCGCAGTCTTCGCTGCCTTTGCTGCCCAGTCACAGAAAATCACACTAAAATGCATTAGTTTGACATAATGTGAAAAAAATTGAAAAAGTTTAATGTGTATGAGAAGTTCTGAAGACTTTGCATTTTTTTTAAGGTTGAGGTTTAATATCAAGTCACCTTAGTTTAAATCTGTAGCCTGCCAGCTCGGCGATGTTGCTCCAGTGCATGATTGGTACTTATAATACTGGAGGTGTTCATCTGCTCAAAACATAAATTTTTCCACTTACTCTCGATCCTCCCACACTTCTGGAAACTGCCCAGATTTCCAGAAAGGTCCAAACGGTAAACAAAAACAAACGCCGGCGTGGGTGAAACGGCTGGATTTGAGAATCTCGAGAGAGGGAACAAAAAAAAAGGGCTTGAACTCTGATAAGTGCAAACTGTCATGACTCTATCGGAAACAAAACACCCTCGGCCAGTCAGCTGATGCTAGGGACGATATCTTTGACGCAGCTTGCTTTGGTAATCACAGAAAACTAAATATGGTAAAAAAAAAGTTCTTTTGGACGTTTGTTATTTTTAGTCCTAAATGCTCAGATTATGATCAGTTCCATTCATTTCTATTTATTCAACAAAGTAAGGATAATCAGGAGGATTCTAAAGGTAAAGTGACCCATGTAAAAACAATCTTTTTGTTGCAATGTTGTCGGTTAGATTACAACATCTCTCCTGGACCGGATTCTGCCTCTGTGTATAGACTAAAACTGAAAAAGACCTAGGATTCTGGCACAAACAGGAATTCTTATCCAGAACTCAAGAGTTAGGATTATTTGGAAAAAGTGGGTATGACTAATAGCACGGCAGCTTCGTCCACAGAGCCTGACGAGGTGTCCTCTGGTGGGCTGTAAATACAAATCATTTGGCAGATGCAAAGAGCTGCTCTTCTTAGATATAGGCGGTCCAGCTGCTGCTGCTGCTGCTTCTTCTTCTTCTTCTTACACACAGCGATCAATACAATTGACTGGCTTATGACAAGGCCACAACTAACATCCTTTAGCGTCACTGGAGTCGAGTTTATCTTGTTGTTTGCGTGGTACAAGTGAGTAAGTTTCGTTTTACGCACGCAGGCTAAAGGGTGACATAGTAGGTACGAAGGAAGTTGTTGTTTATCCTAGTCAAAGTGCTTACAGTTTCGCTTACGTAAAACAGATCTTCAGATTTACTGGAAGAAAACAGGAAAAAAATTCAGCTTTGGTTTTGCTTGATGACAAAAGTTATTCCTGTATTTGGTTTTAATCATGTTACACAAAAACATTCCAGAATCTCAACAATAAACCCGCGAATAAAGTTCAAATATTACTGACGTGTGACGCTATATGACACAGTGAGCTTGCCAAATAAACCAAACTGCGGCGTGGAAAAGACGCTAAAGAGCTTCCTTCCACTCAACCGTAAAACTATTAAGACATTGTGAATTAGTTAATCATTACTTCAGGACGCAGAGGGAAAACATACATGTGCACATCTATGTGTGTATGTGACTGGGGGTAAAGAGGAGGGTCCCGGTGCGTGCAAATTGTTTCTAGTGGGCCTCAGCATGACTACTGAGGTTGGAGCAATCATATGTTCAGCTGTGATTTCCATCAACACATTCCTGGACGCTCACACAGCCTCTCTGTGGAGCTGTGTGCAGCACCCCCCAAGGATGTGACCTGCAGCCTGCAGACACATGGCTGCCTCGCAAGCGCTTATCACAACACGGCGGCCTGCAGGATAAATGGAGGCCTTAATCTGAAGCCACGTGGAAACAAGCAAACTCTGACTGCTGCTGCCTCTCAAAGCTGGCCCTGTAGAAAACAGTTGATGATATACTACACCGCGCTGCAGAGGGCCAGCAGGTCTCACCATGCCAGACTGATTACAGGGTAGAGGTCAGACCACATGGACAACAAATGGTCCCCGGGCGTCTACACTGGGGGTCGTGGATGAAGTTTAAGCCAGCACTTGCTAAATGGCAGCAATTGTTACTGAGATGTCTGGAGAGGACAAACAACGTTCCGTTTACCTGAAAGGAAATTTCTAATGTACTCTGACAACAGCGTCTGGTGTTTCACGGTTTAATGAAAGAAACTTTAAAGAAAAGCGATTCAATCTTTAGAGAGCTTAAATGTTGAAAGGTTGTCAGACCTGAGTTTTGTCTTGTTTCAGCAGTTCAAAGATTTCAAACTAAAATGCTACCTATTCAAGAGATGTATTGCTACACTTTCAAAAATCTACACTTCCCCAACATTTGAGTATCACATTTAGTTAGAAGTTTAAAGTTGGTGTGGTAACTAGACTGACAAATTTTGCAGTGGGAGGGACTTTTGAGGACTTCCCCGGGTCTCTGAATGTGAGTTCTTGTGAAATATGAAAGAAATGTGTCCTTGCGACCTTGAGTGAAAGAACAAATGTCTTCCTTTTTTGCAAAATCCTTAAAATCACAACTGGAGAAAAGAAAGTTTGAACCAATATCAAACTGTAAAAGTGTACTATTACACCTCTCAAAGATTATTTAGTCCTACTGTTTGGGATCGCAACAAATAGCAATTTAAAAAATAACATCAAAGACCTTTAGTAGATAGAAAATAAACTTCCTACTTTAAAATAACAGTTTATTTTACTTGCTGTTAGTCTTCTACCTCTTAGAGGATGTGTTCAATTTTCTACAAACTCACTAAAACACGACATCTAAACTACTGGTAGGGAACTACTGATAATAATAAGGGACCTCATTTCAAATGAATAAACAAGGTTTCATCCAATGTATTATAAACCTGGCGGGTCGCCAGGCTCAACTTGGCCCTGCCAGACTAAGCATCGCTGGTTTTTATGGAAAAAAAAAAAGAATAATTGCTTAAAATAGCTTATTTTATAGACCAGTGACCCCAGATTGCATGCGTCTTTGCTTTGGCCAAGTTTAAAAGCAATCAGTGATAATTGTAACTTACTGAGATGAATTAGTGAACAAACAGAGCTCAAACTCAAAGACTAAACTCACAGCATTAGGCTTTCACCAATGCTGTGAGTTTAACAACAATTAATCTAACTACGAAAAAAACATTCTTTACACTTTCACAAAGATCTTTTGTGAAATCTTAAATTTAAATTCTTTTAATTCATCTATGCTGAAATCATTAGATTAAATTTAACAGTGTTGACATTCTCAGTAAACAAATGTTAAAATTCTATATATGTGGTTTGAGTTAAAATGTTAGCATTTGTGGGGCCCCTGAAGGTCTGGGGGGCCTAAATCAGCTACTTAGTTCACATATGCAGTGGGTCTGTTACAAATGTGAACAGTATTAGATCCACTAGCCTATTGGGAGTCAACAATGACTTCCAGCAACGTATAATTACCAATTCACATTTTACATTTAATGTCAATTTAACATGTTTTAATACAAAAACACAGTGGACCGCCCACTGGGGAAAATCCGGAATAAATGTACCTTTAAATATGAAACACGCACACAAAAAAAGAAAGAAACTCAAACCCTTATCTCAGCCATCTGTGTAGAATATTCAGTAACTGGCACTTAATCACTGTATGTTTCTCTTCCACTCGTCCAACAGAGAGGCATGAGCAAAATCCCCACACAAGTCCAATCAATCAATATTATTGGCAAACTCCATCCGCTGGCATGAAGCCACTGCATACTGCATGCCTTCAAATGCTGAGATGGGGTTCGCTCTGAGGAAAACTGGCATGTTTTTCTTGTCCGAGGCAGACTTGGTTACATTTGTCTTGCTGCACAAATATTGTTACAGTGGCCAGCTGTAAAGTGTTGTATCAGTGAAAACGTCTTATATGTTTTTTTTAGTTAGAAGCTTCTGCACCAAATCCAACTATCACTTTCACTTTTGGAATTTTTTTTTTTAAGGCAACTGAGATGTCATCACCCTTCAGAGCTACTCAGACACGCTGATAAAAATGTTTTTGCCATGTTCACCGTGCCAGACGCGTATTGTTTTACCGCCTAATACCTTTGCAAAAATCTATGGACATATATTTCTATAATAACTATCAAATATGGAAGTGAAAACGCACACAAATGCTAGTCTGAGGAAGTCTGTGCATTCTGCAGAAGTAGGTTGTGGTGGCCTGAATTCGCCATGTGGTGGAGCTGAGTGCTGGTTTCAGGCAGCATGCAGGCACAGCCATGTGCTACACTGTAGGTAACGCTGCGAGTCGAACTGGTGCTGCTGCACCAAGCTGCTTTAAAATTGATCTGTGATCTCTCTCTCTTTATTTATTTATTTTTTTATTGAAAAAAAAAAACAAAAAAAAACAAAGGAGATTTTTAACATTTTCTTTTTGCTCAGGTTTGGCTAAAACACACATCACACTCTGAAAAGAGGTACACTGTTGCACCCTAATGCAGACATCAGATACAGCAGAAAGAAAATCTTGCAACCGCTAACCGCACTGTAACACATCTTCCTCCTCTTCACCCTTTTTTTTTCTTGCTCTGCTATTCTCCTTCCACAAGTAATAAATATCTCTCTTGCTCTTACTAATAGCTTTGTCTGTTTTCTGTCATGCATTCCCTCGTTTTACATGTTTTCCCCCTCCCTTTATCCACGCTCTGTTCTTCTTCTTCTTCTTTTGCTCCCCCTGTCCATCTACATCTGCACCCCCCTCCCTCCTTCTGCTCTCCCTCACTTGAAGGCACACATACACAGATAATACTGCAGCTACATGCTGCTTTGGCAACATACTGCAGCAGGAAAGCGCGCTCCACTGCAGCCCTTTAACACAACAGCCGGTTCTCTCCTGACCCAACAGGATGGAAAGAAACTCCCTTAATCAATTACGTGTCGTCTTTAATAAATCCATGCTTTTAGCTTCCAACAGACCTTTCTTTGATCAAATTTGCTTTAACGACAATGTGTCATTTTCCCTAAACAACTGCCCCAAGTCTCGCAACCACATGTTGTAATCGCAGCGACATTCCTCTTTTGAAGAAATACAATATTTAGCCACAACGTTGTGAAAGCAGACAGTGAAAAAGAAATGTTTTGTTACAGTAGAACCACAGATATGTTTAGGCACATTGTGGACATTTTGTCCGTGAAGATGATATGCTGAAAGCAGAAAAAAAAAATGGCTAAGGATTACAGGGGAGACTTTTGCAACAGCCAAAATTTGATGCCTAAAGAGCTGAGTCATAGCATCTCAACATCTGCAGCTGTTGTGGGATGTTTCCGGCCTGCGAAGGCCTGGGCTTACCTAAAGCCATCGAAAGAAGAAGATTTTTGTTTAAGAAATGAAAGCTGGCAACAGGCTGAACAAAGCCTCCATTGGCCCACGTTATTGTACTCAGTAGCATAGCTAATGTAAATGAAGTACTGAAAAAGTTCATGCTACAGTGCCGTACAAACGTACTTAAGTATCTCATATTACAACCAGAAATGTCAGTGCGTTTTAACAAGATTTTATGTGACAGACTAACACAAAGTAGATCACTTAGGTGATGCAAGGTTTAAAGTGTTGTCCATTTGTATTCACCTCCCCAAGTCAAAGCCTTGTAATATCGCTGCATGTGTAGCTGCATTTCATTTAGGTACGTCTCCACCTGTTTCATACATCTAGAAACAGAAATTACTTTGAATGGAGAGTCCTGTTGTTGTACATTGTAATTTTTTGCACAGATTCTCAGTGGGATTTAAATGCAGACCTTGACTGGGCCACTAATACGCATGAATACGGTCGACTCGACACCTTGGGCTACTGTTTATTCATCTACCAGAACATTATCACTAATCAGTTTGCTGCATTCCTTTGTCTTCTTGATGGCATTTGTTCACTACTATACACAAATTGAAGTTATCTAATTTATGAATTAGATAACTTCTGATTTCATTAGGCTACGCTGGATTTACTCCAATTTAAGGAAATCGGGCTAAACGGGAGCTGGAGACGAATACAAAGCTTCAGAGGATTAATGGAGTCCTTGTCTCATCGAGTCAGTGATGCTTAAAAGTCAAAAAGCGAGCCTGTCTTAATATTTGCTGGGTAGTTATAATGTTATGGATAATTAACGTACATCTCAGCAAAGTCTTCAGACCTGCCTATAGACGTGTCTCCCCCGATTCGCCCCGTCTTGCCTTCTTCCCTGAAGCATGACAGAAGTGGGCGTGTTGTTGGAGTACAATGGGATGTTTTTAAGGAACGGTGAACCGACACAAACAAACCAAACCGTGACATACAACCAGTGATCTCGGGCGCACTACAGGAAGGACAGCTCTGCCGCCGTTGAGCGACGTCCATGCTGACAGATGGAAAAGCACAGGGATGCTTTCACACAAAGATATGCTGTAGATGGTGAATAAGAAAGATGAAATATAATTGTTTTCTTTGTTTTGGCGTCTGCTCTACCAGTTGCCAGCTCTTGTTTATCATACATTGCGCTACACGTAAGGATATCCTGTTCGACTTGTTTTAAATCGTCTGCACTGCAAGTGAAAACACAGCATAATGCTGCTCTGTCATGTTTTCTCCATTATGGCTACTGTGGGAATAAGCCCACATGCTCACTGCTTTGTAATTTTAGATTTTCTGTGATATTTCTGCATCGCCAGGATTTCAGCCTGCTAAGGTCATCATATATAGAGTTTCATGGGCCACCAATCACATGCTCTTGAGCTTTCACTCAATATGAAGACAAGCAGGTGCTGCCACCAGGGATCCTCCAACCTCTGAGGCTTCAGAGCATGATCCAACCCATTTTGTTTTAATTGCCAATAAACATGGTTGTTGTGCAGTTACTTACCTGTATGACATTAAGATTTAATAAATGTCAGCACAGTATGTCTTAGAAGGATGCATAAATATTGCATTGATTTGGGGAAAGAGAAATAAGACACCGTGTCTGGACAAAGCCGAGTGTCGCACTGTACGCATAAAGTAGGAGTCACATGATCCGCTCATAAAACTCAGCTAAAGCTTTTTAGATGTCAGAGAAATAAAAGAGGCAATCTGCAGCCGATTTAAAAACACAAGATGGATGGCTTCTTTTCTGCAAAAATTGTTTGCTGGATATCAAGCCTTCTCTGTTTTTCCCAAACACAATGGGCGCTTTTCTTTCTCTGAGAAGAGCAGCTATACTCTAATAATGCAGCTCAAGCTTAAGACTGCAAACGCTAAACAAAAGCTCTAAAACGGTGGCCTTGACTAATGTAAAGAAAGAAGGGGGAGTGAATATTGAGCCTGAAAGTGATTACAAGGACACTAAGTGTAACTCAAGAGCCCCCGGTCGCTTTACGTCTTTTTTTCCAGCAGCTATATCTCTAGGTGTGTGGAATGTCAACCAAAGTCAGCCAAAGACTTGGATGTGTAATACTGGGATTTTATGTAATAGATCAACAATATGTAATACATAACCATGCCTGTAGGTCAAAAAGTTCAGTTTTAGACGACACCTTCTTCCAGATGTTTGCTGTGTCTTCTACATGGCTTTACCCAAACTACAAATTTCTTTCTGACCCATCTTGTGTTACTTGATCTTCACTAATGTTTTCTAACAAACCACTTAACCCTTCAGAGAAAATTTATTTAGACCGACATAAAACCACAGTCGGAAGGCGTCCAAAAGCTTGATTGCATGCGCAATTTGTTGCATGGGAATTCTTCAGTGGTAACAAAGTAAACAAGTCTGAATGAAATTGTTTACCACATATTTTAGATTTGACTATTTTGTTTTAACTTCATAATTATGCACGTCAGAGAAAATCCCATTAAAACGCAATAAAGTCTGTAGTTATAAAATGAATAAATATGGATATTTTCTAAGGCAATGTGGATATTCTGTGCATTTCCCAGAACATGTACAGATACGTTTTCATCTTGCGCAGAAAGTTCAATGCAGCATCTTTTTTTGAACAGTCTGCATCCAATACCCATCATGTTCTTTCTTGATAAGAAGCAGATGAAGATCTATAGGTGAGACTCCTTCAACTCTTATGTTTGTTTTGGGCCAGTCCACATAAAAATAAAAGCTACCAAGAGCAGCCTTGAACTTTCCCGACACTTCTTGGACCAAAGGCAAACTCACCACCTCACCAAATGGAAGCAGCTGTTATCAAAACTCTTTCATCTGATGCAGCGCTTTGCGAAAATCTGTAACTCACAGACATCAATCTCGACCAAACAATCCCATTAACTTCTATCCCATACTCCTTTTTGAAACTTCCCATTTTAATTAGTTGGTGTTCTTGTTTGAAACAGACAAACCTTCCGATACATTTCACTGTTGCTCACTGCCAACTATAATGCGCCTTTCCACTGAATAGTAGGCCAAAACCACATGTGTGGACAGTTGCTCTCCATGCCTGTTACTATCCCTTCATGCCTGTTTGAGAGGACTCTGTCAGATCTCTCAATTGGCAAGAGAACAGTCGCAACAACAACAACAACAACGCCAGCGCATCTGCGCTGCTCTGCCTGTTGCTCGGGAGTCGGTACTCACTGCTTTGTACGTTGACGGTGCCAGTGGAGTTGTCCTTCCCCAGCGTGTTCTCCACCACACACGTGTAATTCCCAGAATCCTCCAGTTTCGCTCTGGTGATCTGGACTCTGGAGGATTTCCTGCGGGTGACAACACTTGCGCAGCTGAGTCAGGGGAATCAGGGCAGGGAGGAAAAGAAAAAAAAAGGTATGGAAATACAACAAGTGGGAACACGGAGAGACAAAGAGGCCGAAGAGCGATCATGGCACACGCTCATCTCTAACGTCTGATGCTTCTGTATGGCATCCAGGTTACCTAACATGTTCCTTTGCAGCTCAACTTATTTACATTTCTACTATCAATAAAGACTTTGCTATTATATTGTCAACATAAGCTCTTATTTTGGGTATTTTCTCCTCAAAGTGAGTATGTTTAACTTCAGCTCACCATTAGCCACTTTGTCAAAAAGGAGAAATTACAGGATTTAAGCACAATGAAAAGCTGTCTTTCTTCCTTTATCTTTATGCTAAATGCTTTGAGCTGCTTCTCTTAGTTATGTAAGCTTATTACAAAAAAAGATGCTGGCGACAGTAACATTATATGGCCTCTACACTAATTTAAGTCTTGGTAAGACTTCTTTGTACGAGCTAATTAAACTAGTTACTCAGCCTTTAACTAACTGCAAAATGTGGTCTGAAAGACATAGTTCAGGATTGTTGAAGTGAGGTTAAGTCATAATCCTCAGAGTAGGTCCTAACATCCTTTAGCGCATAACTAGCCTGGTGCTCTTTATTTTGTATAAATCCAGATTAGTTAGTTTTAAAGAATGAAGCTAACAGCTAATCAAAAAGGGGTCAAACTAATTATCTGAATCTAAAGACTTATCTAAGAGGCTGAGTCTGAAGTGAATGGCTAGTCCAAGAGAGGCTAAGCAAAGCTAATGGATTCAAGCTAATGGTTGGCCTAGGAGGAACCAAGAGCAAAGACAATGAGTGTTTTAAAAATAACGCTCCAATCTCAAAAACCTCTTAGCCATTTATGAGAACACTATTTTGCAAACGCTGTTGTCACACTTATTTCTATTTACATAGAAGCTGAAAGTTTTTTTAATCGGAAATGGACGTAGGTGGTGGTGCAACACCACTGGTGTATAAACAGAAGCTATGAACGAAAAATATGAAGGTTACTGCAGATTAAACTGTGGTGTAAAAAGTGAAATATCACAGTCTATGGGCTATTGTATTGATTCTTTCATTGTCTAAGTTCTTCACTAGATGGTGGCCGACTACAAGAAGATCATTTTTAGACAACGCACAACATTCTTGACAGTGTTTGGCTTACGAGAAAACGATTCTTTGTACTCACTTGCCGGGCTTGACTTTTCGACTATTCAGCTCATTACCATCTTTAAACCATCTGTAGGTTGGGGCAGGCTTTCCTGTGGCCTCACACTTCACTATAAGCTTCCTTCCCTCACCAACGACAATGGGATTCTTGATTGGTTTTATCTTTGGAGCAGCAACTAAAATGGAATAAAAAGAAGAAAAAGAAAACCTCAGTGTTAATGCAATGTAACAAAAAGAAAACATATTTCTGGTTTATGCATCATGGTTTGCTACAAAACGAGACGGGGGAGAGAGGAGAAACAGGAGCTGAGCCAGTAACCCCTCTTAATGGAGTGAGCCAACAGCTCTCTCAGGTGACCTCCAGATGTGGTCACTGGAGACATCATCAACTTCGCCTTGGACTAATAAACATGCTCATATTCACTCTGGCTTTGCTGCTACAAAAACACCTGAGGCAGTATTTAGCAAACATCCACCAGCTGAGGAGGGAGAATATGCAACCACAAATATCACGCACAATTAAAGTCAATCTGGAAATAAGAAAAGTTATAACATTGTAAAACTGGCCTGTTGTGTTTGTGAGAGCGAAAAGAAAACACGCTAAATCATAACACTCATTCTGTGCTTTCGTTCTATGATAACCATATTTGTGATGATCGCACAACATAAATCATGAAATACGTACGAAGGACACAGCAACATGTCAGCAGACAGCTGCACACATGTTTAGGTGGGGTAAGAAAAGGGGTGAGCAAGGGTCAGCCCGGGGATGGCCCCTGGTACACACACACACATCCTCCATCGCCTCCAATAACCATGAGTAACATTCACGATTTCATGCACAATCCGCACCGTGCTGTCCTGCAAAATTACAGCTGCTCGCTGCAGTTGCCTCCCTGAGACGACATTTGAATGAAGACGAACAAACCATGACAAGCAAAATGAAGTTCATGCAGGTAACAACTGGGCACCGAAATAGCATTGCACCAAATTTATCCCGTCTTGCCCTCTGTTTTTAAGAGACTGTCCTACTTCACTGACCTATTAAAAGAAGACATGTCTGCGCAGAGCCAAAAAAAAGAGGAAAAAAAAAAACAAAAAACAAATCCAATGATGTTGCAGTTTTTAAGACGTTTTGGTGGATTTAGGTTGACAGTTGTGATGGATTTAGGGTAATGTTCAGTTAGCATTCACAGAGGTATTCAGACACTTTTTCCCCCTCCGTCAGAGAAAATTTTAAACACTTAAGTGAGTTATGACAAAACAGCCATTATGATAATTTTCTACTGGATTTGAAGAAATCATCAGTTCTCGAGAGGTCACATACCTGGGAGACTTTTGCAAATGTAAATGCCAGGAACTCTTACAACAGTGAACTATTGTGCTTTCCAAAAGTATTTAATCCCCTTATGCTATTCCCATTTTGCCTTGTTGTAACCACAAATATCAACATATTTCATATGACAGACAAAGATAATTGCTGAGAGGAAAATGATGCTTGTCTTTTAAATGTTTTGTAGATCGGCATCTGAAAAGTGAGGCTTACATTTGTGTTTAGCCCCCTGAGTAAATACTGACTGAGTTCATTTTATCACATGGATTTGCACTGAAGACTTTGTTTGTTTGGATGGGGTCACTGGGCTGCTGGGAACTTGTCCCTGCAAAAAGGCAAGTATGACCACAGCATCATGCTGCCACCACCATATTTCATAGTGCGGGTGGCATGTTCGCAGTTATACGTTTTACATGTATACCAAACGTTTCCGTTTTGATTTGATCTGACCAGGGCACCTGGATAATACTTTACTGAGTTATTAAAACTTTTCACAAACAGAAATCTGAGAGGTGAGACATTCATAAGTTTACAACCTTCCTGTGTCAACACTTATAGAACCATCTGTCACTGCAATTAGAGCTGCAACTCTTATGGGTGACATCTTACCAGCTGTGCTTTTTTTTGTGTTTAACTCAATCCATATCAACCAAACTCTGACCAGTTTCTCTGCTCCTGCTGAGGAAAAGCAATCCTACAGCATGAAGCTGCCACCACCTCATTTGACTGTGGAGGTGGTGTGTTTATTATGGCAACAGTGTTGCTTTTCCAACACATTTGGCATTCAGAAGTCCTACAAGTAATTATTGAGAGTTCTGATAGTAATTAGTAGAAATAGGGGTAATATCAAAATGTAGAAAAGTTTAAGGAGAATAAAATATTTTGTAAAGCAGTGTATAAGTTTCTAAGTATGTCTCATGTTTTGCATTTAGCACTAATATTAACGAGAGAAGCATCTCTTTGCTTTCAGTACCAGAGAAAAGCTCTTTGATTCCTGATAAAAGAAATTACCATGTTATTTGATAATGCAAATAACATGGTCTGCAAAAACTTAAACCCCAGCAAAAGCTTCAAAAAGTATTTGTGTTTAATGTAATTCACAAAGTTTGAAAAGTAATATGCATTACACCTTTAAATGCAAACCAGCCTGGATATATCCAAGGAAGACTGGTATATTAATGAAGATAGCACATCCTCTGTTTAAAATAGAACAGTTTGCAAATCAAAAAATTCAAAATAGCACGCAGATCAATGAAAACATAGCCATTTTTAGCTTTATAGCGGTCACTTTGTTACTAAAATTATCCTGTTTTCATTAAGACAAGGGCCTTTCATCTACAAACAGCATGCATCTGGGAAATGTGGCTGATGATATTTGTAGCATTTGGGAAAACAAAGACAAAGAATCTAACAAGGCAGGGAAAAGGCAAGATGTACTTTTGTAATGTAGCACTTTGAAACTTTAATGAGCTTTCGGTCTCGAGATAGATATTGGTGGTGCAATTGCTCGAGGAATTGCTTCAAGATTTTGAAGTCCCAAGAGTTTGGAAATATAAAACCCCCATTAATTCAGCACAGCATAACTGCAGATCTGCTCAAAGTCATAACATTATATGGGCTGAACATATACGACATATTGCCATTTGACATCAACTCTGCAAGTGCTTCAGGTTTATTGATAGCTAGAAGCGAGGTCTAATACTGAGCCATAAAGATTTTTAGCCGTTTAACAATTTAATGCACTACATGGGAGCTGATGTTAAACAGTGCTCAACGTCCTGTGGTCTACCCTACTGACCCACCCCTAATTTTTACATTACTCTCACCAAAGGAATATACCAGCACTGTATTAGTCGCACTGTAACTGTGTAAGAGCATCTGCAAATGTCTGGAGTTTGAAAAGCTTACAAAAGTCACCGTCTTCTGCAGATATTTAAAACACAGAGAGCAGAACTTAGAAATGCCTGCGTGAGCCGACCCAAGTCTGAGAAACTGAACCTCTGCTTATGATATCTATACACACTGAACTGTGCCAGACTGAACCCGTGCATACTGCCTGAGGAAAGCCTCGTCAGTCAGGGAGCTGCAAGAATGAGGTTGCACCGACTATACGGAAAAGAAAAAAAAATGTCTGGACATGAGTCTGTCCTTGCCAAGAGAATTAGCAAAGATTTGTCCTTGGCAAGAGAAGCAACAGAAACACAGGACTCTACTTTTCATCAGTCCAGTTAGCCAGATGTGCTGGAGGGTCTGCTTCATCTGCTCAGCTTTCAGATGCTGATCAGTATCATTAAATTAATCCCCCTTGTACACATATCTAACAAAATAAAAGAATAGGTGAAGGTTTTTAGGTGAAGTTCTGTGGAATTATCAAAATATTCCCGTCCTTATAGTAGAAAGATGAAAATTGACCCTCATAATAAGTTGTGGAGGGCTAAGAAGTAATCAGACAGATTCTGTATTTTAGCAACTTAACACAACTCAGACTGAAAATGCTCTCTTCCAACAGATGAAAACCATTAACACCAAGATAGCAAGACAGCTTAGATGATGCTTTCATGCTATTTTCTTTCTGGCAATGTGGCCATTTAAAAAAAAAAAAAAAAAAAAAAAAAAAAAAAACATGTTCCGCAGGTATAAATGTCATGAAATGAAACGGATTTTGTGAAACATCAGGTCTTTGAAGTGCGAGTGCTGGTTTTAATCTCCTCCCAGTTTGAATCAAGCATGAGTATTGGGATCAAGGGTGTGGATTTCACAGTGCTCCACTCTATCAAGACAGGGTATGTTATTTTAGTGGGACGTACCTCTGTTCTCATATCTGGTTTTTCATATTTAACCGGATTAACACTCCATTAATCCTTAAAATCACTCCAATCTAAATCTGTAAGTAAAATTTACATAGTTAATAAGACTCTAATTTATGCAGCGTCTTCAAAGATGGATCTTAATGATAATTTTATAGGTGTTGTAGACATCTTAAAAACAAAAAATTGATGGTGACAACTTCACACAATGTCACCTTAAAATAGTAATATGAAGACAACAAACTACATAAAGTCAACCATCTTTAGCATAGAAAGCTGTTTAACTGAGACAGCAGTGATAAACATAATAACAGTTGTAAAAGCAGAATGTAAATATTCATTAATTTAGCAATACATTCTATAGATGTAAACATTTTCCATTTTTAAACAAATTATCAGATTCTGTCAATTACTAATCTTCTGCCAATTTGAGGATTTATTCACCGATATCTTCATACTGCAGATAAATGAACAATCCCGGTTAATAATGTCGCAGAACCTCACTCTTAAAATGTCTGAAATAACCTTTAAGGTTTCTGCACTATGCTATGATCAACTCTTGATGAAAACCAGTTGTCAATGTAACCACAAAGTCCTTTTCCATATCCTCAACGAAAAAACTGTGCAGGAGTGATGATAAACCGTGGCCCCAAGAACAGCCTGCTCCTCTCTTTTTGAAGCACAGGGGCAGCTGCAGACATGGACTATAAAAACCCAATTTGAGAATAGAAGCCTATCTGGCGTGTCAACAGCTCATGCCTTGGGTAACAGTTGGAGATCTCAGCCCACATAGCTGTTCAAAAACAAAGTTATTTGATATATTAACAATGCCTTACCCTTATTATCGAGTTAACATTTCTGTTTCATTTCCAGGAGCTTAGGAAAGGAATCTAAGGCATGCCTTTGTGTTTTTCCTTTTCCCCCCCATACAAAGTATCCCTGATTACTGCGGTGTTATGTCACCTCGCTGCACGTTGTCAAAAGACAAACCGCATTGCAAGGCAGCCAGAGGTATGCCGTTTGCATGTGGAAATGCTCCTCAGATGCCATACACTAGTTACTGTAACACAACATCTGTTCAAAAAGATCAGTTTAATAGCGTCCAGCCAAATCTGCTTTTACAAAGTGAGGACCTTGTACATTCTTGGGATTGTTTTACCTACCATCCGGAGATCCCCCAAATTACTATCAATCCTGTACTGAAACTTTTCAGCTGTGGACAAATTCAAACAGCAAACCTACTTCTAACCTTTGGAAGTAAAATTGTATTGGATACTTCATTGCCAACACCATCTTAGTTGAGATTTTTGCACGTTTGAGCCAGGTAGACAAGCTTAACAATCAATAAATTGTCTAACTATTCATACATTATCAGACTATACATGCATCATTTCTCTAGTACATTTTTTGTTACATGATGGACAATTGTCCTTCGTGTCTAAAGGACAATTCTAGGTTTTAACAGAGAATGTGAATATATCATGTGTTGAGGGGTTGTAAGGTCTGAACTGTTGCTTGAAAGTCATAGTTCTCAGTCTACAGTTTTAGTTTGTCTCTTTAAAACCCTCCCTGTGTTCAACACCTCACTCATGATGCCAAAGAGAGATGAATCACCCCATAAAAACTGAAAAAGTCAACAGGAAAAGCTAAATAATAATCTCCTTCACTTTGTGATCTCAGATCAAAAAGAGGCCAGCCGAGTTATATTTGTTTATAAGAAGCTGTTTGGAGCCAAAAATCTTGACAAGTCGTGTTGGACGATGTTTAATTGAATCAGACCATTTCACTCGTTGTATTTCAAATAACTATTGACGTGCTGTTTGCAACGGTCCACAGTACTCAAAACATGTCGGCACAAACTTCAGCTGGTAATGAATATGGTTACTTGATGTTTTCAGGGGATAAACATCTTTGTTTGTTTGCACTTGCATGATGCCAATATTACCTCGCTGAAACCTCGGCGGTGTTGAAACAGTCTGCATGAAACTCAGTTTATCAGGCTTTAAACTGAAATCAGATTTAATAATCTACTTCAGTGACTGAAATCCAGGTTCTTCACTTGGAGTATAACTAGGGATGCACCAACATACCATTTTGGTCTGACATTGATATTGCTGTGATATTGCACAGGAAATTGCACATGGTCAAAAACCAGTCCAAATCTTACTCTGCATCACCAGCACTGTTACACATTTTCCTTATGAGGCCAATACCAATTAGTTCAAATATGACTAACATCGGTCAATCCTGACATTAATGTTTCTATGTTGTGCATTACAAATTTGAATTATAAATTACAGACAGGAAACCACAAAAAGTAACTAAATGTATTCATTTTAACTAACAGTTTGGTTCCCAGCTCAAGTGATCAGTCAGCAAGAGGTTGTGACCAATAGCCAGACATGAATGTTTTTGGATACTGGGAGGAAACTGGTGTACCCAGAGAAAACGTATCCATGCCACAGAGATTTCATGCAAATGCCATACAAAAAATAAAATAAAATAAAGTCTGGAAAGAATTTCAACTCAGGACGTTTCAGATCCAAAAAGAACAGTGCCGGCCACCCAGCAGCTCACAAACCATTAGTTATTACTTTGGCAAGCAGTTCTGGAGTGGGTGGAGTCTGGGGGAAAGCCACAGCTACTTGGGAAGTTACGCACTGGAAATTAAAGGACGCCACACATTACTTGCTACCATAAGATAATGCTGTTCTGAATTTACAGATATTGTTCCATAATTCTGCAGCAGTTTGTATGTTAAGCAGACTGCAGGCTAGCTCACCTTTAAAATCATCTGCAGTTTTTACCTGCAACTGACTATTTGGGTGCTTGCAACTGAAGAAAAACTTTATTTCTTTTTTATTATTGTCACACATGAAACAACTGACTGTCAACATCCTCAGCTGGTTTGTCAATAAATAATAAATGTCACAGACAACATTATCTGTAATATTCAATATTATTTAGCAGCAGCAATGCAAAAGCTATTGCTTTGTTGATTGGAAAGAAATTATATAATTATTTACACTTTTGTTTTAAACTTTGGGTGGTGATAATGTTCTGTCGTTGTATTTAAACTCTATATTGCCAGTCCTTGTGTAATTACAATTAGCGTGTCTTTGCTGACAGTGTGGTAGTGTTGACAGTAGTCACACTTAAATCCTGCTAAAAACAGACGCTATATGAATTATGTATTGTCATAAAGAAAAAGGAGTAAATGTTACATATTCTGCTGTTATCTAAAATGTCTGTTCAAGTTAAGATTTGATCAGAATTAATCTGAATATTTCACATAAATCAGCCTGAAAAAGACTTTTTGATAGGACACATTTCAACCTCCGTCTCTTTTAATGAACACACCTAAGTGGCATTCGAAAGAATAAATAAAAATCAAAACAAATTAGAAAGTGTCACAGAGTGAAGGCATAATGATGGACTAGGTTTGTTTTCTTTGTGGAGAATCCTCTTCTTGTGAGAAACAAATGTAAGGTCACTGAGAAATAGTTGGAAGCAATCCCTCCTGCCTCCACTGACTTGTTGCTGAATAATTCAAACAGCACCACCATAAATTTAAAGGTGCAGTATTTGTTACTACATGATGAAAAGCAACAAGCGCAAAATGAACAGCCATGTCCTTACTTCCTTGAGTAATTATTGCAATCCTTGGCTACACACGCAAACCCATCCACGCAGAAAGAAACTTGTTGTGTTTTGTCTTGACATATGATAGGTGGGAGGTGCACGATTATGAATTATAACATCACGAACAGGAGCAGCGTATTTATATAGGTCAGGAAGACTGCAAAGATATCCATTACAGTTGGTGCTTAATTTTTCTTCTGCTGAGGTGCAATTTTCTTCCACTAACTAGTATTAAAAAATGAAGGCCTTCCATTGACATTTTCTAAAAACTACCAGCTTTGCAGCTACCTCACTAGTTAAAGTAGATAGATGAGGCAGCAAATACTCATGTAACAACAGATCAGACGTAAAATGACACACATCAACACTTTTTGGTTCAAAGATATCAGCTTGAATGAAAGGGCGTTTACTTCAAGAAACACCTGCAGTAAGAGGATGTATTGAAATTAATGTGAAAAAAGATTTTCACCAAAAAAGGAAAAAAAAAAAAGAAACCCAAACAAACAGAAGACCAACCTGTCTGACGCCCCCATCGCCACATTGATCTCTTTGATCACCGACTGACAGCTTCAGCAGAACGTTCCTGTTTACATACAATTATGGGTCGACACACCTAACTCAGACAGGCACGTGTACACATGCACATGCCCACACAGCATATTGTATAACTTCAAATTACGCCGCATACCGCAGCATCTATGCAAAAGTCATCCTGAAATTACATCTTTAGCATGTGGCTAGCCAATTTGGAAACATGTGAAGGAAAATTGTTCAAATATAACTTCAATTGAGCACTGCAGTATTGGCTGAAGTAAATAGATAACTCGTGTTATTTTTTTAATGAGTTAGCTAGTTTTAGCTAGCTTGTTGACTAATTAGTTAAAAGTAGATAGTGTGAACTAACGAAAAGCAACAATCCACGAATGAAATAAAAAAAAATTACACATATTCATACTCAGTCTGCTTATTTTCACAAGTTGTTCATATCGATTTTTTTTTTTCAGCAGTGAAAATCCAGCCCAGGTTACAATAAGCAAAATTTTGTACATTTACATTATCCTCTTTCACCAGTGTAAACTTAACAACAATATATCTTCAAAAACCATCATCAGTGATCGAATATATCACTTTAAGTGCTAATACAATACAACACATGTGATGCTTAAAAACACACTTAAGGAGAATGTTTTCTCTTATGACTGATAATAAAAGTTGGAAATGATGTTCCCCAGCTAGCACAGTATTGTTTGCCTTAAACAATATTCAATACATTTTGTATCTCAAAAAATGTGGTTACAAAACAACAAAAACCACAAAGGTATGAAACGATCAAAGAGGCATAATGGTTTGTGAATGTGAGCATGTTCTAATCCTGTCGGATTATTCCTCATTTGAATTATTCACTTTACTTAAAGGGACAGAATTATGTATTTTAAAGTCATTCGGCCATTTTATACCACAATCAAGTTACCTTCTCTTATAAAAATGATGTATATATTAAACATAACAAGAGAAATTTGACACCTTGAAGTTGGCCTCTATCTCTTTAAGAAGTTCCTGCTCTTTATGTTCTCAGGACATTATCACAACAATGTTGAGCCATTTTGACGTTTGCAACGTTCTGAGGAACATCAGATTGAGGAGTATTTTGTATGATAAGCTCAGCAGATGCACAGTTCCACCATGTTGTTTGCTAATTGCTACTGCCAGAGGAGCTAAATGGGCAAAGTGCAAGGGATCCACCGGGTTTGAAACTATTATAACGTATAATTTGTGTGAAATTTAGAAGGCAATAAATAAACTTTATTATTTATATATTAAGTGAAAATTACATGTAAATAATTAACATAGGTATGTTTTACATCTATGTCTTTATATCTTTTTTTTTTTTTTTTAGATCAAATAAGAAAACCAGGCTTAGTTTTGGCTCGTTCTGACCTTTTACCAGCAAGACTCCAAGATTATTATTAAATAAAACCACAAGCACAATAGTGAAAAGGGCTGTTATGAAAATAAAGAGCACATGTAGTTTAAAATTTGAATAAGACCAAAAATAGTAAACAAGGAGGAAATGAATGATGGCCTTACTTTTCAGAGGTAAGAAGTAAGATAAGTCACAGTCAAATTACAGTTATGTTTATTTGTAAAATAACTTTTTACACATAACCTGAACAACTTTGAAGACCAAAGTGTTCATGGGCTAACTGCAGAGGAGGAAGGCTATACACCTTCATCGTGCCAGTCTAAGTTGGAGTTACTAATTAATTGGTATTTTTATGTCTCGCTGTCATCCTAAACCAGCTGCTAAAATAAATCATGAGCTGTTTAAGTCAGATTAAAAAGAACACAAAGGGTTGCATGCAGTTTTCATTAATACTGCAATCTTAAAACGGCATGTGCCATATGATGTGATTTCACAGAACAAAGACGTGTAAAATAATCAAAACTAAACTTGATTAATGTTTAATATTGCGCTCCGCTACGAAGTCAAACTGACTTGTGACCTTTCTCCAACAAAGTTAGGTAAAAATTGAAACGCTAATATGAGAAAATTATAAGAATCCGGATATGTGAAAGCCCTGTTACTTACACCATGCACAGCTAGAATTCACACTTATACATTGCTATTTTAAGGTTCATCAACTTACCGGAAAAAAAAAAATCACAATGCTTATGCACCAAAATGTGTCTCGATAAACTATTATTTGAGAACTTGATGCAGCAGAATAAACATGCATTGTCCAGACTGCGGTGCACTTAGACCAGGGAAAGGAAATACATTGCGCGAATACTGTTTTTTTTTTTTCTTTTTTCATTTCATTTGCACAAGACATCCAGATTGTTCAACAAGGTCGCTATACTGCCCCCAGGTGGCTACTCATGCAATGACATATAGAAGTTTTCGTGAACCAACACCAATAAGGTTGTCCAAATAACTCAGCTTTAATTACCATGTTTAATCAAGAGTCAGATGTTTAATGAAGAGCTGAAGAAATGTCATTGAGCTTTGGAAAAAGTGTTTCCTGTCATACTTTTTGTTTTAAACAATAGGCCCCTATAAGGACACCCAATGATGGTTTGCCATAAGTAACTTTTTCTTGCAAGATAAGACTTCCATAAAATAAACCACTTTGATCATAAACTCATTGACCTTTCTCAGGCTGTGTGTAAAAGGATGAATTTTGTAAGCTGTGTATTTCACAAGTTTAGAAGCTACACTCAAATCTAGCCCGACAGCCAGCAAGTATTTCAACACTTTGTTTAAAACAATAAAACAAGCCAGATCACCAGTAGTTGGCTTACATAATGGAAGGAAACTGAAACATCTAGCAGGCTAAAAAAAAAAAAAAAAAGAAGAAGAAGACAAAAAAAGAAGAGCGACAGAAAAAAAGTTGGATTTAGAGAAAAACATCCCATTTAATCTCTGGCTTTATCTGCTGGAGGCTGACGGGGGTGACATCACCAGGTACAAAATGTCTATCAAGATGAACCCTCAAAGAGACAGTATCTGATCAAGCAAGGAATGACATGTGGAGAAACTACAGTAAAAATCAAGCCATTGTCCTTAAAGTGTCACTAAAAAGGGGGCTGGGCCTCCCCATGACCCGAGGTCAAACTAAAGTGACGTGCTGCAGCTTGTTGAACTCACTACAGAGCAACCACATTTCTACCTCTTGTGTGTGTGTGAAATACAAACAGGTCTCCAGGCTCTTTTTCTTTTCTTTTTTTTTTTTTTTTGTAAAACTAAAATCAGCTTAGGGCACATGCACAAAAAAGAAAAGTGCCGACTCTTATGCTGGATGAGTCACGGCAGACTCAATATTAAAATGAGAAGTGAAAACACTTTAGCAACCTTTGAAATATTAACCCTGTCAAACAGCACATTATGACGCAGGGTTTGCTGTCACACAGACATTACTTTTCAATTAATACCCTGTGATAGGGGATAAAACACGTGGGCTGCTCAAACTCTCCTGTTCAGCCGTTTTAAAATCTGAATTTCTTTTAGAACTTGGTCTATAATTTTTGCTGAAATAAAGAGTTGCCAAAACAAGTGCCTCTGTGTGTCTTTGGCTACTGGAAGGTAAGTTCATGTGACAACTTGGCTGCAACTTTTACAAAGCAAGGCTATAATTTCCCCTTCTTAATACAGTAATTCAATCCTAATCTTGCCCTTTTGTTTGTCCGAGTCTATTTCTGCGTCACTGTTCCTCTCTGCTGTAAACATACACAAGTTTAAACATGTAACACAGAAACTAAATTTTATTTACCTCTCGTGGGATCGTTGTCTTTTCGTCCTCTCTTACCCCCATTCTTTTTCCCTTTCCTGTCTTTCTTCTTGGGTTCTGTCATGCTGCAGTCAAATGGTAGTCCTTTTTGGAAACGTGTGGCAAATGGGCACCACCAGACTCTGAAGCTGTGAGAGCGTCTCTCTGCTCCTATATAGACTTGCACTGATCAAGGATAGCAACTCTGACAGAGAGGGAGGGACGAGGGTGGGAACAAGAAAAGCATTTCCCATTGCATGATGGCAATCAACCCTCCTATTACTGAATCTTCTAGACCCTGAAGCCGTGCGTGGAGACAGAGATGGAGAGGGTGTCCCAAGGAATCTGATCATAAATCTTCAACTTCACAACAGCGCTTCCGGAGAGCTCCGTTTCGCCATCCTGGGCAGCATCTTCTCCCCTCTACTGACCCATAGAAGAAAAGCGAAATGAGACCAGTTAAGTTATCCCCCCGCGCTCCTCTTAGCGCTGTTCACCCCACCCAGATAAGCCTGCAGACGACCTGCCCTTGCCAGGATGATGTCGGGGTCCCAGAGCAGCCTCACAGCTGGTTCCGATTTGCGGAGCGCAGATTCTGCGGATATGCGTGTGCGAGGTGCTGAATGTCAGATCACAATCTATGAAGGACTGCTGCTCAAAATTGCACTTCCTCACCTCCTCGCTCATCTGTCAGTACCTCCGCTGGTACGATGGGCAAGTTTCAGCACGCCGAGGTTCTCTGTTCACTGACGCCTCTGGCCAGTTGTCGTTATTGTCCAAGCGGCAATAAGAGTGCAAAACAGGTACAGCATGTTTTACACTGATATTGTGATATTTTTCTGTATCTTTCTTGAATCTAAAAAGCGTTATTAGCCTTGATGTTTTGTCTAGACAGTTTGGAACATTGAAAAAAAAAAAAAAAAACAGAGCAAAGGAGACACTTTGGATAAAAGGCAGACAGGACCAAGATGACGATCAGGACAATTACATCCGTGGCTCCAAAAGACAGTATGGTGACACTATAAAAGAGGGACAACTTTTCCTCTCAGGTCCATCTGACGTGTCCGCAGCAGTGACGGCTTCCTTCCAAGTCTTATTTCAACCTACCGCAGTGTCTTGTAAAAGGAAAGATTTCTTTACAGTGTCACTTACAACCACAGACTTCAATATACTTTACTAAGATTTATATAGCAGACTAATAGCAAAATAGTTATGAAGTGGAAGAATAATACTTCACAAAACCAATTTTGGTTTTCAAATAAAAATCTGAAAAGTGTGGCATGCATGTTTGTATTTGGCCCCTCCGAATCAATACTTTGTACTTTGTACTTTGTACGATACACCTCTTCTGGCCAGGGCACAATCAGCTTTGCTCATAGAGTAATCAGTCAGATTAGATGAGGAGCCACTGAGCAACAATTCTTGCCACAGACTTTGACTAGGCAATTCTAAAACATGAATATGTGTTAACTGCCATTTTTGCCCACATTCCTCCAAAGTACAATTAGTCTAGTGAAGCAAAACCAAACAATACCACTTCATTTTATTTATTTAGAGTTAGGTTTTAAAAAAATTATGCTATATTTTTTTATATATATAAAGGATATAAAAACACATAACCCATCAAAAAGTACACAATAAATGACCAAAAATGACTTTAAAAAAACCTGATCTATAACCCTGGTGTAGAAATTATACTGCCTTTATAAATTAAAACATAGCTCATTTCTACTTTGTCTTTGGTGAAAGTTACTAGAAACCTGCTTTAAGCTTCTCCACAACGGGTCCAAAGTCGACGTGAAGTCACACTTTTCAGATTTTTATTTGTGAAAAGAAATGGTGAGCCTGCATCACCTTCTTTCTCTGTTGAATTATGTCCTGCTTTGTGTGGCTCAATCACACAAAAACTCCCATAAAAACTCCAAAAGCATAAGTTGTAGTTATAATATGAGAAAATGTGGAAAAACTTCTAGAGTTGTAAATACTTTGACAAGGCACTACATATTAAAGCAAGGTTTCCTGAAATTAGGCTTCCTGCAATTCGATGCCCTGGTAAAAGTGCCAAAAGATTTTAGACAAAAAGAAACACAAGAACAACAACAGTTACTCTGAATGAAACTCATCGATGAGTCATCTGTGGGGCCATCCCGGGGTTTGTCTCTGTCAAGCCCTTGGAGGATTCTTGACGTTTCTTTCGAGTAGGCGGTATCGGCAGGGATTGAGAGGGGCAGCTCATGGGTCATGTCTTAACAGGTCACTGCACTCAGTAGCATAATCCTTATCTATGGGCTAAAGGGGTCAAAACAAGGCCAAGGTTTGAAACACCAACCGGCTCCGACGCAGTGCTTTTCCCCGAGTTCAGAAAAACAAATTGCTCTTTCCTCTGCTCTCTCCTCCTGTGGTAGTTCTCCATGATCTAATCTATCAACGGAGGACGGAGTAAGAGCTGGCAGGGGCCGCGGTGTGACGGGGATATGCTCCTGCCGCCTCGTAACGCCCTATCTTCCCAATCTCAACGCTCACTTCCTCCACTTGCCGTTTGACAAGATGGGACTTGTAGCCAGGATTGCACGTTTCTGGGTGGGCACGCAGTTTATGTGAACACACATGACGTCAAGTTGCAAAAAAAAAACAAAAAAAAATGCCTTTGAGGATGACAGTATGCAGATTTGGGAAGAGATTTTTCTGTGGAAATGTTTGTCATCTGTTGTTTTCAACATAGTAAGCATGTTTTGAAGCAAATTTATGAGACAATGCAGATGAAGCGAGGTCAGAATTACGAGAATGCACAAGAGCTGCGCATCCTCATGGTTCCACAGAATCCACATATTGACACGAAGATTCAAAATAAAAATGCATTCTACACTCTCAGTACTTTGATTTAAAGCCACCTGCCAACTTTATTTCTAAAGCTGTGACCTTTGTCAGAATAATGGGTGGTGCTCCTTTCGCATCACACTGTGTCAGTTTTTTTTTTTTTTTTTCAAACAGAAATATTTCCAAATTCCAATATTTTTATTATTTCATGGATATTTGAGAAACACTTGAATCTCCCAGGGCAGCCATTCGTAAATGCCAGCTCATCCAAAGTGCTGCCTATTTGCAAAAGCTTCTCCTTGGCACTAAATGCCTGGAAAATACATAACAGTGCCCCTTAACAGTCATATTTTCGGGCCGTGGGTGGAAGCCGAGTATCTGGAGAGAATGCATGAGGAAAACATGCAAACTCAATGCAGAAACACCCCGGGCCAGGATACAAACACTGGAGCATCTGGTCACTGAAAATGAGTTGAACTATTTTAAAAACCCACAGAAAAACAGCAACAAAAAAGAAATAACGGTTTTTCCATTTTTAAATACAGTTGGAAATTTGATAATGATAATCAATAAAACTGGAGATCCCTTCCTCCCAACTTTATGACTGAGCTTTTTGAGATCACAAAGGCACAAAGTGTGAAACAAAGTTTTCAGATAAAATAATATATCATTAAATTGTGAGATTTTCCGTTACTATTTCAAAAAAAAATCAGCAAAAATGTGGAACGGTATTAATGAAACGATTTTATGGGGATCATATTTATAAAGCCTGAAGAAAATAGGTCCAAACTTTTGATTGATACTGTGTGCGCTTGCCATAAATGCCTCACAGAACCCATCTCTGCCTGCCTCCTAATCCCTCTTTTTGCTGCTCCCAGAAAAAAAAAAAAGAGAGAGACAGCTTTCCTGTACTGTGGAGCCGAGCAGTTCACTCCTAACAGCAGCATACCTGCACATCATCACACTGATACCGCTCAACAGCACTCCTGCCCTTTCACAGCCAGGAGAGTTTATCTTTTTCGACATAATGGCTTTAAACAGCCATTAGGTTTTGTTGTTTACATCTGTCTGGACTTTTTTTCTGTCTTTCTTTTACTCCAATAGAGTGGACATGGGTGTGCTTGCATGTGTGGTGATGGTGGTTGTGGTGGTGGTGGTTGCAGAGGGGGTTGAGGGAGTTGGAGTACCGTATGGCACTTGCTTTTAACACCCATCTGCAGGTTTAATTCTCTGTGGTGAGGGAGGAGGGAAGAGGGGCGTAAAACCGCAGCAGGAGATAGAAATTAAAGAGAGATCAAACGGAATTAACACAAAAAAAAATTAAAGAGGGGGGGGGGAAATGTAAAAAGCGTGACTGAGGGATTTGAGAGCTGAACGATAAAGACCTCTACATCATATGGCAGAAAAAGCCCCACCTGCTGATTTTCACCTTTTTTAATAAGGCATCTGCCTCCTTGGCCATGCACTGAACCATGCTGTGGTAGCAAAACATAAATGCAGGCAGTCTGACTGCAGAGATAAAAAGCTGCTCATTTGGCTTTAGTGACGGTTTCGGGAGACACAAAAAAAGCACACGGTTTATAGTCAACTCTGTGAGAACTGATTATTCTGATTATTCATATGTAGTTTGAGTTTTAGATTTTTCCTCACTTCAAGAGCCCTGATTCCTAACCCGTGGGATGAGTAGTACTGGTGGTACTTTGTTTTCATTTCCAAAACTGAAATATATGAACAAGCTGAAACTTGTCCATTATGTTGTGTTGTCATTGCAATATCCCCCTACATTACACATGTTCATTGCATTTACATTGTTCACAACTCCTTCTTCTGTCTGCTAATTGGCTTGGTTGAAATTCAACTGGAGAAATCAAGTTCAATGGGAGAAATTCCAGACTGAGCGTTGAAGGGAGATGAGAACTGACCGGACAGCAACACAACGGCTGGAAGACAAACATACAGTAAATAAAGACTGAAAAATGGAGAGAGACTATTAAAAATTATATCAATATAGCACATTGCAGAGAAATAAAGGACATTTTCTATTTCCTTTTACTAGGACTGCTCTGTTGAATATGTGCATATATTCAAGACATTCAACAACTGTGAAATATATTCATTTGTATTAATGACTGTCACGTCTTACAGTAATCAGTTTTTCTACAGACTGCTGCTAATAAAAGAAAGCAGGGATGGACCGATTGCAGTTTTCTGGTTGATTACGATATTTAAAAAGTCTGACCTGCTGACACAGATTTTCTTTTGTTTTTTGTTTTGGTCTAATTATAGCAACAAAAAAAAGTTGCTAAGTTGGCAACAGTCAGTTGACTGTGACGTGCACCCGCAGAATTGACCAGCTCTCTGTCACGGGAGAGGAAAAGGGGACAGTGGCTAATTTCAAGACCTTTATGGAGGTATATTGGATCAGTGGATAAGATAAGCTTCACATGCAAGTTTCAGCTGAACTCTGATCACCCAAAATTAAATCAATCAATCAATCTGAAAAAAAAGAAGTCATTTTTAGCACCCCTCCACATGTTCCAGGTTCCTGGGGGAAAACACTGAGCATTCTTTGTAGACTAAGCGAGTGTCGCCCCCTCGGGGGAAGACCAGACAAAAATGTATGTCGGTGACACCCGAGAGTCGAAAGAACTTGTTTCTTTTTTTTCCCCAAGGTCAATTGTGCCAAATCTAAAGGTGAAAGAGTGGAGATCTGGTATGTCAAATTCAGAGTTGCTGACTCACTGACAACACTCACACCTGCACGAATAAATTTAAATTAAATCATACAACTCAAGTTCAGCTATTTGTCATGTTACAGAAATCACAGCAAGGAGGAAACAATGAAGCAGAATTTATGTGTTAAACGAGGAAGTGATGCTGGGCGGATTCGGCTCTTTGACGTTTCCTGCAGCACAAAGCTGTCACCATGGCAACCACAGTCTTAAGGGTAGCAGCGAGAGTATGTAAGAGAGAAAGAGAGAGAGGGGGGGGGGGAGAAAGGGCTGAGTGAGGATAAGAGACAAAATAGGAGATAACGTGTGAGAAATACAGCGAGAGGAAGAGCGAGAAAAGCAAAGACAGGGGAGCAGTGAAGAGCTGGAAGTGCAATGCTGAAACACAGAGAGAGAGAGAGAGAGAGAGAGAGAGAGGTATCTACTAGGCTGCTGCGCCGAATCTGTCCAATAAGAGAAATGTCTATGGGTAAGCCTGTGCCAAGCTTGCTGGGAAGCACTGCAGCAGCATCTCAGAGAGAGGAGACATGACAAACATCAGTACTGGGCATGCTCCACTCTCAAGGCCGTGGAGAAAATGAGATTTCAGCCGTATGGGTTAGTTCAGTTTCCCCCCTACCCCCTCAAGCCCCCTCCATCCCAGTCTTCCATTCACTTCACAAGCACATGACACGGCCGATCCCTTTCCAGACGTGGCCCCTCAGTGGACGTGGCTTGATTGATGCGCCTGATAAGTGATTGATGTAATCGTAAGAGGCATCTTTCCCCACTTACGGACACAGTGACTCAGATTGTGACAGGTTTGATCGGGGCTGAGAGAACCAACAGATGAGCATAGCAACACATCAGCCAATGGGGCATGATACTGCAACAACGGGCCGGGGCCACGTCTGCCTTGAACCCACACATAAACACGTACACAACGCCCTGTGACCAGATGTGATCTCTGTGCCTGCAGAACTCCCACTGGCCGTCCTCCTAATCCGGTCGGATGCAAAAGCCGAGCGGTGAATGACCCACCCCCCCGCCCACTCGTCTTTAAATTACAATTAGGAGTTTATAATGATTCCTTTTTTCTTATCGCTTTCCATCTCCTTTGTTTTTTTATTTTTTATTTTGGCTGGTCATGCTTGCTCTGCGGGCAGACATACACTCGTCAAGACAGAGATAAAACTGTGTGGTTTTCCCTGTTTCAGGCCTGGAAGATGATTCTTATCTTTGGCATCGGTCATGGTTATGTGAGGAAGTGTCTGCTTATGTGTGTGACTTTTCGTTTGCTGCAAATGCATGGGGAAAAAAAACAGAAGTCCATATATTGGCTAAGAAACGAATAGTGGCATTAAAAAAGTATTTACACCGATGGAACTTTTGAAAAGTTTCTCACTTTACAATCTATAATTTCATGTATTGTATTGGGATGAAGCAATGCACGTTGGTGAAGTTAAAAATATATATAAATCAGAGTTTAAACTGCATGTTGCATTGATCCACTGCCCAGGAACAACTATCACTTGTGTCCACCGTAAATTTGGTCCTTCTGAAAAAATAGATTAAAGAAAAACACTGTTGGAAAAAAAAGCACACACAAAGACCTATTTGCAGTCTTGCTGCAAGTAATGGAGGAGATGAAAAATGTGGAGAAAGGAGCTATATGGAGATCATGTTTATGGTGGTTCGGATGAATCTAAAGGAAAGTCTGTTGGAAGCTGCAACACAATTTTACTTGCAAAAAAAGAAAAAATAAATAAACCATGGTTTATGGTTTAACACTTTGCAATTATGTACAACTTTGTTTTAGTCTCTAACATAAAACTTCAATAAAATGCATTAAAATTTGCGGTTGGAATGTGACACAATTTGTAAAAACATTTAGAGACGTAAATAGTTCTGCAAGACACCGTAGCAGTAAAGCCAGTCGGTTATCCTTTTTTTCTTTTTTTTTTTTGTTACTATTCCAATCAATTGTAACATTGGAAATAACAAGCACTGAAATAACAGAGGTACTGCCATGTATTTTATCTACCTAACCAGAAGAGGCCTCTAAATAGAACAATTGTGGCTCACTACAACAGAACAAACATCTTTAATGACGAATGCTAAAAACACGCTCCTCTTATATGATTATCTGCTTGATCTTCTTAAGGCTGTTTGATTGAATCTCTGTCTCCTTCTCTCTGTATTTTTCCTCCTTCTAAAAGCATTTATTTTGAGTCTGTCCCTCTGTCTGTCTCTCTGCCTGTCTCCCTCCCTTCTGTTTAAGGCAGAGATAAAGAGGTTTGTGTTACTGTGAGCAGATTGACTTGAAGATAGAGGCTGGATAGCAGATCTCCTCCACCTCCTCATTCTGCTCTCTCTCTCCCGCTCTCACCCAGATGAATAGACAAACAGTCTCCCACATGCTCTCACAGTTTATCAAACACACACCCACATAGGACCGGGTCTTCGCACAAACACATATGTGCGCTCTCGCCAAAAAGAGGACTGTACGCACTCAATCTAAGTATCCTCCGGCTGACTAAGTATACACTGTCACACTCAGATCCAAACACGACCCCCTCAAACACGCACATACGCATGCAAACACGCAGGTGCATCCACAAGTAAATACTGTCGAGGAAGCTCATGAGTTTCTGATGACTTCAAAATGGACTTTTTTTTTTTTTTTTTTTTCCCACTAACTGCAAACATAAACCATTCGGTTGTGTGATGCCGTACGTCATGAACAAAATCAGCGTTTAGGACATCACATGTGAATCACAGTGTTTCCCCAGAATGGTGATTTCATTTCCATTACGCTCACATTTTCACACCTACTGAATAACTTCACTGCTTGTTGGTAATGCGTAGATTTTTTTTATTTTTAGAAGACTCAACCTAATCTTGACCCTCAAGCATACAGCAGTAGGAGTCATTTACCCCGTTTAGGTCAGAGTATGACGTGCTGCTTTTTGACATATTTTTGCCAACTTCATGTTGAAAAACAGGTTCTATCGAGGCGTTTTCTTGGTTCTGCCAGTTTGACAATAATTGGGTCTGATTCCGAAAAGTGAAATGTAACTCCAAAGAAATGTGGTTAATCATAAATTATGATGTGGAACTTTCCACATAGAGATGTCTAAACCTGTTTTGGTTGGATTGTTATTTTTCTTTGTCTTGAATTAAAGTTAAATTAAATATTAAAACAGGATTCAAAGTGTCTTCATTGAGGGTTGATTCTGTCAATTGGGTTTTCATAAAAACACAGAATTGTGAGTTTACTCAAAGGAAAACACAGGAAGGTCGTCCTATTATCAGCAGACCCCCCTCTTCAAAAACATACAAGCATCCGCTCTCTGCTTCACATTCTTTGCATCAAATCAAATTCCTCCAGCGCTCTGCACTTGTCCTTTATCTCCAGAATGTGCTTTTGGAGCAACACAAACATGTCAGGATGAGGACACTGTGAGGAGTTTCACACAGAGTCGAACCAGCATCTTGGCTACATCATTTGCATTTCTGCTTGCCCCTCTCACGGCTTATCAAAAGTATGCCTTATCTCTTTTGTTTGTTTTTCGCCAACATCGGCCTTTCCTGGAAAACAGGCCACTACGCATGTGTAAGCTTAGATCATGCCTCGGCCAGCATACGTCCAGATGAAGGCGGGCTCACATTGACTGAGCCTGATAAGTGGTCAAGAGTGCCAAGAGGGCCTCAGACAGCGCTCTGGGCCGACAGCCACAGAGCCAGAGTGGCAGTTGGGTCATCTCAAAGCGACAACATGACCGCTCGGATGGACAAAAAAAATAAATAAAAAAAACCCGGACAAGCGGGGTAAATCCCATCGTGGCAGTGAATGACAAGCATAAGAAGGAGGTCAAAGCTTTACTCAAGCTGCAACAGCTAAAGGAGAAAAACTGCTGCCATTGCTGAGCAGCTTATGGACAGAGGCATAGCATCAAATCTTTAGCTAAAAAAAAAAAAATCTATCATTAATGATATTTACCTCAAGAAGCCTTGCATGACAAAAGAAGGTCATACAAAGCATGCAGATCAGGATGAATTGATCAAATGTAGAAACATAGGCCGAAGCCTTGCCACAGTTTTTCTCATCAAACTGGAGTCTATCTGCTTCCTCGCTGCTGTCTGAAGTGGTTCCTTCATGAATGTTACAACATACAGAGTTAAAATATTGTTGTCCCAAACAGATTTAAGTTTAAAGTCATATTGGTAACACTTCATTTGAAGGGGGTTGAATAAGACTGCCATGACACTGTCATAAACACCTGTCGTGAACATGAATAAGCCTTCATGAATATTTATGACTGCTGTCATAAAGCGTTATTCGGTAAATTATGACATTTTTAATACAAAGTTGACATTATTCAAAATGTCTTTGTTATGACAACTTGACATTAACCAAGAAATCATTATTGATATAAATTTGTTATAAAAGTATTACTGATTGCACTTTAAAAATTAGGTAACTTTATGTTATTAAAGGTAAAGTTTAAACAGTAATGATTTCTTATTTGCAAAAGTCACAGAGACCGTTTCTTCTGTCAGGTTCTCTCTGATGAACACAATCTCAACACATCTCAGAGGAAGAGTTGTCAACTACTCCAATGTGAAACAAAATAAGCACATTTTGCACAACCACAACCTTCCTTTAGAAAAAAAGCCCTGCACTGTGTGAACATACGCATACATGTACATGTCCTTCCTTTTATTTTATATCTGCTAAAATTTATGTTTTTTTTTTTTTGTTTTGTTTTTTTTTTTGCTGTGAGTGTGTGAAACCAAAGATAAATCCCTTGTTTGTGCACACAGTCTTGGCCAATGAAAGCAAATGATGGTCCTGATTCTGATAAGTGAGAACAGTACAAGGCATTTATAACATTTTTAATGAATTTGAATTTGCATTCCAACGAGGCTCGTTTGTCAGATTAAAAGTACATTTAGACAATGATAACCTGGTATTGAACATTCATTTCCATGAAGACAACGTTTCTGTGTAAAAAGTACTTGTTTTTTCATTGGTCTGATGTAGTAGCCTAATCTTAAATGTTGTGTTTTCATTTGTTGCAAGTGGAATACATGATAAACTGCAGTATGTGAACTTGGCAAACCTGAACTGTTCTGCATTTATACATTCATTATAAGAAACATTGTCATTTAAGATTACTGTTTTGTGGTTTCTTGCGGTGGATATGTTGTCATGCCCTTTATAAACAATGATAAGAATGATTACCAGCATCCTAAATAAGATACAAGTGGTTCGCATAAATTATGAGAATGCCACGACTGGCTAAACATTAGCACACAGTTACTAACTAAGGAACTTTGTTGCTACATTTAGTGAGTTTTCAGACACCTCTAGCAAATATATATTTTACTTTTTTCACAAAAGCAAGCCGCAATAAATTTAATAACCTTTCTCTGCTACTGGGGACAACATGTGAAGCACCAATCAGACGTTACAGTGAGCAGCGACTAGTGCTGCCAATTTCCTTGAAGAGCAGGCAAGAGTGCGTTAGCAGCCAACATCACTAAAGCTAACATTAGCTTCCTATTAAGAACTAAAATAGGAAGGAATGTCAAGATTTTCCACATTGAGTAGAAATTGTTTAGAACGCAGTTTTTCCACTTGTCAAACATATACTGCATTTGTGAAAACAAAAAATGTCGATTGTTGGTTTTCCCCAAAATATTGCCTAAATCTTGTTCTCAGAAATCCATTATGTATCCTATTCTCTTGTGAGCTGGATGCATCATTGCCCTCATAGCAAGTAGTGACAGAAAGATGAGCTGTATCATTTTTTTAAAGGTGCATTTTTGCGTTTTTGTATTGCTGGCTAACCCATACTGGTTACTTGGCTTGTAGCCATTGGAAGCTAGGCTTGTGAGCCTAATATCAGGGAGACGGCAAGGGAACACAATGAAACATGCTTAGACAGTCCATACACGGCCCAACAGATGGGATGGAGGAAAAGCAGAAAAGGGCTTACGGAGGAGACTCTGCAGGGACTTTCTGCAACTGTGATCTTACAGACTTTTTACCAGACTTCTTTGAGGAATGTTGCTTTTTTTCATTCTGAGTAAAACAACCCCACAGTCGAGGAGTATCGATATCACAGGGGAGATATATCCCCCTTTTGTCTACATTGCTGCAGTGAGGTGATGGTTAGCGTGCTGGTCTGTGGGCCAGCTGGGACACATCTGAGTTCACCCCATGCACACACACGCACACTGAAGCTTGCTCTATGCTGCTCACTATCTTTCAACAACAAGCTGAGCAAGGACCAGACGGAAAGAGGTCCTATTTGTGCAGGAAGATAAATACACTTCTGCACCCAGTCCTGTCCGATCCAGATTAGAGCAACACAAGAATGAGCAAAGCAGCAGCACCGGTGGAAGGTCAGGAGTGAGCGCTGGCAAAAAAAAAAAAAAAGGACAGGGAAGCTGCTAAAACACACACTTCCACAACGCATTATACATGCAGGAACATTTGCAAGAAACATAGATTTGTTCTCATTATCTTGGCAGGTTTATGCTGATGAAAGGGACAAATTTGCAACCAAATATAATTTTGACATTAATTTACTTATTATTTAACTATTCAAATGAGTCATTTCCCTTTTCATATGAATACATCCTTTTGGGAGGTTTACCATCCATTTCCTTTCCTCCTAGGTTATTTTCACATGGAAAACCGTCAAAATTAATATGAATAACCTTACAGTTGTGGAAACTAGGACCGGATGTGTCGGTCTAAAGAGCTATACTTTCAATACCAAAGTAAGGATTGGTGTCAGGTTATATCAGCGTGGGGAGAATGATATTTGCGATTGCAGTTTCTCTTCCATATGTCCAACAAATTACTCAAATTTGCTGAAGTTCATACCAAGTCACATATGCAAGAATGAAAATGCCAAATATCACTTGCTTACATTTTCAATTTGAGAGCAGGACTTCATGGCTTTGCAATGTTTGCAAATATCAATATGGCTTGATATGATGAGGCTATGTGTTCACTACAACACAGAAACAATTGTGTGGAGTAGAAAAAGGTAAAAAGGGAATTATTCAATTTATTTCCTGTTACATTGCATTATATTGTAGTTGGATAATAATAATAAAAAAAACTTTTATTTGTGTGAAATCTTTGCCATGTCTTTTATCATAATCAGAATTAACTAATAGAAATCAAGTTGCCAAATTATGCAGTGATGATGATATTTCAAGAAAAAAAAATCATTGGTATCAGAATCGGTATCTGTGATACTTGCCCTGTATTTTGATACCAAAATTCTCAGTATCACAAGCATAAAAATAACACAACAGCTCCAGTCAGTGTGGTTGCTGAAACTTTGTTCAATACAGTGCCTTGCAAATGTATTTATGGGCCTTGAACATATTTTATCATGTTTCTACCACCACAAACCTCAATGTACTATTTCAGGTTTCATTTGATAGGACAACACAAAGTAGTGTATAATTATAATGTGGAAGGGAAATAATTTGTGGTTTTGAACTGTTTTGACACAAATAAAGATCTGTTGGTTGCATGCGTAGTCAGTACATAGTAGGATCGCAATTCACTGCATTTAGAGCTAATTTTAGGTTTGTCTACACCAGCTTTTTGAACATCAAGGGAAAAAAGAAATTGAGAACGTTTCTTTGCAAAATACCTAAAATAGCAGTTTCTGATCTCTCCACTCAGATCAGATGGAGAATGTCTTTGAACGGCAATTTGGAAGTCGCCACAGGTCCTGTACTGAAAACAAGCCTCATCTTTTACCACATTATACACAAATCCAAATCATTCATGAAGTACATTTAAAGGACAGAAGTTTTCCCAAAGTGCTGGACAAAACCGAGACAACTGATGGAATAAAAATCAAGACATGAAAAAAACAAAAAAAAAACATTTAAAACGAATATAAAGCACATGTGAAATTTAAACAAAAAGACGATAAAAATAGACAAAATGATATTTGAACCTCTGTCTCAACAGGTTTTCTTCCTGGACTGCCCATTATTGAGCTCCATTCATGTTCTGACCATATTTCCTTTCCCTGATAAAGGAAAACATTCCCAGAGCATGATGCTACCACCACCATGACCACTTCCTTGTGATGATTAATCCCTACTTTGTGTTAGCTTATCACGTAAAATCTCCCAAAAAATAAATTAAAGTCCGTGGCTGTAAAGTGATATTTTTCATGAAAAATAAAAGTTCAGGGGTTGTAAATACTCTTTCAAGGCACTATGTATGGAAGGCTATGTGGTGAACCTACATATGTCAAAATGTCCAATTCGTGTAGTAAATACTGAGGAATGTCTGTGTTCAGTTGTTGAAATTTTATTTCTCTGTGAGTCAGCAGTGTCATAATATTCTATCAGCTCCTCCTCTCTCTTTCATTTAATAAGACCACAGAATTAGGCAATTCATCTCGGCTCTGCCGCGATGGCGTGTTGTCACGAGCTGTGTTGAAATAAGCCTCAATTCTCCAAGCAGGAGACCCCCGCAGAGGGAAACGTGGTTTTTCTCCTGGTCCACTTCCAAACACTGCTAACAAGCCATTCCATTCTGTGTAAAGTCTTTTCATGTTAAGACACACATCAATCCACACCTACAACATACCTGAGGAAACAAACCTTCTCTCAGGATATGCACTGAGTGTGTGTGGGGCAAACATGGCCGGACATGTTCCCTGAACACACCGGGAGGCGCCCGGCAGGAGTGCCAGCAGCCCCTCTTTTCAACACTTCGGCACGGTGCACACAAACACAGTTGCCCTTTCCATGGTCCTTTTGTTCCCTGTCGTTTTGTGGGGAGTTCCTGTCATGGACGCAGTCAGCTTTCTTTTGGACATTTAGAACTGGCAAACACCAGGATGAACTCTCTGCAGTGTTCCCTGATATTTCATAAAGATTATGCGAGAGTAATCACATTTTAAAATCGCCAAACAAAAAGGAGGCACTTCTCTCCAACTACACTCTAAAAAGTGTTTTTGGCTGTAGTTCATCTTATGGACTTATTTACATTAATTTAACTTAATTCTTTTGCTTTTGCTATGACAACTTACTTTTTTGTGTTCATTTAACTCAAAACTTACAAATCTTTAACCTGAAGGAACTTTTCACTTTGACTTTACTTAAAACAATTGAGTTCAACGCCAGTTTTGTATCCTAAGTCTGACCAACTCAATTTATTATGATCATCCAACTCAATTTACTAAGTTCTTCCAACTCAATTTGCTAAGTTTTTATAACTTAATTCATAAGGGGGTTTAACATGACAAATTTAAGTCATTCTTACTCAAATCATTTATTTTGTTCTAATAAACATTTAAAATCTCTTTGATTTAATTCTACAGAAAGTCAACTCAAACTTTTAAGAAGTTCCAAACTAAATTTAAATAATATTTTTACAGTGTCATCTAAATACACAAATCTTTTCCTTAAATAACCTTTTTCACTTTGACTTTACTTGAAATAATTCAGTGTCCCACGTCTGACACCATGACTCTTACGCTTACAGGGACACATTCCCAGTAAGCGACTGTGGCTCTGTGGATAGAGCAGTCGCCTTGTAATCAGAAGGTTGACGGTTCGACTCCAGCTTCCTCCTGCCGTATGTTAATGTGTCCCCTGGGTACTTAATCTCAAGTTGCCAACCAATCTGAGCATTAAATAAATGTGTTAATATGTGCTTTCAGTGGTCAAAAGTGCTATTTAAGTTTATTTACCATTTTTGAAGTAAACTAAATGATTTGAGTAAGACTGACTTAACAAATTGAGTTGGGTGATTATAATATATTGAATTGGTTAAACTTAATAAATTTAGTTGGATAAACTTAATTGAATTGCTTGTTACCTACAGAAGCAATTCAATTAAGTTGGTTCAACTTTTTTCTTTTTAGAGTGTAGTCAACTAAGTAGCAATGCAAGCACTGTAATTGTACTGCTGAGGTAAGTGCATTTTTACTAGGATTGTATGTGATAAACCAACAGAAAGTGAAAAGAAAATTTAGCATGGTTTTGGCAGAAAAAGAATTAAAATCCGAAAGGTGCATTTGTGTTCGACGCCCCTAAAGTCAGATACCCTAAAAATAATCCCATATACATACAATCTTCCACTTCCCATCTACTATTTTAAAGTTTGCAGAGTTGATATCTACAACTTGTATGTTTACAAAATGTAATTTGAATGTCTAAGTTGTGTAGATCTACAATAACTCAAAGTCTGCGTGCATAAAGAGCCTGGCTAAAGTATTCACACTTACCAAACCACAAACTTTTATGTTACTGGTAATAAGAATAAAATAAGAATGCTTTGCCTTCACTGTTTTATTATTCATTACATTGTGTTGTTTTATCACTTGAAATCCCAATGAAATACATTGGCACTTTTCACTGTCCATACAAACCAAGGCAGCAATCATTAAACGAAAGAAGATATGTTTATGAAACCAGGCATTTTAGAACCAAATAATGGAGGAAGTTCTTTAAGTGCCGAGCAAAAATATCCCTGATTGGTGAACTATTTGAGCTAAAAACCTCAGTGTATTTTATAAGCATTTAATTTTATTTATTGACACAAAGTAGTACAATAATAAAGAAAATTATCCTTTATTTATATCTGAATAGTTTGACATGAATTTTTATTCAGTCTCCTTAAAATTTGAGCAACATTTAAAATAAGCAATACATGCATGTTTACTCTTTTTTCTATTAAATAAATTTTTAGTGTAACTTACTGAAGTTGATGTCCGAATGCAAAAATCTTGAAGAATCTCCAAGAAGTGTGAGTATTTTTGAAACAAAGCAGACTGCAGTGTTTCTTTGATATTTCATGAAGACTGTGCAAAAACTATCAGAAGAAAAGTAACTTTTTTTTGTTTGTTTCACTCATGAAACTAAAGAATGTGCATTAATGAAACTTGCCGTCTTACAACCAAATGATGAAGCAGAATATGCAAGCATCACATTGCAGAGTTATTTCATACTGGTAGTTTTTTTTTTTTTTTTTTTTTTTTGCAAGACACTGTTTGCTTGCAAATTCAGAAAGACCGACTTTATAGAAATTCAAGTTGCACACGTCAATGAGGAAGATCCAGAAAGTCGCTTGAGTCAGAGCTTGAAACAGAACTGAATTTCATCATTTCTGCAGGGCTGCATAGACAGAAAACAAAACTTTAGTGCATTTCAAGAATGCATTAACTGGTATTCATAAGCATGCAGCATGCTGCAGTTATTGTTCAGTGCTCAGGGTGATCTATTTAACATGACATGACCCTGTAGACGGAAAGAAAGCCTGGGTGTCTCAGCCTTTAAGTCAGTGATGTCACAAAGCAGGTTCATCTCAACAGATAAGACCACAAGAGGACTAGAAAGAAATGCTCGATAAGAGCGAAACAGTGGCCTGAGGCTTATATTCAATGAATCCCAAGGAGAGAGAAAGTGCAGAAGAAGGTTATCTCCTGAATTATCCTTCAGTGTCATGTTACTTCTTGTGAATCTAACTGACACCTCAGTCAGGAGATGTTGCAACGAGGAGGCGCCCGGATCTGCTCATGTTTTATTGCCAGTTAGGTTTTCTCATAAAGAGCCTTGTGATAGCTCTCTTCCCCAAGCTGCTGCTAAGGTCAATGGAGTATGCACATTTATGAAGGAAAACCCGCACCCAACGCAGATGCATAACAGAATGTCAGATATGTTTCTGGTTTACTTGATTCCGCGTGTAAGACATTTGCAAAGCAAATAGCGACAAGGTATTAAAATCCGCTGTCGATAATTTCCATTTCAGTTGCTAACCTTTCGCTATGGCTTCCAGCTAAAACCGGCTGTTCACTTCCTGGAACATCATCATCATCAGGTTATCCTCTGCCAGAAAGCTGGATAGGGATTTCTTTCATATTTTGTTTCCGGGTAGGTTTTTACAAAGCACAGAATTCCACCTTAACAAAACAAAAAAGAGGTTCACCCCTATTCTCAATAAGGCTAGTGCTTAACGCCAGTAACAAAACAATGCCCAAATGAGACTGCACTACAAGCTGACTGATACTAATCCTCTTAAAATCAGTGGATAAATCATAATAAAGAAGCCTTCCTGTCATTTATAAACCAGTTTTGTTTTTGTCTTTTTCATCCTCTGGAGCAGTATTTTTCAAAACCAGACAGATTTGACTGAAAACAAGCATGGAAGAGCTTGTCATCTCCTCCACCCCATCTTGGCATAGGGAACGTTAGATTATTCCAGCAACATGCCAAAACTATGTTGATCTCAACTTTGATTTGTGTGATCTTGACACTCCCAATCACCAGCCTTATGTTGCAGACAATTATACAGTTCATAAACAGTATCCATCAAATGCTGATCTGACTCCGTCTGGGATGATAACAAGTTCCAGAAGTTTGGCGAGGAGGTTTTTTTTCCTGCCACGGCAACCTTTTTTTTAATATTCTTTTATTGCAGTGAGTCAGGCAACCTGAACGGGCTTAAGATCACAGACACATGATCTAATGGGTATTTATTGAACCAGAACTGCCATATGCATATAAAAAGTGTTAATAGACCTGATAAAAATATTACCTATTTTTTCTGCCAGTGTTATTAGTTCAAAGTTAGAACATGAATCTACTTTTTCTTTTAACGTTTAGGACGGTCCGTGTATCCTACCATGGTAACATTTTTGCATGTTTTCTTACTTTTAACTTATTTTTAGAATATTCAATCATAAACCTGCTGATTTTTTTTTTTTTTTACAAACTGCTTTTTCTCATGCAAAACAAAATATATTTGGCAATTTCAATAAACATGCAAGGTGTCATGCAGAACATGAATAGCAGTCCATAAAAACAGCCTTAACTGTTGAAACTTGACCGCATATCGTCACATTGCAGTCACAATCTTTAATGCATCATACTGCAGTTTCTGATATAGGTGACATGGGCAACTGCCCAGGGCGGCAACTTGTTAAAAGTGATAGGGGGATATCGTTTTACAAACTAACTCTGCTTTAAGCTTCTCCTCGACGTTATCCCTTAATGTTTTCTAAATAATACAAGGTTAGACTTAATTTACTAATTAGGTGACAGCTGAAGGCACTGAATTTTTATTAAGGGGTATCAGACGCAAGGAGGTTGAAAGTAAAGACATGCTCAACTTTTCAGATTTTTATTTATAAATAAAAATCAATTATTTTGTACTTTGTGTCAGTCTGCCTCGTTAAATCCCAACAAAGTACACCGCTTGTGGCTGTGAAACCATTTCAAGGGAATGAACACTTTTGCAAGGCAGCATAAACCATTTCTGACAATGGTCAGCTGTATTGTGCTTCCTTTAGCAACAGATTTGGGACAAAATTCTGGTACAAGTTGACTGCTTAAAGGATTCATTTTTTCCAACAACCTTTCCTGCTTTGCACAGGAGAAAAAAAAATGTTTCAATAATTAATTACATCCAGTGGCTGCAGCTTGAGAAGGAAGAGTATTGCAGCCCAAGATAGCTGCAAATTACTGAATGATTCAAAAGGCTGGATAAACTTAAATTGCCTTCAAGAGCAATAGTAGAGCTGGCAGACATAAAACATGTTAAATGATATCATGAGGAATCCAATAAATACTAACAACAAAGCGAGTTTTCTCTCCGTATTTGAGATTTTGTGTTGTAGTAACGTTTCCACGGTGATTTTATTTTTGGCACTGCTCTCATATTTTTGTGCTATTAGTCCAGTTTCCCTGTTTTTCAGGAACAGTCTTAGTTAAAAATGACTTATTTCTTGCATCTTGGGGATATTCAGTAGAGAGGCAGCAATAGATGTGTTTATCTACACAAATCTCTGGATAGAGTTACTACTGGCCATCTGTTTTTCTACAGTCCAACACTGAACATGATTGTCTTTGCCCAGGAGACACCATTACGCTTAGTTTAGTCAAAGGAACACATACTCTAAGCTGCCTGCAGAATTAACTGCCCAGGTTTTACTGTAACCTTATAAAACTTGGCTCACTCCAGCGATCACGCTGGAATCCAAATGGCACTGACTTTCACAGTTGTTGCACTGGACATATCTTCCGGACTGAACTCAACTGTGGGGCTTTTGAGTTTTTTTTGACACTGTTCCAGCTCCAGGGGCCGCAGGCCTAACAACTGCTGTGACATTCCCAACGGAGTCATCCCTTCAAACTTTTTTCTTTTTCTTTTTTCTTTTTTTTTCCAGGAGTTTCTCCTGCTTCCCTATCTTGATCATATACTGCCTCATTGTGGTGAAGTCAACATTCTTCAGTGGGTCTGAACATTCAAAGCAGAGAAGCTAAGTTTTTTTTTTTTTTGCATTGTGAGCATTTTGTTTCTGCTTCTTTTCTCTGTTTATGTCAGAGTATATATAATATGTTTGTAAGAATACATCATTTATTGTGCAAGTTGCTTCATAGAAACGGCATGCCGCATTAGAGGTCAGAGAGTCACTTTGTGTTTCTTTTCTTCAAGCTTGTTGTGGAAAAATGTGATGTTACACCTATCTATCCATCCATCCATCCATCCATCCATCCATCCATCCATCCATCCATCCATCCATCCATCCATCCATCCATCCATCCATCCATCCATTTTCTGTACATCTTTGTCCCTAGTGAGTTTGGGAGGGGTACTGGTGCCTATCTCCAGCGAACGTTTCGGGCGAAAGGCGGGGTACACCCTGGACAGGTCGCCAGTCTGTCGCAGGACTTTATGCCTATCCTTGCAAAAATATTCATACTCCTTGAATCTAATGACATTTCAACACAAAATCCAGTGAACTTTGTAGAAATTGCATGGAACAGAGCAACACAAACTACAGCACAATTATAAACTGTAAGAAAAAAAAAATCATAGATGGTTCTTAAACTTGTCCGTCTGAATTCAGTTCCCTGTTCTCTAATATGCTTAAACACATCCCTCCGCCTTTGCTTGTCAGCTAATTTGATCTAAGTAAGTTTTTTTAATCCAAGTATGACTGCAGTGAATTTTTGAGTTTTCCACTAGCCATACACCAATAGCTGGCCTGCCTTTGGAGGGTCCAAAAGGAGGCTAGAGCGATGCAGAGGTGGATCAAAAAAATAAACATTTTTAATATGTCAAACAGATACGAAAAAAAAAAAAAAAAACAAGGTTCGAAAGTCCAAACACTTGAAGAAAGAATGTAAAAATTAAACAGAGCTGGAAGACTTAGCAAAGTTTGAGCACAAAACATCTTGAGTAGATCACAGGTGTCAAACTCCAGTCCTCAAGGGCCGCTGTCCTGCAGCTTTTAGATGCGCCACAGGTGCAAAACACTGAAATGAAATGGTTTAATTACCGATAAGTTCTCCAGAGCCTTGCTAATGACCTAATTATTGTAGTCAGGTGTGGTGCAGCAGAGGCACATCTAAAAGTTGCAGGGCAGTGGCCCTCCAGGAGTGGAGTTTGACACCTGTGGAGTAGATGAACCAGCAGTGAAGAACCAAAGTGGCATACTTAGATTTATTAGCTGAGTGGAGGCTGCTAAGACTGGGGAAAAGGATCAAATTACAGCAAGACAAGAACCCGAAGAGTTAATTAATAGCTAGAATGGAATGGTTGAAGCAGATTCATATGTTAGAATGGTCTAGTCAAAGTCCAGACCTAGACACACTTGAGAATCTATGCCAGGAGCTGAAAAATGTTATTATCCGATGCTCTCTCTCTCAAGTCTGACTGAGCTTAAGGTATTATGAGAAAAATAATTCAATCTTCATGTGTACAAAACTGGAAGAGACAAAATGCTATCTCATGGGGCCGAATACAAGCTTTTTCTTCTGCTTTTGTAAATAAAAATAGAAAACTATTTAACTTTCTACATCTTCTATGCAATTATGCACTGGCTTGTGTTGGCACACAGTTTATTAAATAATGGGCAATGGTTCCATGCTCATTTCTCCTCACCGATCCGAATCAAATTCTATTTGCAATATATATAAATACAACAAACCCCACTTTCATGTCATAAAATTAATTTTAAGAAAGAGATTAATGAACAATAGATAGTTGTTGTGAGATTAGTTCAAATCTGATTTGCATTCACACTGCCAGCTGACCTGGTCTTGCTGCTCCCTGAGATTTCAGCCAGCTGTCTGCAGCTCTCAGAGTTAGAATTCAGTGGGCTCAGTGAAATGGTAAGTCTCACTTACATTATTTGGGATTATTGCTTATCATTTAATTAAAATAGTGACCTTTAGTTCTTATTACTTTAAGTCTCCTTCACACCTGCCGAAACCCCCGCTGAAGTGGTGCAGAAATTTATTTTAAAACCTAAAATCATTTCCTTACTGGACGCATGGAGATTTCACTGACTTTTGTTTATAAAGGGCTGATATCCAGTGACATTAGTCTCCATGTCACTTTGCCAGACTTATACACACCTTCCCCTGACTCCTATTCAAACACATTTTACGGTCTTTCTCAAGTCGCTAGCAGTTGGGAAACATGTTCAAAGTCTTAACCAGAACAGAATTCCAGACTTGTCTTCCCAGTATTTATCCAGCAGATCTTACAGTAAGCCCATTGTCCTCTAACAGCCTAGAGCTAATTCAGTATTGCAGCATTGATATGTAATCATCCAAAGCTTTGTTTTGTTGCAAGTGTGATTAAAGGACAAGGAAACATTCAATCCATCTGTGCAAAATATCTGTCACTCGGAGAGCTTAGACCCAGAACTCAGAGCTGAACCGGCGACATTTGAGTTTCCCTTAGCACGTCTAAGTGCTAAAAATATTTTTCTAGCGATAAGAGTGACAACGGCCTCGTGTTATGTTTGCATGCTTACAGTAGGCTATAAAAACACAGCTTTGTTTTGCCTCTCTCGTGTTTTTAGGTCTTTTGGGAAACCGATCCAGATAATCTCCATGCACATATTTTCTGTTCCTGGAATTCCTTTAGCTCAGTGAGAAATCTGGATCCTTTTAAAGGAGGATTACACAAATAACAGCAAGTAATTATTTTCACATTTCATTCCTTCCTTCATATCTGAGAAGACAAATAAAATATTAAGTCTTTACATCGGCTCTGTTTTCTTTTCGAAATCAGCTTTGAGGGGATTGTTATGGGGCGATTTAGCCCACAGGCGCTACTGATCTCATCAGTGACGTTTTCACACTCTTGAAATATTCGTCAGAGGTCCACAAGGGTGAAATGCCAGACAAGCAGCTTAGACCTCATATATGACAGACTTAACCTTTATAATGTCTACAATAAGCTGTATTAGTGCTAATAAGAAAATATTTTCTTCTAAAACCAAACAATTTATAAAAATTTTCAGAAGTGAGCTGGAATTTGTTGAAGTAAATATGCCCAATTTAATGCGGTCAGGCCTAAACACTGGTTTGGTGACCATTATCAGCCAAGATTAATAAATAGCAAGTTTAAGCCTGGGTTTGAGTAAAAGTTGCTAAATATTTTTGGTCAAATGTGCTATGAAATTAAAATCAGAGCAAGAAAAATAAACATGACAAATCCTTTGCGTTGAAATGAACTGTCAACTTATTGTTTCAAATATTTAGTTTGATATCTCATCCTAAGAAAATTAAATCAGGCATTTACATATTTCTACCCTTCTTGAACCACAGTAGTGGGTCACGCAAAAGCATTTCAAGAGCCACAAGTGGCCTGTGGACCACATGTTGGACATCCCTGTTTTAAGATGTAATAAAAAACACAAAGGAAGGCTTATGAAACTTATTTTTCTCTCAAATGTGTTATGCAAAAAAAGGGGTTCCGTAAACTCTAACTTTACCGGTAAAAATGGTGAGTAAAGGCAGGAACCTTTTTTGCTTGGATTTTAATTTGCCCATGTAATATGATTTGTTAAATTTTGTCTTTGGAATGTGGAGCAAAAACCTGAATGATGGCAAGAAACTGCATAATGGACAAGAAAATGAGTGATCAATTACTGAAATGGCCATGGCCGTTTCTTTTTTTTTTTTTTTTTTCCCACACACCCTATAAATATACATCAAACTCTCCTGTCAGCTCAGGAAAGACAACTGGAGCAGACAGTCTACATAAAAGGACTAGAAAAGGTTTTGAAAAGAACATTTTTGGTACTCTAATACCATAAGAGCACACCACTAATGTCAGGTTGTTTAATTAAAAACTCTTCAAAGATAAATTTGTAGATACATACGAGTTAAATTAGCCACCAGACAAACTGTGGCGCAGAAGCAGAACCCTGAAGCCATCAGGCAGCTGTCACACATGCACAACATCCAGCTCACTGAAGCAACTCTTTCAGGTCACAGACAGATGCATAGCTCGGGGTGAAATTCAGTCTGTCTGCCACCTCAATGCAACAGCTGCGACCTGCACACACTTCATTGTGACAGATTTGCGAGGAAACGAGGCTGCTTCTTTTAAAACAGAAAAACATCACTATATCTGAAAACAAGCAAGCTAAAGAGAGGCCTCTTCAATGAAAAACAATCACAATGCTTGGTTAGTAGCAATACGGCAATCCACCACTCCACAAATTAACACGCCTACTTCTGAACACAGTCGTCAATATATTCACTGATGCAAAGATGCAACTAGTCTAAAAACAGCCACACAGGAAGAAATGGGGGGTAATAATAATACTAATAACCCTCAAACTTTCTCCCTTTGCCAAATTTCAACCATAATCTCCAAAGTATTTTTTTTTTATCATTTCTGAAATAGGACAACAGAAAGTAGTAGAAATTGAAGGCATTAGACTGAGAAAGAGGTTAACCTTCCAGCAGAACAATGCCCCTACAAACATGCCGACCTACATGACGCTGGCTCCGGCTCCAAGCGGAAGTAGAGCAAACCTCAGACAAGCAAACAGTGTAGGGGAATTCAGTGGTTACCCAAAACATTTTAAGAGTAGTTTTTTCTTGCCTGTCGTTTTTTGTCTCCATTGACGCAAAATTCTCCAAGGAGTCCTACATCAGGTCTGTAAGGCTATGTAAGGGAAACAACGGAGAAATCAACGTTAAAGCTCCAGAGGAAGATTAAGGGGCACAAAGTCTCACTAGATGTGACGGTGAAAACTGTGGCAGACACATTTTGCACGTAGAAAATGGGTGACTAATAATTTAAATAATACCTGCTTGTGAAAATCTGCCTTCAGGTAAATGCTTAAAAAAGAATAAAAATAAACTGTAGCATAAAAAGGTGCTAAAACGTAAACACAGCAGTTACTGCAGCTCGTTTTCACGCTGCTACAGCGCTACCATTGGAATTTGCACACATAAAATCAAGCATAACTATCTTCACTTATTGATCTACCAGTTACCTTCCCTTCATCACAGTTTCAATCAAGAGAACATAAGGTCGGCTGCAGGCCTTGACCCATTTCTTGCATTATTCCACACTCCGTTTGGGTTTTGGAAATGTCATAAATTGTATTCCACCCTCTACACGCTCATGTTCCCCACTGACAACACTGGACCGTGATTTCCTGTTATTTTCTTCGAAATTCGTATGACCGTTAGCGACGACAAACCCCGGTAATGTTCCTCCAGATAAGGGGCGTGTACATAGGGACAAATTGTGGGCGCTGATTGGTCAGTTTCTGACAGACCCCGTAGAATGATTGACAGGTGGCACCATTTCAATTGTGCAATTAAAACCCAGACTTAAACTCAATTAGGAATCTGCAACAAAACTTTAAAAAAAAATTATGCCCACAGATACTCTCCATCCAATCTAACCGTGCCTAAGCTATTTACAAAGCTGGTTCAGACATACCCAAACATACCCTGTAATTGCAGCAAAATGTGATTCTAGTTCTGACTCAAAGGGTGAAATATGGATGTCAAACTTTTTTGAATTTTTAGAAGCAAAAAGAAAAGATTAAAATTGAGCATTGTTTTACTTATTTGCTACTTAATAGCTTTGCACTATTTCTTGTTCTGATAAGAAAGAAAATCACACATACTTACAGTTCTGGCTGCAACCATTGGCGTTTATAAACATGTCTCTATGGGCAGTTGCCCAGGGTGGCATTAGAAATGGAGAGTACCAACAGCAGATCTAACTTACTTGCCAGTTGAGCTATGAACAAATTTGTATTGCTTTTATGCATGTGCTGTCAATAAGGAGTTGGCGCCCTCTGCTTGCACACAAAATATGACTATTTTGCATGCAGGGATGCGATACATTTTATCCCTCCTCTAAATTTAGATATCTTGCATTTGTATTGATTGGGAGTCTGCAAAAGAGATGTAAACAGGCTCCCATTCATGCAAGAACCACTACTGGTTGTAGCATGTCAAAATCTGAATGGATTCCAGGTGTATTAAAAGCACAAGAAACCCATATTAGTAATGAAACAATGTTCACCTTAATTAGTTTCACATTTCAAATATCAGACAAAACCTGACAAATACGCAAAGAAATATCCTATAGATTACACTATTTGTTTGTTATAGAAAAAAATATTATTCTATTCATCCAGAAAAAGAAAACATACATAAATTTGGAAGGACGTTTTTTTAACGTGTGTATTTTATTTATGTTTCCTTGATAGCACAGCAACAAACCACATGATGGATGTGGCACTGAACAGCGACTTGCAAATGTATTCATACACATTAAAGCTTTTTACATTTTACCATATAACTATCACAATTTTAAATTTGTTTTCTTTCAATTTTATTTGACCATAATGACACGAAACGTAAAAATGTTGTTGAGTTGGGGAAGGAAGATGTGACTGGGAAAGAAAGTGTTAGACCTGTTTTTTTCTGTGGTTATATGTAACCACATCTACAACTAATGAATGAAAATAATAATTTTAACTGGGTCCTTTAGACGCTTTGTTTCAGACAGATTGTCACAAAGGCTCGTTTTATTCCCACCTCTTTAGATTAGATTAATCTACAAAAATTCGAGAAATGACACAGCACAACAGAAAATAGTATTTTCATAGCAAAAAAATTAAAAGGTGAGATGAAAATTTGGCACAAGTAAGCATGCTCTGTGTCAGATCTTCATCTTCTTTCACTTATACTTAAATATGTGATTTTATTCTCATAGGTAGATTGTCTCTTTATTATCTCCAGGCCTGAAATCCTTTATCTTTCTCCTTTTCTTATATTCTGTCTCCTCTCTCTCTTTGTCTCTCTCTCTCTCTCACACACACACACACACACACACACATGATTGTGTACCTTCCATTGCCAGGTAAGACTGATTAAGTATGAAAAGGAAAATCGTACAAATTCCTAGAAACACTTCAAAAGACCTTCAAAGCATGGAGAACTATTGATCCAGAGCACACGAAGAGAGAGTCTGATGCAAACAAAGTCTGGCTTTTTGGAAGCAACTTTAAGACTTTTCTATCATAACCTAATGCAGCTGAATACAACCTGCATGCATTCAGTTCACCACGTCTGCAGGAGAACTCCTATTGTGGTTATCCAGCAGAGTGATTTTACATATGCTTTCTGGGTTTCTTGACCTAAACAGAGATATTGAAACACAAATTTACCAGCTAAATTAATACTAACACAGGTTTCTATGTGACTATATGATTATATTTTACTAGAAATATTTTAATTGATCAAAACAAGGTATAAAAATCATCATAAGAATCTATGATGAGAGAACGCCCTCTGAGTACAAGACTCCTTATCTCATAGGAGCTTTATGCTGAGCTGGGACAGGTGGCCGTACCAGCTTAACAACTTGCTGACAGTCCTTTATTGAAGCTGTGATGTGATATGGTTCAGTGTGGGCTACTTCTAACACAACAGAGATTAAAAGCTGCAGTAAATGAGTTAAACATCAAGGAGAAATACTAAAATGTTTTTATGAACAGGAAAACTTGCTGACAAGTCAAAAGAAAACAAACTGAATCAGTTTCCCTGGTAAAGATGGGAAAAGCCTCTTTATATAATAAATGTATATATGCTCCTGCAGAAGTATAATGTTGTTCTTGTTATTTTTTGCTGTTTTCTTTGGAAGAACCCAATCTTTGATTTGAGAACATTTTTTCATGAGGGGATGCCATTATAGGATTATTTTTATCAGTAGCAAACTTACTTTCAAGCCTACAAAATCCTGTGAAATAAATACAACATTTTTAATGTTTCCTTTTTCACAACCGTTACTGTAGTAATCCATGACCTCATATTCCCTGCCTTATTGATGTGAATGATGGAGATGACAACTTCTTTTTGCTACTCTACTTTCTAAATAGGAAAGTCAAGAGCATGAGAGAAGAGTGGAAAAGTTTTTGAATTCAACTTTGACTGCAAAGAAAATTGTTACAATTTTTGTTGGAACAATTGTTGTTTTTTTAGCAAAATTTGGGATTTTTTATTTTGTTATATCTACTTTATTTCAACGTAAAGTAGAATCTGTAATTATTTATTAACCTCTCTGTAGGAGACAGATAAGTTTGTTTTTTTTCGTTTTTTTTTTTTTTGAATGTGCATTAAAATAAAGCTAATAGGCAGGTGTAATATTCTTTCCACTGCTGTTTATATTAAGAATACATCTTTTAAGTTTGAGAGCTGAGAATATCTGGTGTAGGTTTCATAATCAGTTTCCATTAAACATGAAGTCACAGCTCCAGCTGCTCAGCAGATCACAGCTGTGGCATTCTTCTCCTTTTTATGATGTGCCATGCAGAGAAAGGTGTGTACTGCAGAGAGTCAAGTACAGCAAACACTCTCAGCGCCGATGAAGCTTTGCTTTCAAAATAACAACAGGCTGCCCTGGAAAAGACGTCTCCTTGATTGTAACTGATTTATCTCCATAATTCTGCAGCAATTAAACCTTTTAACCCAATCAATCATGCCTTGGGCAATGATACACCCCCTACGCCATCACAGTTGTTTCTGCTGATAACAACCTGGAGGGTCTTTCTAATGTTTGGCACTGTGAATCCAACATCTGTTTCTTCCAAAAGCAGCTAAACTACAGATCAATCAAACAAAGAAAGTGCTTATATTCCTTTTGTCTGTCTGAACGGAGCCCACATCCTGAGAGATCAGCAAGACTTCTGTACATATGGCGTTGTCCATTCATGGTGCAGTTTCAGTTACACTTTGCACGCAGTGGCAGAGGAGTTGAGAATCTGTTTATGAAAAAAAAGCTACTTTTCTTCCATTGACACTTTTATTTTACAAAATGGGTTTACAATGATGCTGTGTAATATCTCTCTTTTTCTTCCGCTTTCTAATTCAATTTCAGTTCAGTTGAGGTTAGAAGCGGTTGCCACCTTAAGGCACTTATCAACAAAGCCCTAGAAATGTTGTTCAAACATATCCACCTAAACAAAAACATACACCACAATTTGAAGAAATTTCCTCCCCCGAACATGTTTCACGATGTGTATGGTGCTCTTTTTGCTGATGCATAGTACTTTTTCAATGCCTTTTTAAACTATGGCCATAGAAATTTAAAGATTAGCTGAATACTAAATCTGCCTGGGGTATGGATAATTTTGAGAATAACAGAGCTTTTTGTAACCTTTTCCTTTCCGAAAGTATGTACAAATGAAAAAAAATCCCTCGAGCTTGATCAAATTCCCTCCAATTAATGGCAACAGGAAGCTGCAGAAGATTGAACTTTGAAATAAGATGAACTTTAAACTTTGGTTTGACAAAGTTTAAAGTATTTCTGTGCGTGCTTATTATGTAACTGGGGTTATTGCAGCTTCTCGTCTTCTATTCCCTCTCTTAAAGATTAATTCATTGTTTTTGCTGAAATTATATTAAAAAAATCCCATTGAATGGGGAAATAATTTGCAAATAATTTATCATGGTGTTGTTTGAAATCACACATTTTGACAAGTTTTCTCAAAAGTTTTAACAAGAATGTCTAAACTTATGAGAGTGCCTCTATATTTATTTGAGACTATTTAATATGAAAATAGTAATAGTAATGAATCTGCAAAGCTGCAGAAGTCACTTCTTCCTGCTGATAAGTACAGCTCACACCTCTATGTGTATGTGTAAAGATGCATATGGGTGAGAAGGACTTAGACTTCCAAACGCTTTAGGTATTAAAGCATTAAAGCTGGGTGTGAAACTAAAAATAGCCTAGGAACCAATTTGCTGAGGACAGCGTGATTTTCTACACGTGACAGGCAACCGGCAACACGCCGCTGTCCCTGGTGCTGAAACTGCATCCGGTAGAGGTTTTCGTCTTTATTGATAATAAATCAGAGACGTCTAATTTTGAATCATATTTATGTTGGAGCTGCAATAGAACTGGGTTAACAGTTTAAAGCATAATTTTAACACAACGCTGTACAACTGTTAAAACTGTAATTCCTCCAAAGCAACAGTGCGAGGCGCATGCCGAGGCTAATTCCGTTTCCAGAATGAGAGAGAGAAAGAGAGTTTGATTGATCATGTGGGCTATGGAAGCCTGCGAGAATTGTGGAAAATTGCTGCATAGACGCCCCTTTGGCACCTATTTTAGTGGCCAGTGACTCCAAGCCCTTCCGAGGCCAAGCAGCCAGCCTGCACCGGAACGCCGGGTATACCTGTTAACACACTCCCCCCATTCTTCCGGGTTCTGGACCTCAGAAAGGCAACATGAACTTACCGCAGTTCTCACACAAGATCCTCCCAACATCCTTCTTCAGGTTCTTCCCACTAGTGTCAACGGGCGCGAACGATGCCTTGAAAACCAAGGGCTCGTCCGTGGGGTCCATGAAAAAGATGTACTTGTGGTTCTTTTTCACTTTGGCGCACGGAGCCTCGGATCCGAACTCCCCCACGGTGACGAGCTGCTCCCGCTCCAGACCGCCGCTGTTCAGGGGCCAGACCTCCAGCACTTTGACACTCACACGGTACGGCTCCACGGACGCGTTCCCCGCAGGCGTGGACTGCACCTTGCCCTCGATCACCACGGCGGACCTGTAAGCTTGGTCCTGCAGGGAATTCAGACTCGGGGAGTAGCAGGCGAATGAGACCCCGATGAGCAGCATGGATAGATGCACCGGATCAAGCCTCATGCCGCCTGCTTTGGCTCGGTGGGGGCTGGTCGCGTTGCGGCAGGGCACTCTGGGCTGCGGGGCGATGGCGGTGGACCTGGGTTGAAGGAGGAGAAAGCGAGTAGGCTCCAGCAGTAGCACGGCAGCGCGGCGGACCTTGCATAAGTGTCCATGCCATCGGGATCCGCTGCTTTTTCCCCAAATGCTTTTCAGCGGGTAAACAGCAGCTTTTGCAGCAGGGATGACGCTGGCTTTTAAATCCAGTCACTGCTTCCTGCTAATGATAAGGCATTGTAAATGTTTCTTCTTTGTTTTTTTTAAGGAAGGAATTGTGGGCCCCCTCCCTTCTTGGTTATTCTGCCATAAGACGACGCCACTCTTTATCTTTGCCCCCAAAAATTGCAGTGGGAAGGTGCCGCTGTTATGGTTCTCCGTATCATCTGCAACGGAGGGAAGAGACGCAAAATGCTGCAGTGAAGCACAAGTTGGGGGAGCCTGATCGCAAAACAAAAGGACCCGTTTCATTCCACGAAAACAAAATGGAACAATGATAAAAAATAATAACAATAAAAAAATAAATAAAAGGAATTATTTCTGCACGCCAGCTACAGCGTTAATACGCCGCCTTCCACCGCGGCTCTCTCTCCGCCTCCCCTACCAGCCGCTGACGGAGAGAAAATAAGACCGATCGCCAAGGGGCTCCAGAAAAAAAAAAAAGAAAAAAGAAAATGCAGGATACAAGAAACCGATGGACCAAAAGGGTCTATCTCCCCCCCTTTTAATACTGCATGTCAGTCACTCCATGGTGTTTCTTCGGCGAGGATCTTTTGCTGTAATAAAACAAATGCAAATCCTAAATCCATGGCTCCCCCTCCTTACAAGCGCATCCTACTGTAGCCAAGGCATTTCGCCCCCTCCAAAAAAAAAAAAAAAAAAAAAAAAAAAAAAGAAAAAAAATCACATAGATTAACAACAGGGGGTGGAGGGAAGAAAAATGAAGCCGCATATGTAAGTCCTGGAACTATGGCGATGACTAACACTGCGAAAGCGTTTCGGAGTCTTCAGGAGACTGTTCTGAATGAGTTTTGCGTCTCATCCCATTAAGTCATGCCCTGCATTCAGGTCACATTCGCCGCTCTGCCTCGGAAATAAACTGAGGTTGACGAACCCACATTTAATCTACACATCTAATTCAGCTGCACTACAAAAGTCCACAACTAAAAAAAATAAAAAAATGACAGTTTTAGAAATAACAACAAATGTATTAAAGTTTCTCCTCTTTCTTTTTTTATATGTTTTCAGCGCAGTTTTAGGTTTGCACTTTTGCGCAGCGCTTTAAACCTCCAATCAAAATCAAATATAATCCTTTGTTTGAGGTTTGTTTGATAAATGTTATTGGAAAAAAATAACTCAGGGAAGGAAGATGAAGGTTTAGTTTGTGTGCCAAATACACTGCGGATACAGGACGCTGAAGTCAGTATTCACAAAGAGCGACATCTGCCGACCACAGTGGTCATTCAAAAATAAAAAAAAAGAGCATCCACATGGAGGACGCAGCTACGTTACTGTCACTATGCAGCTTCTCTGTAAATTTGGAGTAGTCGAAAAGTTAGATGCACTATATTCAAAGTGTTATATTTTAAATGTTTATTTCTGATTAAGTTATGATTAAGAGCTACAACTAAGGAAAACTCAAATTTCTCAGAAATGTAAGCCATCTTAAGTTAGGGTTGAAACATTTACTCTTGTCAAGCATACAGTCCACATGAAGGATGAGTCACAAAGGTCCTTGACTGAATAAGCTTCCAGTAGTTGGCTTCCAGATGGTACACTTACTTAGTGGAAAGTGTAGTGGAAGGTAAAAGTGCGATAGAAAAGATGCATGAGCAATAGATAATACTGTAACCATGACAGAATTGTGAAGTAAATGTCATTCTTACTGGAATTACTTGGCATGGACAGTCGGTCCAGGACATGGACTACAGCTGTTCCAGAATTAAAGTAAGAAGCTTCTGATCTGGGCGATGGGGAAATAGGACTGCAGTGCTGCTAAATGATTCAAAGTCTATTTTTCAGTTGAAAGTCAGTCTTGCATTTTAATAAAAAAAAAGACTAAGGCAGGGGTCTTACGTTCAATTTAGATGTGTCTCTGATTCAAAAGAAAGGAAAAGTATCAACAGAATGAATGGCAAGAATTATAAACAAAATTGAATCAAAAGTTGCTTCAAAAGTAGCTGCAGTATGTAACCTTTATAACAATATGTCTATTACATTACATTTATGAAAACATGAGACAGATGATCTGTGAACAGATCCAGCTCTTCCACTTCCTCTTATTGCCATCAGCAGAAATGGCTCCTCCCGGTCAAAAACAACCAATCACAGTTAGGAGGAGGGTCTTAGCTCAATATGCTAAAGGCAGAGAAACAGCTTAAAGTTCCAGGAAAACTGTTTATCCGCCATCATCGGTGGCCATGCAAGCTAGCCTGGACATTCGTGGCAGAGTCTGTTGTGGGGAACTAGCTGTAGGAAAGCAGAGAACAATGGGGAGGGTGTGAGCAGCACTTACACAAGAGTAATTGACAGCACTAAGACCGTCCTCTTGCCTCTGACTGGTTGTTTCTGAAGGCAGAGGAGCATGATTTTTTTCACAAGATTATCTGTCTCATATCATACTGTCATGACATGGTGGTAATTTTAACAAATATGTAAAAAAAAAAAAAAAAGGCAACAACATATTTTTAGTAAAAGACACATACTGCAGTTTTCAGATATGCTCACTGATGTGTACAGAGTATTGCATCTTTTATAATGATCTATAGTTTTCCATCAAAGAAATTTTGTTAGTTTTTCTACTTAACTATAAAATAAATCATTGAACACCTCAATTTTTTTTTACATATTTTACATGCTTTTGGGGCCATTTGGTCATACACTACCAAAGAAATCAAACATAAAAGGTATTCAAAATAAATTATTCAACAAGTGAAGGTGAAGATAAAAAAAAACTGGATTGACACATACATAAAATGTAATTATATGCTTTATTTAAAATATTTTCTGGCATTAAAAATGTCAGGTTGTCTTTTCTTTATGGAGAAACTGTATGCATTGCTCTGCTGCGATTTTGACTCATTCTTCAGCAGAAATTATTCTCTCTGATCCTCGGTTCTTTACATACATTTTCAAATTGACTTGGTCCTTTTTACAGTTTTGCTTTCTGTCAAACCAAGTAAGAGTTTCACTGGCTGCGTGTCTGGGACTACTGTTCAGAAATCCACACCTTGTTTCATCTTCAAATTTTCATAAAAAATGCCCCTGTTCATTTCTCCAATCATCCTTCCTTTGATTATATGAAGTCTGCCAGCACCATATGTGGTGGGCCAGCCCACGCCATGATGTTCCCACCTGCAAACTTCACCTTTGGCATAGTGTTTTGGTGGTGATGTGCAGGTCTATTCTTCCTCCAAACATGATGTGTGCACTGAAATCCAAAGAGTTCAACTTTGGCCACGGGTAATTGGATTACATTTTCCCAGTATTTCACTGGCTTGTTCAAATCTTCTGCAGCTTTTCCAGCTAACCTGAAGGGGATTCTTTGTTATATCGTTTAGATAAATGTAGCAAATATATGAAGGTGAAGAAAAAATGCTCTTGGAAAAAAAAGGAACTGAGTGTTGAGGAGAAACATTCAACATTTTGAAAGAAATTAATAAAAAACTGAACCAAAGTGCAAGCGAACAATACTTACAAAAATATAAGTATCATAACTAATAAATCCCTGCTTAAGTTTTGTTTGATTGATTGATTGATTTGCCATGATGAACAAATCAATCAATCAGTCAATCAGAAGCAGATTCAAAAACATGAGCCATGTTGTTGGGCCATTGAGAAAAAAAAATGTATTACTGTTTTCTACCACACTCTATCAAGTTAAATTTAAGCTCACGGAGACACAAGATTGTAAATTAAGTAGAATTTTATGAGATAATGTCTCCCAGCTCCAGCTGTTGCACATTTCCAAACATGTGATCACTTCATTGAACTGAAGACAGGCTTCCAGACCTTTGCACACTGATAAGTAATGTATGTTTGATAATTAGAGATTTATGAAAACTATTTCAACAATTTCTAAATCTGTATCAAAATCTGATTATGAATATATGATATACTTTGACACATCCACAGTTTAGCCAAGACTTACTTAGAGCATAACTCTTAAAGCTCATTAGCACACAAATTAAAGACTATATGAGGGATATGATGTTGTTATGGCTAATTCCCATGTTGAGGATATTTTAAAAGACTTTAGAGGAAATTGCTTTTTGTAGACAGATATCAGTTCATATCTGAGTTGTAACTACATCTCTAATTTACTCGTTTGGGCTTCGAGTGGCAAATAGCATTTTATTACCGATCCAACAGAGTTTAGTTGGTTCTGCTTACAAGCTGCTATAAATGGGCTGTTTTTGATGGAGATTTTTATTTTCAAACAGTTACAGTATGCCAAAAAGTTTGAGGCAGAGTCAATCAGCAGGAAGGATGGATTGTGCACCATAAATTATTGTTGTGGACATAGATATCAAATTAAGGACATGTAACACTGGTAGATGTGTAATGACATTATTTCTAAATTAAAACAAATTTCAAAGTCAAACTTAAATCATTTAAAATTATTTATAGCTAAATCTGAAAGGCCCTCGCTGGTTTGGGGGTCATTAGCAACAAGTTAGTTTGCTTATGGTTTAAGCATAAAAAATCAAGTCATTTACCGAAAGTTTATCACTGTTACTTCAATTTCCGTGTCTCTGGAGACTGCCCTCTGGGCTTCAGGCTCAGCTGCTCTCCGTGGTGCTGAAATTGCAAAATTTTAAATCAGAGCCCATAAACCGGAACTTAGCAGAGAAAAATACCAAAAATATTTGGAAGCAGTTGCTAAATGTAGTCACAGTTCAAGCTTTGTGAATGTCTCCCACACTCTTAAATGAGCTTTGCTTCTCAGTCCTCTCTTCGTGTTGCCTTTTCCATCAACCTGTTTTGTTTTTGCTTTGGTAAAACAAGCTGCTTTAGTGATGATATTTTGTGACCTGTTCTTGTGAACATTAATGACCGTCTGCTGGACAACTGTCAAAACAGCACTGCTCCATATCTTGTTTAGGCTATAACATCCCAATAACATGATATTTCTACATGGAAAGTCAATTTTATCGATATTAAATTCAAATTCAAAAATACATTATTGATCTCAAAGCAAAATTGAGATCAATAATGATCTCAGTTGTGGGTCAGTGTTGACTTCATTAATTTTGAGCCATAATTATCCAATTTAGATTACATAAATACTTGAACTATCACCATTTGTGAACTGGATGTAATGACGAGTTTCTTTTTTTTTTTTTTTTATGAATTACTAAAATAAGCTAACTTTCTCATGATAGTCTGAATTATTGACATGAACTTGTCAATTCCAAACTTATCTTCCTCCACAGACCCTTAGATCAGCTGACCAGCTGCTTTTAGTTGCCCCCCCAGCCCCCTGCCCCCAAAAATACAAAAATTAAGAGTCAATGGAGATTTAGAGTAGATCTGACCTTTTCTGTTTTGGCTACTAAACTTTGAAACTTTTTTTTAAATCTATTTTATTATTGTGCAGCACCTTGGGCAAACTTGCTAAATGTTCTTCACAATAAATTAGATTAGTACAAATTTAGACAAGTGGAGTGGTAGGAACTGGCAGACTTAACTGTGGACACCCAAAATTATATTTTGTTTTGGGTATCATGTAGCCTGAACACTAAAGCATTACAATATCCTCAGGAAATGCAGGAGAATGTAGAATAATTCTCACTAGAAGGTGACGTAAATTAAGACAGGAGTCATTAAAAAGCTCAAAAATTTACAAGTACCCCTTACCTTTATGCATATTTCCTACCTACCTGTTACCATTTTCAAGCAAAGCCTGCAATTCATCTCCTCCACCAAAGTGAGGCGTCGTTCACCACTTTACGTGTTGACATCAGCGGCACAACGTGCGGCGCCGAACTTGTGCGTGTGTCGTTCGGCGTGCCACGACTCGCCGTTTCTGGTCCATCTTGTGAAGCAGGCAGATGCAGTGTTGTGTGCTGCTAAAGAAGGGGCCGTCCGAGCGTCTGTACATGAGTCCTCCGCCTCGTCTCGCCGCTTGGGTTGCGCTGTCCAGGTTGTAAAGGCCTCTCAGCCCCGCAGACGGAGCTGCGGTGGGGAAAGAAAGGTAAGGTTACAGCAGGAATGCCACGGTCTGTGGAACGAAATTCTGTGCGTATAGTTGCGATTTGGGATATTGTAGCCGTCCTGTCGAAGTGCCCTGACGTGCGACCAAGCATATGACAGCGCTCTGCAGAGTTTCCAAAGCATGACATCTCAACATATGGCTGATCGGGAGCAGCGACGGAGCTGTCGTCTGGAGCGTCGCCACGCAGCATTTCAGTGCTGGGATGGATGTAGGGCAAAACTTTGTGAGCAGATTACGGGGGTTGGCTTCCACTAACTGCGACAGCACCTTATTACTGAGACAGAAGCCCGTTTTGGATCCGAATGGAAATACTTTTTGTCCACCATTAAAAAAAACACCTCCATAAATATTAGGTGAGCCACTGACAGCATGTAAATAAGTGGATAGGTTGGTTGTTCGTATACTGGAGCAGTAAATGAATCAGCCAGCAAGGAAAGAAAGCAAGGAAGAAGGGAGGGGGAATAAAATGCAGGGTCTGTGAAACAAATATGTTGACCAGGTTTTTGGATCCAAAACTCTGCTGAAGTTTGGTTGTTTCCTTGCCCAGTTTATGTGCAGTGGGCAAAACGTCGCGGTGTTCATAAAACCGAAGTTATACGCTTGAGAAACGTTAATTACACAACAATTAGACTAATGTATGTCACAGTTGTCTTCTATAAATAAATAAATAAAATAAATAAATGTAAAAAAAAAATCCCGCTTATTGTAGGCTATGTAAACGTTTAAAAACAATACACGTATTTTTTAAAACTAAAATAAATAAATACATATCTGACGCCTTGTCATAATTAACAATTTTAACACGGAAACTATAATGTTTCATTTTATACCTGCTTCACGGATCATTCTTGGACAACATCCAGTATAAAACGAGCGTTTTCGCACTCTAAAATATTAATACGCCATGAAATATTTTAGACTGGGATTTAGAAAGATGCAGGTATGAAAAGGTTAAATAAAGGTTAAATAAGGAAATTTAACAAAAGAAAACTGATCAAATCTCTCTATAGGCCTTCAACATACAGACGCAGCGCATCTGAAAAATTTAATTCAGACATCGAGTTATTAATTTATTTTACTTACTTGCATAGACTTCCATTGATAAAAAATATATATATGAATGAGCCATCACTTAAGATATTTACAATATCAGAATTTTTATTGCTCTGAGTAGCAAAAATAATTATTTGCGTTTAAAAATATTTATTTTGTGTTTTTTTGTAATTTTGTAATTTTTTAAATCTTTTGCTTAATATTTTATTCCTCATTAACAATTTTTTAAAAACAAATTTTGGATATAAAACTGTGAAAAAAGTTTCATATCTAAGCAATTAGCAGTATTGTTTGGATGTTAGGGACCTTCAAAGTACTTTTGGAAAGCGTACATAAATATTTCCTTTCAGCAGAAAATACTGAATTACTCTTTTATGACATGGCCTTCGATGTACGTAAAATTTTTGATTGCTATAATTATTGAAAGTAACTTATATTAACAGATAAATGTGAAAAGGAGAAAAAAAGAGGAGACGGTGACCACATAGTCAATGTTTGGGCCAAAAAATAATCACGTTTATTTATTTATTTATTAAATAATTTTAATCTCCTGTGTCGGTGCTCACACACTTCATATACATTTTATTCAACTCAGTGAATCGGCCTGTTGGCGATGTGATCTACTATTGTTATCCTTTGTTTTATTCTCAGAAATGAATTTTATTTCAACATGAATTGAAGCACGGCAAAAACATCTGCTTAAAAGTGCATTTAAAACACATTTAAAATATTTCAAATAAAAATTAACCAACGGTTAATCATGTAGTGGACCAGAAACAGCTATGTATATTTTTCAACCTAATATTTTTATTTAGGTTGAAATAAAAATATTATATATTTTTTACATTTTTAGTTATTTGTTGTTGTTTCATTTTATTATAAAAGCTCTATTAGTTCTAGTTGAATAGTTGGGTGCGACAGTGTGCAGAAAAAAAATGTGCTCCAGTTAATAAGCGTCCTTCGAGAAAGGGGGGTAGAACAGCGTCTATAGGCTGCAGATTATTTATTTATTTATTTTTAGCTTTCTTTTTTGTGTGTGCTATGAAGGAGATTCGTCGCCCAATTAGCTAGTTTAGACAACAAATATACAAATTACTTATCATATGAATATTCATTCAAAGTTGACCGCGCCTTTTGCCAAAATGTGACTTAACTGACAAATGCTACTGGTCGTGGTTCAACTGCACAGCAGGGCGTGTGGTGTCACTCAGCAGACATTTACAAAGAAAGATCTGTCACCTGATTCGTGAGTCTGGAAAGCCCGCATGTATAACGGCTCGTAAACGATGTGCGGCCAAACAGCGGGGAGGAGAGAGGCCTCTGTGCTGATTAAAGGGCCCAAGCAATGTGGCAACAGCCAATATCAATACGGCGGCAGGCTCTATTGGCTTTAAAGTAAATATTAAAATAAATAAGGTTTTTTATTTCCCAAAGCGCGGGTTGAGGTTACAAGCGTACCATAACTGTTCAGTTTAAAATGGAGGGGCACCTGAATGAACGCACCGAATCAGACTGTCGGATTCTGCTAATTTCTTGCTTTGACTTGTTTTTAGAGAAAGTTACTTAATGACTCACTGTAGCCATGCCAAGATCATTATGGAAGTGTCTGAAGATTCCCTATAAATGGAGAATATTTATAATTTCATAATAAGTCATCCTGCTGACTCTACTGGAAAAGAGAGGTGGGGCTTATCTGTTTAGCAGACACAGAACGCCACATCTCTGCCGCCAGAAACAGACATGATTGGACTGACGATTTAATTTTTAATTTTTTTATTTATTTATTTTTGCCTTAATGTGCCCACAGGGTATTGTGAAACGAAAACGCGATTTAAAGAAACAGCCTTGAGGCAATTCCAACCTTTGATATGATTTTGAAAAGACTTGAAAAACACACATTTTATATATACTGCTCAAAAAAATAAAGGGAACACTTAAACAACACAATATAACTCAACTATGACCTGCTGGAGGTCATTTTTGTTTGATTTTGTTGTCAGCACATTCAACTTTGTACAGAACAAAGTATTCAATGAGAATATTTCATTAATTCAGATCTAGGATGTGTTATTTGAATATTTCATTCATTCAGATCTAGGATGTGTTATTTGAGTGTTCCCTTTATTTTTTTGAGCAGTGTATATAGTTTCGTGGCATAATATTTTAGCTAGTTAACTATAAAATCAAATGCTTTTCAGGTAATCAGCATTAGAAAAAGAAACTGGGGTCTTCCCACAAAGAAAAAGTACCTGTTCTTTCGTCAAGTTCCCTGAAGAATCGAAATTGATATTAATCTGTGGAATTCGTAAGTTTCGTTTCTCTTGAAGCGAAAATATAGCTCCTGACATTAGGAAAACACCGGGAGATGGAGAACTCAGCAGCAGTATTCGATCTGCATTAACGCACCCTCCCTTTCCCTTTCCTCGCTGTTTTATACCTCTGTGTAGATCTCGCGAGAGCTCCGAGCACGGGCTCAGCTGGCCGTGGCTTTGCAGCAGACGGAGGGAGAAGGCAGGCGAGGCAGGCAGGCAGCATCATGGCGGACAGAGACAGTGGAAGTGAGCAGGGAGGAGCGGCCACGGGCCCAGGCTTCGGCTCCATGCACCTAGCGGCAGGAGGGGCGGGCTCGGCTTCCGGGCTACAGCATGAGACGCAGGAGCTGGCGTCAAAGCGGGTCGACATCCAGAACAAGCGCTTCTATTTGGACGTTAAGCAGAACGCGAAGGGCCGCTTCTTGAAGATAGCCGAAGTCGGGGCCGGCGGAAACAAGAGCCGCCTCACTCTCTCCATGTCCGTGGCGGTCGAGTTCCGAGACTACTTGGGGGACTTCATCGAGCACTACGCCCAGCTGGGACCGAGCAACCCTGGGATGGTACAGGACGAACCCAGGCGGGCGCTGAAAAGTGAGTTCCTGGTCCGGGAGAATCGGAAATACTATATGGATCTGAAAGAGAACCAGAGAGGACGGTTTCTGCGGATCAGACAGACCGTTAACCGGGGGCCCGGGTTGGGATCGACGCAAGGCCAGACGATCGCTCTGCCCGCACAGGGACTTATTGAGTTTCGCGACGCTCTGGCTAAACTTATTGACGATTACGGCGTAGAGGACGAGCCCGCGGAGCTGCCGGAGGGATCGTCGTTGACTGTGGACAACAAGAGGTTTTTCTTCGACGTCGGCTCCAATAAGTACGGCGTGTTTATGAGGGTGAGCGAGGTGAAGCCCACCTACCGCAACTCTATCACGGTGCCCTACAAAGTGTGGTCCAAATTCGGGAATACTTTCTGTAAATACGCCGAGGAGATGAAGAAGATCCAGGAGAAGCAGCGGGAGAAAAGGGCATGCGAGCTGCAGCAACAAGAGGAGATGCAGGCGGACGATGGGGACGAGGATTGATAATAGAGAAAACGTGCAAGAGTAATGAAAAATAACAAGAGAATTAAAGTAAAAACTCTACTGTATAAAGAAAGAATCTAAATATTTTAACTGTAAAGGTTTAACTCCAAGGGAGCATCACTCTCAGTATAAGAAACCACAACCTGACAGTTATGACATGTTGTCACTCATCGCTGGATGTTACCCCACTTATCACCATTAATACAGTAACAGGCTGCTAAACAAAGTAATAACATTATATTTGAACATTGATTCCTACTTGACAAACAATATTGAACGGAGTGTTTATTTCCCTTATTAACAGAGAACTTTTGTACCAGTTAAAGCTATTGTTAAAAAAAAAGGAGAAAAAAAAAGTGTTTGCAATGTTCAAACGGAAATATGAGGGGGGTTGGGGGTCCTTTACATGTGAGCTAATGACTTCAGCACAAATCAGATATTTTAATTTTTCAAAAAACAAAATTCCAAATCTTTGTAAAAGATTGTCACATGTACTTGCCATCCTATTTACCTTTACCTGTGAGTAGAGATGTGTTTACACATAAATCATATATGAGGGCTAGGCCTGCTATGGAAACTGGTTAGATGTCATGCAGTATATAAAAAAAAAGGAATATATAGGCATTTTCATGAAATGAAATAAGTGCTATCCTTGTTGTGCAATATGCATTTCAGATAAATCGATTTATATTGAACTGGTCAACAGTTGACATGGCCGTTGCTAGAGGCATTCAAAGAAATATAGATATTGTAATTTTTCTTTTTGTTTGCGTTGAAATTGTTGCCATCCAGATGGATATATTATAGACTACCTTTCTGTCTCGTTGATGCAATGTGGTAATTATAAAAGGTACGTTACGTGTATTTGGTAGAGGAAATGCGGTGACAACATGTAGCAATTTGCCCTATTTGCAAATTATTTAACCTTACACATGAGCTGTGCTAATTGGCCCAGTTAAATGCAGAGACGCATTGAAATGAGTGGAAATGGAGATGCACCGATCGCGATTGATGGTTTTCTTTAAAATCCAACCAGCCAATTCTTTTGTGTTTATCACAGTCTGTTAGAAATTACAGGCATTATATTTTTTCTGATGTCTTCTAGATGTACTTTTTAAAGTGTTAAAAAGAATTTAAAAGTACATGCTATTTGTTGATGAGTTTTTTTTTTAAGCACTTAGAGAATGGAAAAGCTCCCTTCCCCCGCCCCCATTATTTGACCTGCATATAACCGATCAGAGTCGATCACGGCACAGTCGTCTGATTCCGATCGATTGTTTGGTGCATCTCGACCCTAAAAGTTACATTTTGTCGACATGTTTAGTTTTTAGAGATGCACCCGATCACTTTTTATTTCGGCCAGTACCGTTTTGTGACTTTCTGTGAACTCCGACATGCGGATGTTTAACAGACTCCAGATTGCAACGTGTGCCGTTAGCTTTTGGTGAGGAGAGGTCTGGGTAAATGATCGGTGCATCTCTATCTGAAACATCTTTTCGTGATCTTGTTCAGTCGTAAGAGTCTACATGGTGCCATTGAGTGCTATTGCTGCATGTTAACCTGCATTATATGAACCGTTTCATTGATACGAATCTCAAGTTTGAGTACTTTATCCAAAAGGCTTCGGCATAGTTAAAGCAGAAATGATAATCAGAATATCACCGTTGGTTTAGAAGGAGGGCCCCCCCCACCCACCCACCCCTAAGGGGAGCACCTGGCTCAGCTGAGGAGGAGGAAGATGATGATGAGGAGGGGGTTTAGTCACCTGTTGGTGGTTCTCCAACTTTAGCCCTACACGTTTGAGGCCTGAGGGGTTACTTTGGATGCACGCTTGCAGCTTTACGTCAGATTTGGGATTGGAGGCAGTCTGGTCTATTTGTAAATATTCGGGCTGCCACTTGTTAAAAAGACTGGTTCTGGAACCAGTTCAGTCGCATCTCATAGATGTTCGATAGCAGTTTTATAAACTCTTTTTGTCAGTAAACTCCAGAGAAACTGGCAACAATCAGATTATTTCAGATTTACCTCATCATTGAATCAAACGACTGCTCCCGCCTTCCAATTGACTGGAAACCAGCAAAACTAGACTGTCCTTTTCCTTGACCACCTTATTTTTTTTTTTTTTCGGGAGCGTCCGGATTGAAGCCTAAACCACACCTGTACGGGGGAGCGTCCACTTTGAGCATGTAAAACAACCTGGTGCCTTACACACTCCGCATGCTTACACGCTGGCCTGGTGCTTTGGATTGCAGTTTTAGCTTTTCTTTTCCTTCTTCTTCTGCTTCTTCTTCTTCTTCCAGTTTTGTCTCAGCCCCCTTGTGTGCTAGCGCACGACTCGTGGTGCTAAAAGGGTTTGCTACAAATCCTGGGAGCAGAATTCTTAACTCTCTTTCTGCTACCTTCCTTTCTTCCCTATATAACTCCATTGCCATCCCCTTTTTAGCCATCCACGCATCGGCCTACATGTAAACATGGAAGGGGGTGGTCACCTCGATGCAAGACGATGCAGAGGAGCAGGCTTGTGTCTCGCTGAGCGGGGGCTAATTGTGTGAAATAAGACCTCGGCGGTAAGCCCCCACCCCACTTAAATTGCTAATTTTCCAGCTGAAATGGTTAAGTGGTGGTTATATGTGACAGTAAACGGGGAGTAGCGAACATAATTTTTTTGTTTTTCCTCTTAATTTAAATGTAACTACCTTTTCAGCATTATTCCACTTTATTTGTGATTTTTGGACTGTTTTTTTTTTTTTTTTTTTTTTTTGCCCATAAAAGAAAGAGATATATCTATTTTATTTTTTTGTTTTCCTGTGCAACATTTCATCACTGTGTGCAATATCATATGTGCCAATGGTGGCAATATATGTATATCAATTAAATATATGATTATAATTTGAAAAGCATGTGACTGAATTCCATGTGTTTTTCTCATGAAGGAGTCGTACGCCTTTATTTGCACTCGAAGTTTCACCCTGGAGAGAGAGAAAAGAAAAAAAAAAGCGGAAACCAAGGGTCTTAGCAGCCTGTTGGGTCAAGCAGTTCACTTATGTACTTTAACTTGAAACAGAACATTGTCACTGCAAGCGTGCCCCTCTAAGAAAAGGGTCGTGGGTTGTTGAAGATAGACTTTAAACATCCAAATGGAGGTTGTTCTTGTTTTTGTTTTGTTTGTTTTTTTATGGAAAAAAGAAGAAGAAGAAATCTCCATTTTTAGCTTTAAGCTAAGAAAAGGTGCTTCAGTCTAATCCTCATTAAGATGTATGGTGAACTGTCTTCAGTGGTTGTTGTGTGTAGCACTTTGCTTTTCCCAGGTTAATGAAACGCCTGACCAATACTTGTTTAACAATGATCTCATCAAAGAATGTCGTTTTCTCTCTTATGTTGCCTCTTTTTTTTTTTGTTCAGATGATATATATATATAAATATATGATTTGCTCATTTGATGCATTAAGTATAATTTATGTACATTTGACAAATTTAAAAGAAAGAATAAATTTATTTCTCCCACTCAGGGGGAAACTACATTAAAAAAAAGATGTATGTCTTTTTTTCCCCCCCCACCTCCATTTTTTGTTTCCTGTGCAGGAGGTTCGAGGAGCAAGAAAAAGTTTATTTTTGATGTAGTGTTGTCTACAATGTCTGAATCTGCGTTTGCAATGATACTAATTACTAAAGCTTAATTTTACAGCCTCCAACATGCAAACCTTTCAACTATTTAATGACTTATGTCTTCTTGGAAAATTTCAAAGTACTGTATATGTAATAAATGTCAGGCTGTAAAATAAAGCATTACTTTGTTCTCTAATCATCTGGACTGACTGGGATTTGTCAGTCACGACTCGTGACTTGTGGGATTTGTGGTCCTCTGCATTCAATCATATTTCTGTTTTACCTTTTAATGCTTGATACAAAACACAAGTTTAAAAAAAAAAAATCTCTAGCTCAATTGTTTTTGACAAGATATTTATCTCTTTACACGATTATATTGCTGAAACAATGTCCAGACTTTCAAGAGTCAAAAAAAAATATTTTCTTTTGAATTATTTTAATTCAGCAACATATGATGGCATTTGAGAAAGAACATCCTGTTTAAGGATGTGCTACTGAATCCTAATTGGATTTAAGTCCAGACTGACTGTTGGTAGAGTTTTTGTTATTTTACTAAATCCTTGGAAATTCTTATATGGAAGATATACCTTGCAAAAAATTCTTTTTTTTCTCTCTGGACTTCATGGAACATTTTCCCAAAAGTCTTGGGGATCATGAAAATGTTTTATGGCAAAAATTAAATGGTACTTTATGCATTTTTGGTTGCTTAGAACCTTTTATATTTTTAAAGGATTTTAAGCTCCATTAGAAGGGACACGCAGCTTTTGAACTGTTGAATAAAACTTGTACTTATCACCTGTATCACTTGTGTTAGCCGCTAGATGGCGGAAATCAGGAACAGGACTCAATGCAGTATGGTTTGATGACGGTGACATTTTTAGAGACATGGGTCTCAGAAATACTCTTGACAGAAATGATATAGTTTAGAAATGATTGGTTTTAGGGTCAAAATACAATAACAAGGTGATGATGACTCACGGCACACGCAAGTTTATTTCAGAAAATCATTTAATTGATTTCTGCTTCCAATCGCATTTGGCTCTTCACAATGCATTCTGAAAAAACACAGAAACCTAAAGTACACCTGTACTACCCTGCCAAAGCGACCACGGTGAGTGTTTCATGCATATTCGCGGGCCTTTCTGTAGAATCTTTATCATGAAATTGTTTAAACTGTTTAAACTTAGTATTGAAATGAACACGAGGAAGGCATGCTGAATCAAGACTCTTTTCAGCAAAGACGCTAACTAATGTTTATCCCAACACGACTCGCTATGTAGGCTCTGGGTTGAACTCTTAGCAGGTTTTAGTTTGAAACAGAAAGGACATGTCGACAGTAGGCCGTGATGGGAGGTCAAATTTATATTTTATTTCAGTTGAAAATTACCTCTGTCAACTCATGGTCCTGCTACACCTTCTCAGTTCAAATTGGATGCTTTTTGCTTTGATGCAGGTACCTGCTTCCATATTTATTTGTGGTGACATGGTCAACATTTATGCAGTCATGAGGTGGTAGTATGTGTGCGAGGAGCGATGATTTTGTTCATAATGTCGCTGCCATTTTTTGTAAATTAACTTTAATTCTCCGCTGTTGTCGGGGCCAGGCTTTGCCAGTGACGTAATTCATTGCAGGGACATTTTCTTTACGGCCGCTAGATGGCGACCTTTACCTATGAATGACTGGCTAAGCGAAAGTTCTAACTCGACATTTCAGCCAATAGTAGGAACCTTTTAGAAGATCGATTTGTTAGGAGACGTTATGGAGCAAAGGGAAATATTATTCATTCGTGTTTCATCAGATATGTATGATTAATGTTTGTTCTACAGTATGGTGTAAAGTTACAGTATTTCGCCTGCAATGGTTACATTGTATTTACAAATCTTTTTGAAATGCCAAAACTTGACCTAATTTAGCTACATTTCACAGCAGTAGTGACATTTTCCGAAAATAAAAGTAAAACCAATTTTTAACAAGGTACTTAAAAGAAATGAAATAGATCAAAAATGTTTCTTTGTTTTTGCCAGTTTTATTTTGTTATTTATTTTTTAGTAGCATGTTTTTGTTTATTTTTATCTCTTCTTTTCTTATCAAGAAAATATGTGTTTTTTTCTGGAACCTTGCTGTATTTTGTTGATTGTTTATTTATGTTCCCAGGTTAAGATTTGCAAAAAGATCTTATTAAATTTTTACTGCTAAGACGTAACATCTCATAATGCTTTTAGTTTGAGGACGTATGTGTAATTTTAAAAATGTTATTTTATCACCCCAGATGATGTGCAGAAAGCTTTAAAAAAAAAAAAAAGAAATACCGTTTTATTGTGTCACTTTTCAAAAGCCTGATAGAGTCCAATAAGGTGCCAATAATTCTGCAGGGTGTCGTATGTATTTATCCTTTCGGTCAGTTTTAGCAGCTCTACTTTAGTTATGATCAGGCTGAATTCCAGATGTGAGCTGCAATCTTTAAATGAAGAGGTTTTCTTCTCATCTCCTCTTTTTAATATTCCTAAAATGTGAGATCAGTTTCCTGGATTGCAGTCTTCCAGTTATTTGAGATATATGTGTATCTATCTGTGTGTGTGTGTGTGTGTGTGTGTGTGTGAGAGAGAGAGAGCAAGCGAGCGAGCCCGTGGAGAGGGCGGGCGGGAGGGAGAACCGTGGAATGCTGTGATGTCATCAGCCAGTCACACACACAAAGACGAGGAGGACCCACAGGCTCTCTGACTCTCAGCTCAGTTAGCACACTGTGCTGTGGAGCGGCGGCTCTCTACATCCCACTGTGAGTACTTGAACAAATTCTACCCTTTATACCTTCTGTTGTTCTATCACTCACTTTCCTCCCTCACATTTCCTGTTTCCCCCCCCCCTGGGTTTCCCCTCTAAATCCCCCCACCACCACCACCCCTCCTCCTCTGCAGTGTGTAGCAGACAGCAGTCTGTATCCCACTAATGTGTCAGTTTGAGCAAAACCTTTCTTTCCCTCCAAGTGTTGTTGCAGCCAGTGGAAGCCTTTGTTTAACTTATTATCGCAGAGAGCGGAGGAGCCAGTTTCACTCCCACTGCTGGAAAGACTGGCCCACATGCTCCAAAGCTATGGCCAACTTCTTTATGTCCAACAGCTGACTCCGAACATGCTAAAATGGAGCTGCTATCGTGCTTAGCTTGTGGGGGGAACAAGAACATGGTTTAGTGGAGGGGATGCGTGTCGGGGAGGGGGAAGGAGTGAGGTCGGCAGCTGATGACAGAATCGGTCCCGTTCCTCTGGAATCTCCTCCCATTCTCGACATCAGCCTCTCTGTCGGAGCAGAAACAGGCTTTGGGATCTTCCGTGTTCTTGAAAGGAAGAACAAGATGAGAGCTGGTGTAGATTTTTAGACCAAATGATTCCCCCCCAAAAAAAGGAGAAAGTTTGCAAGACGAAGTAGTGTTTCAAGAAATACATGTAGCATTGTATATCAAATCGAGGGAATAACATGATCTCCTAAATGATGTCTGTTTTGGTTTTTGTTTTTTTTTCTCCATAGATTTTTCCCCAAAGATGGCCTCCAAAAATCTGATGTCTTAGCAGGGCAGGGAGCACAAAAAAAAGAGAAAGGAAACAGGGTTTCAAGTGTGTGTGTGTGCATGTGTGACATTGTGAGAAGATATGCATGCGTTGTGATTCATAGAGAAAACTTTGTGTGGGTTGTTGCTACGCTAAAGACGACAAGAAAATCTAACAGGATGAGAGTATAAACTATCACCTCCAGCAGTCGGCCCATGAGACCCTTCTCCCAGTTACATTAGATTAAAAAAAAAAAAGAAAAATATACCCCGCCGCCAAAATGCTGCAGCAAATTTTAAAGGACATGTACATCGACCCCGACGTTCTGGAAGCTCTGAACGAGGAGCAGAAAAAGACGCTCTTCTTGAAGATGCGCCAGGAGCAGGTCCGACGCTGGAAAGAGCACGAGGAGAAGCTGGAGAGGGAGGGAGGCGCTGCCCAGTCCAAGGAGACAAAACCAAGAAACGGTAACCACGCCGACCAGGCACTGAAATGTTCGTGTTGAAAATAAGCTCAGAATCCTTTCTAATAACTTTTTACCCCACACACACACACACACACTCAAAACTGCATGTATACACCACATGCTCTGCTGCAAATCAAAAAGTTTTCTGTACAAACTCAGACATTCACTGTTATAAACTGTAAATGCTAGAATCCCTGACCCAGTGATCTTTTTTTTTTTTTTTTTTTGCGATAATTGTTTCAGGTATCTTGTTTTCATGTAGTTGACCAAATTCTGGCTCTGGTGAGCATCTGTTCCAGCTCAGTACGATTGGACTTTATTCCCCTGTTTTGCGTCGGTTGTCGTCAGAAACAACATTTGTTTTTTTTCATGTCACCCTATAGATTTTCTTTTCTTATTGCATTAAGGTCAGAGGATTTGGCTGAGCTCTCCATCGTGTTAATCTTGTTGGTCTGGAACCAGAATGCTGCTCTGTGTTTGTGTTCATTGTTTTGTCGGAACACCCATTTCAAAGCTATTCCCTATTCAGTATAAGGCAGCAGAACTTCTTTTTTTTTTTTTTTTTTTTTTTTTTAGTGTGATGTTTTCAAACTGTTCGCCAACATCTGATCACAGTTTTGACACGCAGTATTCGAGGCATGTCTGTACCAAGACACTTGGGACCCTGAGCTTAACAATATACATGGATTTTCCAGTGTAATGAGTGGCATTGCTTTAAGTTCTTTAAAATGTTGCACCAAGTGTTTTGGATTTTCTTTTGCTTCGGATTTCGATTATCATCTTCTGTTTGTTGCAGTACATGCATACGGGCGATAACTCAGAAGCCTTTCATCCTTTTTTTTCTTTCCTTTGATCTGTTCAAATAGCACTTCTCTGTTTTCTTCCACATTGTTGTGTTTTCCGTTTTTAAAGCCTCTGAGATCATGTCAGCTGAGCAGCCTGTCATTTTTAGCACTTCTCTGCATGTTTCCATCTTTTCGATCAACTTTGTGGTCCTGGTACGATGCTCAGGTTCCTGTCTTTGTCCGCTCGTGTCGGCCTCCTTGTTTGACACCTCTTTGTTCACAGAATGAATGACTTCACCACACTTATGTTTTTTTAACACATCCCCTTTCAATTGTTGATTTTAGTCGCACAAAATCAGCATCTCGCCCAGTGTGTGGATTTTAAGTCTGTAGGTTTTTCTGTGACTTTATTACACCTGCTAGTGAATCATTTGCAATTTATCAATCTGAATCTACCGAAATCAGCGATAATACGGCGTGGGCTGCTGCTGTATCGAACACTGCTGTACTTTGATACGTCCCGTCTCTTTAAAGGAAGAGGCTGCGCGGTGGTGCAGATTGTCACTCAAACCACCTGAGATCGTCATTCGAAATCCCTTCACTTAAGATGTTTGCGCAGTCTCCTGCAAAACGCCTGATAGACTCACAGACCTCGAGAAGGGGGTTGCGGAGACGTGTGTGTGCGTCGCTTGTGAAATGCTCCCTAAGCCGCTGGTTGTGCTGTTGCCGCTTTAGCTCGTGTTCTCCATTCTTGAAGCAGCTGTTTGCAAACACACACTCGCAGCTGAAACAGAAAGCACGGCGAATACTTCGGGGCCATAAACAAGTTCCCCCTGATTAATGATGAATAAACTAATGTTAGCATTTCACTCACAGATGTTCCCACTCTGAAAAGCTGTAAACACGCCGCGGTGAGTGTTTCACGGCAAATAAAAATGTCAAGAAGTGGGCCAGCTCAGGTCTGACATAAATGCCATCCATAAGTATTCAGTGTGCTGCAGAAGTACTCGCACCCCTGGAAACCTTTTCTCTTGTTGCAGCTGCAAACCTTCAAGCATTTTGTCCAGATTTTATGTGATAGACCAGCACAAAGTGATGCAGCATTGTTGAAGGGCAAAGAAAGGACTGAGTGGTTTTTAAAATTCCCCACTACAAAAATATAAATAGTTTGTTTTCAAGTATTAGGATTCTCTTTACTGTGTTTTTAAGACTTTTGGGGTACCTTCGTTTTGGCAAAACTAGAGACTGAACTTTTTTTCCCCGTCCTTATTCGTAAACTAGCTCAAACTGTCGAGCTGTTTCACGGATAAGTTTATAAGTACTGCCAGAGATTTCATCTCCTAACGTTGTCCTTGGTCATCATGATACTGTTTGTTCACTGATGGTCTTTAAGAAACATCAGAGGTCAACTGGATTTATGCTGAGATTAAATTACTCCCTGTGAACAACCATAAGCAGCTGGTAAACTGGATTTTACTGTTTTTAACAGCGTATCAGATGATGAAACACTTTTTAGATTTTTACTCATGAAAGTTTTGAAATTCATGTTATTTTTCTGTTTCATAACTGAACCCTATGTTTATTTTTGTCTATTAGACAAAAAAAAAAAAATCCCAATGAGGTGCATCAGGATTTCGTGGTTGCTACATGAAAAATTGTGAAAATTTCAAAGGGCTATAAAAATCTTTGCAAGGCACTGTGCGTTTTATTTCCAGGTTGTTTTGTGACGGGTCATTTAACAACACATCCCAAAATGCACGGTTTTGTGTCGAAGCAAGCAGGAAGCAGATGCTTGATGAAAATACTGGGAGAGGGAAAAAAAAAAAAAAAAAAAAGAAATCTCAGCAGAGGGGAAATCACTCATGGATTTTAAATAGTATCCTTGTTTATCAGGCGCAACCATTGGAGTTAACAGACTGAAACAGTCAACAACCGAACAAGCCAGGAACTCAGGACGCTGCTCTGCAGAATGTGGACAGTCCACATTTTATCTCGTTTGTCCTCATTGGGAGCTACAGTGTGAGAAAGCGTTGTGTAATAACCCGGACGCAGCGCAACGCTCTCGTAGGCCATTTTCACGAGAGAAAATCACAAAATGTGACGGCATGACATGCAGTCACTTAAAAGCGCATCGCAGTGTGTGAATTAACCCTTCTGTCTTCTCGCTGATCACAAGGATCTTCCTATGAACTGCTGCTCAGAGTGAGGGAACAGTGGCCTTTCTTTGTCTTTAATGGCTGATGCAGCTGTCCTTTGCAGCCTCGCAACCGAGACTGCAAGCTGAGAACTCGCAGTGGCAACGCTTCCACGCGCCTCGTTTTCCCTTTCCCGTTTTTCATTTAGAGGAAACGGTGGATGTTGTGCTGCTCTGTGTGTGTGTGTGTGTGTGTGGGGGGGGGGATAGGAAGTGAGTCAAGACTAAATCCTTCAAACAATTAGCAGAGAGCCAAACAGGAAGTATGCTGCAAACATTTGTTTAACTGTCTGAGTAGGTGGAAAAGTTTTTTTTTTTGTTCACAGACTAAAGTTTGATGTTTCTCTTATTGACACTCTGAGCTCATGTTTAGCCCTGAGGCTTTTCTAATCATGTGATCTCTGTGGTTAACCTGACTTTTATGCTAATTCCTGTTAATACCTTTGGTATGACGGCATTCTACTCTATTTTTATGTTTATGCAGGCAGACTGCTGACACACAAACAAAATGTATCCGGAACAATTTTGAAAATTCCAGGAAAGACTGGAGAGCATTCAGCACATTCCCCCGATTTAAATTTTCACCTTACTTTATTCTGCTTAATCTTATTAGAAGTGAGAAGCCGCCGCATTAAATGAATCCGGTGTGCACCTGACGTGTCGCCTTTGTTTGTGAACGCCGTGTTTTCGCTGCGATCCTGTTGTGCTGGGCAGGAATGCGATCGACAGGGCAGACTGGTGCAACCAGCTCTCCATGAATGTATGTTTTCACCCAACAAGCTCTCGCCCTGGGACTGTGTCGGCTGTGCTATCTGAATAAATCGACGTCTCGGCTCCCGCAGTCACACGACGGTGACACACGTTTGTTCAGATACAAGTGTCCGTGTGCCTTTGCGCTGCTAAATCACACTAAGACAACTGAAGGTGCCGCTTATCTATCAGTGCGTCTTGGATCAAGAAGATGGATATTCAGCTTTTAAGCACTGGTCAGAAGTGATGACGGGGAGGAAAACCAGTGTGACCGGGGTTTTTTCCCCCACCGGCTTCCTGATCTGTTTACATAGCATATAAACGTTCTGTGAGCTGACTCAGTCCTACTGTTGCCGCGCTGAAGCGAACGTCTGTTGATCATACCTTCCATTCCCAGCAGCCATTTAAGCAGAGATTCACATCAGATACACTGTTGATAAGTTTGCAGTGTTTTTCCAAAGAATCAGCTGAGCAGTAGCCAATCCGATGAGGCCAAGCGTTTGCACAGGCATTCATCTGCAATGAGTTGATGGGGAAACCTGCAGATATTTTTTACCAACAACGACAAGAATAAAAAAAGTCATGAAAGGTTCCTGGAACAGTCTAGAATTTGCTGTAGTGTTTTTCAGCTTTGAAAAACAAGATCATGTCCTTCGTTGCTCCCTTTCTTTCTGATTTGCTCCGGTTTCTCTGGCACCTCATTAAACTGACTTAAAGCCGTCGGAGATGCATGATGGGAAATTAAATCGGGCTTATAGCTATACTCACTGTAACATTAATAAATCAGACACCGACCCTTGCTAAACCCAGTTTAGCCTCTCAAAAGTATGTAAGGATGACAATGTAAGTATGAAAGATGAAAGAATATTCTTGGATTTTTGTCAGATACAGATAAACTCCCTATAAAACTTATGCAACATTAGGGAGAGTTATTGATTGAAAAGTCAATAATAATAAGTCATATGCAGATTTCTGCCTTCCAGTCAGATCCCAGTGTCTAAATGTCTATAGATGCCATAAATAAGTAAATGAACTACATAAACTCTATGGGTGCATTCTTATTGTGAATTCATATTTAAAGCACTAAAATATCTCCAAAGAAAACCACTCTGAACAGTCTGGGCTACCAACGACCAGCAGCCATCAAACTATTGTTAAACTATAAATATTCTGCCAAAAATGAATTCATTAAAAAAAGGATGGAAAGACTAATTTCTAACTATTTGTGAGTCAGATCAGTCAAGAAATGAGTAATGCTGGACGGCTTGATTCTGAATGATTCAGCAGATATCACATTCCTAAAAATCAGACGTTTCAGCTTTTGAAAATAATTTTCAGCCCTGAGCCATCCTCTCTGCAACACAGACCTGTCATCCGTTTACCTTTTATTATCAGTTTAAAACACAAAGTCAGACAGGTTGTCTGACTTGTGTAGAAAAGGAACCCAATAAAAAAATAAGAAAAAAACGACACCGATGTCTGTCGAGGTGGTTTCCTGAAAAACGTTAGTTTTAAAATCAAATGTGGCGATTGATAAATGTAGCTATGTCGTCTATCTTTTAACTCTTATATTAAACTATGATAGTATTGATTCAAAAACTAGCTTTTGTGACATTTAACAAATTTTCACAATTTATTTGGAAGTAGAGTTGTATACCAGTTTTTTTTTTTGTTTGCTTTGTTTTACAGCCAACAGTAAGAGTGTGAGCTGGCTGCTCGGCCGGGACGGAGACGTTTCAGTCCTTGTAATCGGAGAAGTGGATGAACTGACCTCCAAATTCATCAACTCTGCAGTGGGAGACAAGAAGTCACCACCAAGTCTTCAGAGCAGCACGCAGTAATTACTTCCCATTAATAAAACAGATTTTCTACATGACAGGCAGTGAACAACTCAGAAGCTGAAAACCGCGTCAGCGTTTTTCCCCTGTTTTAAATCCGAAAATGATGTGACATTCGTACTTCGCAGCCACCAAACTACCTTGAAGAGCATCATGGTCACACAAGACGTCAAAAGTGAGAGTCAGTGCGTCCCTCAGAAAACACAAGCCGAAGTCTCCTTGAACTTAAAGGTGGGTTACTCTTAGAAAACCTTATTAATGACTTAAATGTTGGAGGCAAAGAGGAAAAAGAAATTCAGATATTTTTGTTTTCCTACATCCTTTGTGTGATTATACCATAATTCACTCCTTGTACAAAAGTTAGCATATCATTGTTAACACATGGAAAAATCAAGAAATTGATTTTCATAAGATTTTCTTGAATACTGCCATTGTTTCACCCTCTTACTTGGATTTATGCCAATCGGTAAAGCTTTTTAGCATGGCTGATGAAAAACTAGTTTCCTTTTTAAGTCTTTACTTTTAAGTTATTTTCGTGCACTAGTTAATGCAGGTATTGTTTTGTACAGCTCATTTAGGAATATTTATATTTTTAAAAATTTGGAAAGGCACGCTAAAAAATCTCGATTTGTAGATTTTCTAAAATGCTAATTTTCTGAGAATAGACGTAAATTACGAGAATAAAATATTAAAACAAGCTCTTAACCCTTTAAAACATGCACTGAATACTTTAATAATTCTATAACACAAAATTCCGCTGCAGGAATCTTAAACTAACATTTTATTTGTAGGAATGTTACCCTACATGTTTGATATCAACTTTGATTTGGAAGTGATTAATTTTGACAGCAAAGAATGTAGTTAGAGGCGACTAAAAATTCAACTGCAGCTTCATTATGTTACAACAATCTGCCAAACAGGAAGTGATCGTAAATATTGCTGTAGTTCCTTCTATACTGACCTCGCCAAATAACATATTTTATCGGGAAGAACATTTCAGATCAGGTGACTTAGAAAACTCTCTAAAAAGAAAAAGTTTTTTTTGACAAGACCAAACTTTGTGAATACTGTATGTCTCAGCCAGGCTGCCACGTCTGGACTCTGCAGTTTTTCTCCATTCTTTACGCAGCAGCTCATCGTCTGTCAGATTTCCCAGGAAGCTTTAAACGACTCTTTTCAAGTACAACCACTTATTCTTGATTAGTTGTCAAACCTTGTTTTGATTTGACCACTCCAAAACCTTCACTTTGTTGTCTTTGAACTTTTTTTTAATTTTTTTTAATGAAATCTTCTTTCAAGCTGTAGTTCTGTTGCATACTAAGGTACATTGTTCTTGTGAATTTGGTTATACATTTCTCCACCTTCATAAGTTTTCCAGCATCTTTAGGAACATGATGCTGCCACCACCATGTTTCACAGGGGAGACAGAGTGTTTCTGCCGACGTGCGATGCTTTTACCAAACATGGTGTCTCTCTGGAGTTTTCTATCCGTTTCAAATATATTTGTTTTGGCATTTTTATAAAGTATTTACTTTCTTACAGATTTTCTCCTTAACAACTTTAAGAGTTTTAGCGCATGACAACATTTTAAACTCAAAGATAATCTGAGCAAATATGCAGAGTTCTTGTGCTCAGACAAGCTCAACCTTTGTAGATAAATTAGTCCCAGAAGACCAGCTGTGTGTTTCATTTCTGGGGTAATTGTATTTTAGTAGTTTATTATTATTATTATTATTATTATTATTATTATTTTATAATAGTAACTGGCCACCTTTTTTTGCACATTGTCTGAAAAAACAGATTTGGTGTGTTGTCATGGCAACCTTGCACACACTAAGCTGTAGTGATCCAGGTCTCATCTGGCCTGAAGCGGAAATGAGAGCATCTCGTTTCCAGACACGATGTGTGAAAACCCGTGTCTGGTTTTCACACATCACTGCTCTCACTGCTTCACCTCATTTTCAGAATTTTTTAAGTTTTGCTCTGTCCTTCCTCCGACTTCTTCTGCGTTCACTCTGCAAATATAGATCAGAATACCACCTCACATTTTTAAGTGCCACCTTTTACATCAGCTGACAATGCTCCTTTCTCTCCCGACAGGAGAAACGCGAGGAAACCAGCACTTTACGCCCTCTGCCGGTGAGTTGGAGCAACTGCATTCAGTCTTTGTGTCATCTGCTCTCACTCCTGCAGTGCCCCCGTTAAGCCCACAGGTGTCAGGTGGAGAGCTTTCACTTTCAGCAGCAGCTGAGGACCCGTTTTTTTAAACGGCTTTGAATTTTTCTCAGATTCTCGTGCTTTTCCTGTTTCATTTTCCTCATTGTGTAATTAGACTCTGACATTTTGTGAGGGAGCGTCTTGTTTTAAATGTTTTAAGTGCGCTGGTCTTTGTAATAAACCGATGATTTACTGCGCAGCAACGCTTCTATAGACGTTACTCACAGGTCCCCTTCCTCTGGAGCAGGAAATGTCTGTCGGGACCAGTTGCCCTTTTGCTCCCAGCCTCTTTCCAGGTCGTCTTTCTCTCCTCATTCCCTCTTCTCTGTACTCCGTCCAGTCTAAACCGCCCCACCCCTCATCGCTCACTCTGGGGCAGTTGTATTCAACTGTCCTCCCACAGGCTGCATTATCTTTCCAGACTTGTCTTGTTGGAGGGGGGGGGGGGGGACTGGTGCTTCCTATCTCTGCTCGCCTTCTTTCTGTTTCTGTGTTTATGAGTGTGTAAACGATGTGTGTGTAAGTGTGTGTGGGGGGGTGACATGAGACAGGATTTCAGGACTGCCCCAGAACAGATGGTTGATGAACTTGATCAGGGAATTAAAACGCCAGAGAAGGAGAATGCGTCAGTCGCAGATGGATGGGATTGTGGAATAGTCCCTTGAGATTTGAGCGAGCGAGTTTGTTTGTTTTTCCCCTTCCCCTTTTTGCCACAAAAGGAAGCGTCTGTACCTCGAATCCACAAAGTCTGGGCCAGCCTCCTCATATCACATCTCAAATTAAAAATGTCATCAAAAAGTTAATTTCAGTCATTCAGTTCATTCATATAGATCCAATTATATAAATTGTGTATAGAATCTCTGTGTGTAGAGTCTCTGTTTAATTTTGATGATTATGGCTTACAGCTGAGAAAAACACCAACATTTAGTTTCTCAGAAAATGTGAATTGTATACAAAAACGTCAGAATTGCTTTTCACCAACACATAGAGTCCTGGACTTTGTATTTTTCATTTAAGGTTTTTCATTTGACACATTTTTAATTGTATTTGTTTATTTTCTAATATCCACACTGAAAAAAACACCCACAAAATCTTACCAAGTAATTCTGGTCCAGTTTCTAGCGCAAATATCTCAGAAAACTTGAAATAAGACAAAACTAACTTACAAGTAACTTATTAGCAAGATACAGGATCTTGTTTTAAATAAAAAGTGCTTGTTCTTTTCACTTATAACATGGGAAAATGTCTTGATATAAGTAACATAATCTGCCAGTACTTCTTTTTTTTATTTTTTTTACCAATATTAAGAAAGTATTGACTCTGAACAAGCTCCCGCATCCTGCTGATAAGTTACTTGTATGTTAGTTTTGTCTCATTTGAAGCATACTAAGATATCTGCGCTAGAAACTGGACCAAAATTACTTGGTAAGATTTTGTGTTTTTGCCGTGTGATGATTATTTTAATTGCTATTTCAACTGATAATTGCTTTTTGTGCCTTGTTGCCCTGATGTGGCCATTGTTGCTAATAAGACAGTTAAACTAGCTAAGTAATCACTGAGTCTGGTTTGACTGTAGAGTCTGATGACCTGAAGGCCTCTAGTAAAGCAACCTGGATGTTCTGAACACTTCAGCAGAGGCTCTTTGCCTCCAGACCACACTGCACTGACGTATCAAGTTATCTATGTCAGACTTTTTGTCATCCTAAGTTACTGACAGATGCCGATCTCTGCTGATCCCCTCTTCTTTACGAGGTATGGTCAGTGGGCCAACCCTCTACCAAAACCTTATATTCAATGCGTTTCTTATAAATAAAGTGACTTGTTTCTGGAAGGAGGAAGGATCTTGGTTTTCTGCAGCTGATTTCATGAGGGACGGCGATCTCATTCTGCAGGCGGAGAGCTGTTGATTAAGAAGGCGTAAGATCGGGGAGGAAGATTAGTAAGTCTGCTTGATTTTCAAGTCGCCTTATAATTTTCTCCCCTCACATCCACAAACTCCGAGTCACTGGTCGTAGCCGTGTCTGTGTGTGTGTGTGTGTGTGTGCGTGCGCTTTGGTACACACACGGAGCTGTCATTGGATAACTGTAATTTAGTGAATCATTGATCCTGTGATTTAATTGCGCATGACAGCATTTCCACTGCATGTGATTTGGTTGTCAACACTGATCTTCCTCTCTGGTCCTCTTTGTGTCACTCCTGGCTCTGCAGCTCCAGGAGCAGGCGTCCAGTCCGACGGAGGTGAAGCCCGTCTCCCAGGACCCCCCGAGCTTCAGGCCACCCACGAGAAGCAACGCCATCATCGTCAGACCGGCTTTTTCAAACCGCACGCCGGGCTGCATCAACGCCAGGCCTGACCTCGGAAATCTCAGACTGGCGTCCCCCGCGCCTCCCTCCAGCAGCGCTGTCCAATTAGAGTCCGCATCAGCATCCACCGCTAAAGACAGCCTGTGCTCTGAGAAGCCCCAGAAGGCCCAAGATTCACAGTCTGGGAAAGGTGAGTGAGCATGAGGCGCCGCAGATAAAGGTAAACGTCGGGTCAGATGTCAAAATCAATTTAGGGAGTGATTGTTTTAAGCCGGAATGTGGATGACTGGCACACTTGCTGGGGCACATCCTGGTTTACTCTCAGATGATGCACAACCCCCCCTCCCCCCCCCACAGAAAGACTTCCATCATTAATAATACTTCCTGCATGCCACTTATTATAGGCTCACACATAGGTAGAAAAGAAAAACAGTGGCAATGAAATAACGTTCAACACATTGAAGATAACGTACAGTTCCTCACAAATGCATTGACACCCTCCATATTTTATGGTCTCAGAGTGTTTTATGGGGTTTTTGTTTGACAGAACAACACAAAGTAGAGAAAACTTGTGACGATGTAGGGAAAGGTTTTTCATCCTCGCTGAGTAGATATTTCACAGAATTGACTTTTGCTACAGTCCCAGCTGCAGTGGGATGTTTCTACCAGCTTTGCACATCTGGAGTCAGAATTTTTCAGCCTTTCTTGTATGTAGAACAGCTCAAACTGACTCAGGTTGGATGGAGAGCATCAGTGTTTTCAGTTACTCAATTGGGTGTGTAGGCCTGGAATTTGACTAGACCGTTCTAACAACTTATGAATCTGCTTTGATCCCACTGGATCTCTGGCTGTATGGGTTGTGCCTCTGGGAGGTATACTTTCATCTCTCATCTTTGTAGCTTCAAACAAGTTTCCTTCCAGTATTTTTCTGTATTTACCTCCATTCCTCTTTTTCATCAACTTTGACAAGCTTTCCTGTTTCTGCTGAACACAAGCATCCTCAGGACTTCTTATGGCATCCTGCCAACAGTAGTTTTCTTCAGTCCACTTTTCCTGATTTTTAAAAAGTATGTGTCAATTTGCATTTCAGCTATGTACTACTTTATGTCTGGTGTATGAAGTACATTGAAGACCGTGTTTGTGACAGGACAAAATGTAGAAGGATTGAAGCCATATCTGTATCTTTGCAAGTCGCCGTATATGAGAATCTTAATCAGACTATCTGCATAGCGCATAAGAAAAGACAAAAACGAGAGCTGAGTAGAAACAGACTGAGCAAAGTTCACACTAGAAATGGATTTCTGTGCTGCAGTAAGGCGGAGCGATTTATTTCTATGAGCCCCGAGCGCTCGCCAAACAGTGCCTCAGCCTGCTGGAATCCGCATGGACTGGCAAAGAACCAGGGGCCTGCCAAGAGACGGAGGAGGGGGGCAAAATGAGTCTGCAATTTGGCTCTTGCTACACACCTGTACGTTTGGTTGCATCCCCACTGTTTTATTTTGGGAAAATATTGATGAGATCTAGCCTGAAAACAAAAAAATGTAAAGTTTATGGTCATTTAACCCTTTCTTGCATTGCGGTCACTGCAGTGGACAACTATCTAAAAGCCATTTTCTTGTGCTTCTTGTGGATTTTTATGTTATAAATGCACACAGACCACTGAAGTGGACACTAATGCATCATAAAATACATTATGAACTACTGGTCATCAGCTGCAAGTGCAAGAAATTATTTTTGTTAAATCCAATATGGCCGACAGACAAAAAAGCATGCCAACCGACTCGGTCCCTCCTCCTACTGTGGACGACTCTTGCAGGTAAAAAAATTATTGTGACATCAGATAACCCCTAAAGAACAATACTACTGATTTATTTTTTTTAAAAAACAACTTTGTACTTAGAGAAAATTACAATTGATCACCTAAAAACAATAAAATATATATATTTTTTTACAAAACTTTTTTATGCCTTAAGAAAATTAAAAAAAAAATTTTAAAAAATCCTGACACAAAGGATCACAATTGATGCATGAAATGGTTAATGTGTCAACATAAAGCTGTAACTTGACTTTATTCTTTAATGGATTAAATTAAGGGAAACTATTTTTGTTTAGGATGACAATTTTTAGAGATAAAAAAAACCCCTATAACAAAATGAAAACTTTCAACTGTGTTTAGTCCATTTTGAATATAAAATCTTTTCCAGATAAAACGTGAGTATTTTGAATTTCTTCCTGAAAGATATATTAAATGTTGCAGGAAATGTTACAGACAATTCAATAATTTTTCAATAAAACCCATTATTCACGTTCAAGATCTAAAAACTATTCAGCCTAAATTGACCCAAATTTGCAAAAACATTTGTTGTGTGAGGGTGAAATTAGCACCACCTAGTGGAGAATTGTGATATTAGCGAAGGGAAGCTGAGCTGGGGAGAGTCTCTCATTCCCATGACGTCCCCCTGCTGGAAAAATCCTCTTCCTGCAACACCTTCCTTTCCATATCCTGCTGCTCCTCATTGTCCAAACCCAGCTCAGGCTACACAGCTGGGAAGTGGCACAGAAGTTTGATCACAAGGCATTGATTTATTTTTTTTATTTACAAAATGTCGCAAAAAAAAAAAAAAAAAGAACATTTGAATATTTCTGTGTGTTTATGCTTCTTTGGGGAGAAAAAATACAAGCAGCCAGTATACCGACTTCATAGCAGAGAAAACATCATTTTACCTTATCTTTTTAGCACTTTTGCCAAAAACGACAACAACTAAAACTGAAATCGTTACTTTTTTGTCATTTAATCCTGGTGAATCTCTGTAGACTCTGATGAGATAAAAACTACTGTTTGCTCATCATAATGTCCTCCAGATGAAAATTTGGTCTCAATCACTTTGCTGGGATAAGCCAGTTTATAGAAGGATATGAAGTGGTCTTTCTTTCCTCTTTTTCTTTTTTAAAAAGGAGTGGTGCTCACAAGAATTAAAAGATGCAAATTGGAAAGAAAGCAAAGAGGATGTTTTGCATGTGGTTAAGGGCTGGTAATTCGAGGACAGCGTGTAACGCAGATTTAAGGAGAGTCGGCAGTTTGAAGGAACAGCTGTTGTGGTGGGCGGGGTGAGTTTCTAGTGGTCTGTAACCGTCCTGAATGAACGGATCGTGACTCTGGACGACGGTCTGACCTTGACAATTGCAGGAAGCTCGTTCCTCTGGGAGGACGAGGCGAACTGAGGCTCAGTTGTTTTCGTTTGAATGGAAGTACTGACAAGCATTCCCGTTAGCACGGGGAGGAGACACCTACAGACCGAACAGGGACATGGCTGTCTGTTGTGTTGACATGAACTGAGAGGAGCTAGACTAAAGGTGCTTTAGGTTAAGCAACAATATTTTTAACATTGTGTAAAATAAAGGAAAAGACAAGAAAATAACTAACTACTATATAAAAAAAAACAGTACAAATTAGGAAAGAGCGTAAAAGCAATTGCGTGGTTATGACTCAGTTACACAATTTTAGTAAAATAATACAAATGAGGAAACCATTAAATGGGGAACAAGGGAGTGGAAAAACGTGTATTTTTTCTTCAAATATCAAAAGAAAATATTGTGTCTGTCTCCAGGTGTTCTTGCCTTGCCTTTATTGTGCTGCCCAAATGTCAGGAAAGCCTCTGCACCCTCAGATCCTGAACTGGACCGAAGTTGTGAAACCCTGAGTCTCTCACTGATGTAATGGCACAAATGGTGCAGAACATCAAATACCGGCTCATTGTAATCAGTTGGAAACCGCAAAACTCTCGCCCTAATGAATCCAGAAGAAGAAACACAGTTTTTTTTTTTTTTTTTTTCATTCACATGACCTATTTAACACATCATAGGACATGTGAGTGCTGACTGTTCCAGGAAATTAGTAGGAAAACAAATGCCATCACTGAATAGCTTTGTCTTTTGCTGTTTTGTTTTTTTTTTGTTGTTGTTCCTGCACAGATGCGTCAAGTATATTTTGATTCAGTGAATTCAGGACTATCTGAAGCTGCTTTAAAGGCATTTAGTGGAAACAAGTGCATCAGCTTGATCCGGGGTTAAACTAAGATTTGCAGTTTTTGTTTATGTAGCGTGTGCGCTTTGAGAATAGCTCCATAAGTGATTTTTTTATTTTATCTTTTCAGCGCCCATACATTTGCGTGAGCGTTTGCGTTTCAAAGCTACTCCCACTCTGTCCGCTGGCTTGTCTCTCCTCTGTCTTCACCTTCAGAGGAAAGGACAGGCATTCCAGCGCCGCTTCCCAACTCTAGCCCTGGGTGACGCTCAGCCAGAGCCGATAAGTGACAGGGGCCCCAGCCCCCCACACAGGAGCCAACGCTTCCACACACAAACACACACGCACACACACCTACACCTCTCCTCCTCCTCTCCTCCTCTTCTTCCCTGCCCTTCAGTCCACAGATGTGCTGCTCAGGAATTCTGCCCTATGCCCCGCTCCTGCCCCATCCCAAACCCCCCAGCCCCACACAACTCCTCCTCTTTCCCAGCCAGAGACGCAGAGATCTTTAAAGAGATAGATTGGCGTTTAATTTTTCATTTTTTATTTTTTTTGCTAGCTTACTCATCCTCCTCGTGTTCCCTGTGCTTCCCACATGCTGTCCCGAAAGGTGCTGAGCAACACTTAAAAGCTCAAGCAGAAGATAAATTTGTGCTGATAACTAATTTAATGCTTATTACATCGATGGGAGTATTTACAGGATTTACAGGGAGCCTCAAACGCAGTTCCTGTGAGCAGAGATCAGGGTGCAGCTGCCCAGGAGGGTTTCAGGCACGAAGGCGTGGAGTTTAAGCATTTTCTGGGTGTGTTGGGACAGGTTAGTCAGGCTACCTGAGGGAAGGTGTTGGTCTTTTGCCTTAGATTTTACAGTGAATGCCCACAACACCAGTCCTCCTTCTCTTCTCTCCGTTTCTCTATCGCTCCGTCCCTCCATTAAGCATTCTGCTCAGACCCGCGCCGAGTCTCCGAGCTCAGAAAACTGACCGCGAGTGTGTGCGTCTGCCTCCGCGTGCGTGCGTGCATGCGCCTGCACGGGGTGCGTGCCTCGATGTGTGTCGGCCTCAATTGCTGGAGCCTATCCAAGGTTTCCGTGGTGACCGCACAACACAACGAGACAATCAGAGGCAAGCCCACGCAGCGCGGCGAGAGGACATTAACACAGGAACCGTGGGGTCAGGGGGCAAAGGAAGGCAGGGCAGGACATGTGGGGAGGAAGATGAGGAGCAAGGTAGAGGGATGAAGTGTCACCACAGGGAGAGGGGCCAAAACCGAGGAAGAGGAGAGGGTAAACAACAATAAACAATAAAACCCCCCTTAAAGGCTACTTCAGGTTTCCTCCCTTCATGCCTGCAAGACGTAAAGCGCCTTAAAGGTTTCCTGGCCTCTAGGTGTATCTGTCTGTGTTTTTGGGCTTTAACAACCACCTCTGTGCGTGTGCAGTGCCGGGGTATTAGTCAGAGATGGCGGCATGCATGACTGAATCCGTGAGCAGCAGGGGTGTGTGAGCGTTTGTGTGCGAGAGAGCATGCACGGACCTGAACGATATGTGGCATGTGCGTCAGTGTGTGCATGTTTTCACTCTACTGCGTGCGTGCCTGCCTGCGTGTGTGTGTGTGTGTGTGTGTGTGTGTGTGTGTGTGTGTGGGTGTGTGTGTGTGTGTGTGTGTGTGTGTGTGTGTGAGTGTGTGTGAGAAAGAAAGAGAGCGCTCGTGTGTCTTTCTGTAGCCACGCACTCGGGTACTCTCACATATCTCTGTCCCCCAGGGGACGACGCTAAAAATATGTGGCTCCTCAAGCCTTCTGGTGTCTGAGCAGCGTCTGTCTGCTCGCTCCTCCATTCCCGTCCCTGCGGCCCTCCCTCCCCTATCGTTCGTTACTCCCGTTCCCTCCATTCCCTCCATTCCTCCCTCAATTACAACCCTCTTCCAAAACACGGCACCGTGGCGAGCACGCACACACAAACTACGCCCAGCTGTGTCCCCGCTACTCTTCCAGCGAGGATGACCTCTGCTCACCCACGGCTGGATGGAGGGAGGCGAAGGAGAGGAGAAAAGATGGAAGAGAGAGAGAGAAGGAATATAGAGAGACGACATCTGGAGTAGGGGAATGGTAGCTGCTGTCGAGCTAGAATCTTACATTTGCGAAACTGTCTAAAACTCTGTGTTTACTTTATGATTTGTTTTTGTAATATACAGACATGATTGTTAAACTGATCCTGTGATTATTTTTTTTTATTATTATTAATTTACTCAAACCCTAGATAAAAAGCCTTTATATAAATCTACGTGGTTTTATTGGAGTACCAATAATCTCGCAATGAATATTTTAGAAAAATCCAACCTTGAATTTGAGTACATTCTGGGGTGTGGGGAAACAAATGTTCATGTTAAGAAGTAATTGTTTTAATGATATTGCAGATGGCATGATTGTTGATACTCCTGTCGGTAACACTTTGTACCTTTTGCAAACAGAACTTAATGTTCTCAAGTATAATTTCACAAGGCTGGATCATACCAAAAGAGAGGGGGCGGAGGGGGAAGGAACCTTTGACCATTAACAATCTGTCTCGATGGTGTAGACTCCTGTTTGAAACAGGTCTGGTGCTGCTGATAGCTTTTCCAAATCAAGTTGCTACTCCAAATTATTCTGCAAAATCTCAACTGGACATAATGTGCTTCATATCAAAACAAAGACCAAGTGACCCAAGATTTTCTATTGAAGGTCACTGCTTTCTTTTTTTTTTTTTTTTTTTGTTTAAAGCGTTCAGAATGCTGTATCTTCTATCAGGTTTGGAAGAGAAATTGGCCCACAGCATCATAGGTTCCCCTCCATACTTGCAAGTCCTATTGGTCCTATTGTCATCTGCTTGGAACACATGGTTCCAGTTAAAACCAAAGTTTAGTGAACTCTACATGTTTACACTTCTGACGGTAGAAACAGAAAAACTTCATTACCTCAATCCCAAATATTTTTTGGAGGTAGATGATATCTAATCAATATTATTTTTTTCACCACCATTCTGTCTGTGTGTAGTGAGGAGATGAACTTGGTTCCTTGCTTCACCTAATGGCGTTTGGCAAAGTGAAACTAACCAAATGTTCTTTAATTAAAGATACTTATGTAGATATTTTAGTGTTGGATTATTATAAATAAAAACTGTCTAAAGGCTTTTCGCACGACTATATAATATTATATATAGTTTTTCTTTTCCATTAATGTCATACCTAATATTGCTTCTGGAAGAGTCCAGAAGTATATGTGATATTGGTGATGTTGGGCTAATTTCTAAGCTATTCACTTGAAGTTCTTTTATTTTCTCTTTAATTATCCATCCAAAAATCTTTGTTACTTTGTTTTCTTATTTCCTGCATAAATTTCAAATTTCTCATGTGTCATGATCCTGGGTATTACGTTATAAATGTAGCCATTAATTTAGTCCTAATTGTGTTTTTCTCCCATTTCTGCCTCCACGCTGCTGTTGGTGTGGCTTTAAATGCTCATGTATTCACCGGCTTTACCTTCCGGTCTGCCACTGTCGCGCGTTGATTACGCATTTTGAAACCTCTGACCTGACACCTGTTAGGAGCTTCTTTGTGACACCTGAGAGCTTTTATTCTGATGCCGGAGGAAGATGTCAAGGATGTGTGAAGACGTTTTTCTGAGACCTGAGGATCTCCTAAAATGAAAACTGTAATCCTGTCATAACTTAAGAAAAGTATTCTTCCTCCTGTGGTCTTTTTGTGTATGTGTGTGTGTGTGTGTGTGTGTGTGTGTGTGTGTGTGTGTGTGTGTGTGCATTTTGCATGTAGGCCAAAAGTTCAACTTTGGTCTCTTTGCATTCAAGTGTTCTCATAAATAAGGGATTTTTAAATTTTATCTTAATCTGTGTTGATCTGAAATTATCTCAAGTTTAATCAATTGAAATATTTTATATTTTGAGTGAGATTCATAATAGCAGTAAATATTGAGAATGCTCTAATATGAGATACTTTGATATCCTTCTGTAAAAATAACAGTTTCACAGTATAGCATAATTGTATTAGCAAATAACCTAAACTCATTTGACTGACAGCAGCTCTGTTTGTCATCCAGTTATTATAAATCTGGGCAAACAGATCAGTTTTGGGTTTTCTCAAGGATCCATTCTTTTATTTAACAGCTAATTAATTATTCCCCTATTTAAAACTACATACCGCTACAACATTCCTCACCATACTCTGATGACACGCAGGATAAGCACCAATTAACTGTTTGCTCAATCACTGATGAGCTGCTGTAAAATGAAATTGACTTTTAAATATGCAATTTAATATTTGTTGTAGTTTTTGCCACACTTTGCATAGCCTGAAGATTTTTATTTTTTTATTTTTTTCCATTTGATTTTCTTTTAAGTACTTTTGATTGCCTTAGGTATGAATGTTGGTATTTAAACAAACTGGCATAGCCTGGCCTGAGTTTTATATCAAAATAATAGTTTGCACTAAAACCGTAACTATAGTGTCTGTGAGATAGTCTTCATTACGGCAAGAAATATTGCGTGTTTTAATAATTCATGTAAGGTTGAACCGACTCCAGCTTTTTTGGCCGATCACCAATCTTTTAAAAGCCTGACCTGCTGATTCAGATTTTGGCAAATTATACCATTTTTTAAATTATTTTTCCCTAGCTGACACTGTGACACAGTCGTAGGCAATAGTGGGGTAACTATTATTAACAGCACACGTGCAGACGTGACCTTGTGGGCGAGTGCGTCAGTCGGCCCTCTCCCACGGTGGACCAAAAGGGGGTCAGGGGCTGATTTTCAGACCTCAGTGGAGTTAGATAAGCTTGGTTTCACATGCAAGTTTCGGCCAATAATCCGAACACCAAAAGTGAAGGAAATCTCGTCCGATCAGCCGACTAATTTATCGGCGCACCCCTAGTCTCATGCCAGCACTACATTTAAGACTAATCATCCTTTGTTAAAAGTGATCAAATCTTTTCTTTTTCAGATATCGGCGCATTGGGAAAGTTTCGGAGGGCTGACTCAGCAGAGGCCGGGACAGCTTTGACTGCAACAGCTTGCACAGGGCGCGGCCGGGTGGCTCATCTGATGAAAAACTTCAGTGTTGACGACCCGGGACTGACCCCTTCCCGCGGCCTAAAGCCACCCCTTCCCACAAAGCCCGACCACTTGCGCCTAACAACCACACCCTCCGTCAGGTAATCCCGTAAACAACGACAGACGCCCGCTCACCCGGGTTCAAGAGTCCTGCTTGAATTACTGCCACACAAGATGACGTAAGAAACCAAATGAACTCTGTTGCTCTGTTCCCAAAGCCTAAACAGGCGAAGGTTTAAATGTAAAGATTTTATTTTAATATCAAATGCTGCAGTACTGTAAATGGTCTTTATGGGAAAGAAATTTCAAAAACATTTGATTGTATTTAAATATCATATTTTGAAAGTGGCAATTCTTTTACCTGTTGTTCAAAAAAAATCAATGATTTTTCAAACGATTTTTCTTGGATGGTTTCCACTTTGTGTGATGAGGAGCGATATTTACAGTTTAATTTAATTAACACAATATAATGTTGCCGATTGCATGATGTGTTTCGATCAATTTATGACATTTTCATTTTCTCCTAGCCAAAACAACACAAAGCAGTGGTATTTTCCTCTTGGTTTTTGTCTGTTTGAACAAAAGAGAAGGCCTGGGCAGGTTCGGAGGGGTGAAAGCAGGTACAGAAGGGTCCTCCCTCACCTTACCGTCTCCTCCCAGAGGATACCGTTGGCTTGTTTATTTGTCACACTGCAATGTATGTCTCCCTCTGCCACCTGGCAGGAGTCTCACTGCGACTTGTTGTGGACCAATGACAGTGCCAAACGCACACTCATCTGTCACTCCCAGTGGATCAAATCCTGGCAAGTTAGACAGTTGGTGCCAAATAATCCAGCTCTGTGCTCTGCTGTTCTCTTTGCCATGCCTATTTTTGAGATGTGATTGGCTGCTGCTGCTGTTGTTGTTTTTATCTTTTCTATACGGTTGCACATTTTGTAATGGGGGATTTGATATTAGTACAATGCTCTTTTTAAATATGAGGTATGTCGACATCTCTGATGTAAAGATTGAAGGGTGCAGTTCAATAAATACAATGTTTAAATCACATTTTGTAACGTATGAGTTTGCTCTCTGTCTCCATATGCATTAACCAGTGCTAATACTAGTTTGAATATGTCTGATGAAGCTTTCACTTTGACTTAACGAAGCTTCTCGTATAATTAGCTGCACAGATAAAATCAAAATATTTTCTGAACCTTTTAGGTGTAGTTAAAAAAATAATTGGTAAGTTCAGGTTGTTTTGGCAAAACATTTCCTTAATGTTAGCCTGCTACAACCAAAGTGACTCATAATGTTCAAACATATAAAACACAAAATAATACCCTTTATTTCAGTTTTGACCTTAATCAAACCCTTTAGTTTCAAAAGTTTTTATTTCAATGCTGTTCAACAAGACAAAAAAAATCAAAGTCAAGGTAGATGTTTTTAAAAATTTAAATATTAGCAGTTTTTTTTTCATTGAAATTGAAAATAATGTATGAGCTTACCTTTATTTGCATAGGAAGTCCATCATCCCCTCCTGAATATCTTCAAAATCATCCTTGTTTGCGTTTATTTTTCAGTTTTCAGTCTTCCCGGTGTGCAGAAAAGTGCCTGTTGCCCATTGTAAATGCATGGCTCAGTGCCGCCCCCTATCAATGTGACACAGCATTTTCAATGCCCTTTTAAGGCCGATCTGAAAGATTAAACATATTAGACAAACTGTGTTCATGTCCAATTAAACATGTATGTAGGTGGCACAAAGAGAGACAACAACGGGAATGCACCAGCTGCCATTCGGTGGGTGTGATGCAGCACATCTCTGCCTCATCTCACTGTTCATCCAAAACATTTTTTTTGTGTGTTACCATTCCCCAAACAAGCCCCTGCTGTAAGGGGTTAAAGGTGTTCATTTTTATGTTTCTTTTTCAGACAGGAGTCTCTCTGTCCTTGTTGTTGGACAACTGGCCTCATCATGGACGGTGACACTGGTGCTCCAGCAGGGTCCAGTTCATGGCAGGCTGGAGGCATGGCAGCTCCAAAGAGTATTCTCAAATATCGAACACAATTTTCTTTTCCTTTGAGTGTGTTTTTAGGAGTTTTCTGGTAAAGCCCTGACGCACAGAAATAATCTGTGCTGTAATGTAAACTGATGATCTTGGATGATCCAACTAAGCAAAAAAATAAGTAATTAATTGCTTTAATCTGTATTAATCAGTCTAACTTGCGCTAAAATGCATAAATTGCAAATGAGCACAATTCCTAAAAAATAAGCTAACGTGTCTTGTTAAGGTAAGAAATTCAAGTGAATGTTTGAGCCCGTATGCATAATTTTGGCCCTCTAAAAAGTACAGAAAATCCTTCATTAATTCAAATTTGTACTCCAAGGTCTCGTTTTTGTGATCGTTAAGCTGCATCTTGTTTATGCATGACAGTATTTGACAGTACTTTCTGATGTAATTCAATTCATGTGATCTAAAAAAAATATGCATCCTTAAATCTTAAATCATAGCATATAGATTCACATTCATGAACTCAGTTTGAATTTTTATTTGAATTGCAGCAAAGCTGTTTACTTATGCTTACTTTCAGGCAGTCTGTGCTTAGTTTTCATTATGGCTCTCCACATGTAGAAAACAAATGTTCAACAGTTTCCATCACTGAAATAACGACATAATTGTCCTGGCCTCGTTAAGGTCAGTATTTATAATTCAGGACAAGATGCAGGCTAGGCTAAATTGGCATCCATGGGAGATTTACCAGGAGAGAGGCGTGTCTGACATTTCCCCAAAATCATCTAAATGATTTCAGAAAGAAATTTAGACATTTTGCTTTGGTGCTTTAGGATCTGGGTGATTTGCCATGACTGATGGAGCCATGAATTTTGCTCTCTTGTAGAAAACCCTTGAAGACTGTAAAATGTCAGTCCTTCAATTTGGGACCTTAAGCTTAAGACTTTGGTTACAGTAAGACAAAGATTAGAAGCAGAACATTGAGTCCATCTCTAAATGTCTAAAATCAGAACTTCTGAGAAGCTTCTGAAAACTGAACTAGTCAAAGTCTGAACTTAAATTCAATAAAGACGATGTGGCGTGACCTGACGAACCGACGTACTGAGACAATGAATGAGGGGGAATATCTTTGGAGTACGAAAGTTGATCTCTGTTTAGTCAAAAGCTCCTCGCGAACCGCTAAAAGCATAGCTTAACTCCCTCCTCACTTACAGTGGAAATACAACAAGCCTACAGATGTACATCATTTTAACAAAAGCCCCGATTACGACCCCTTACATTGAAACTTGGGCTCTAATTGGAAAATACCAAGACACATTACTTTCCAAAAACTCTTTATGATGAGTAATGGTTAACTGCGAGAGGCCCCTACTGCTTCATTAACAAACTCAGATGGGGGGTCTTTCTTTGAAACCCGAGCTAAAGATATAGAATAGATTGTGAGAGATAAACCAGAAGAAACATATTTTCTTAAAATAACTTACATTTTAAGGAACAAAAGATTGGACACTGTTTTGTTAGCCCGCTTTTACAAAATGCAGGAAGACCTTTAAAAAAAAACTGGAAGCGTTTCATCACACCACTATGGTAAATGTGCGTCTATGAAACAAAGCAATGATGCAGCTTAACAATGTGCAGTCGCCGCTGCATTCTCCACAGGGAACGCAGCGTGTTGTGCTCATGTTGTAGATCTGCTGTTTTTGTTGCTCATAGTCCAGAAGCAAACTGATCATCAAGCCTCTTTTCTCCCTTCAACAGGCTGCGTTCTTAAAAACAAACGCACTCTTCTGCCACCATTATGATGTATTGTTTCAGTTGGTGCGATTGGTGGTGTGAATCTAGATTCAAGTTCTTTACTGTGTCTTCCACACAGGAGGAAATCAAGAAGCAGATCACAGTAAACTGAGTTATTCGAATTATGTTGATTAAAAGGCTTTACAATGTTTTGTAAAAAAAAATACACAAAAAGCTATCTCAAAGTGCTATTTTGTAGTTTTAGTATTTTCCCAAAACTGAAACAGTAACCCTTTGAAAAGCTTTGCAGCTGCGTAATCTTATAGTCAAAGTAATCAGATCTGGATGAGAAAGCATTGCGCTGCAAATAAAACACTGCAGGCCAGATATACATTGATCTTCCATATTGTTTTTTTTTTCTTTCCTGGCCCAGTTTCACTCTTTCGAAGCAAAGTGCATCCCAGTCCCATAAAAACTACAAAGAGTCACTCATCTTTTCACTGGTCACACCATGTGGTAAAATATATTGTCTCTGTTGTGCACACTGGGTTCCGCATGCGAGCGCGCTGAAAACGCTGAAGCACGCAACTGTTCTCCGCCGCTCAGATCTCTGTCTCCCAAAGAGCCCAACAATGGCCGTGGCTGTTCTCTGATGCGCAGAGACATCGTCGAGCAGTTTCCAGGAGATATCTGTGGCGAGTCCCCTGGTATGTCCTCCCACCTCCTCCCCTCTGCCCTACACACTTCTCCTCTTCATCGAGCAAGCCGGGCCTCTGTTGTGGTTAGGGCCCTCCGACCGAAGTTGTGGGGGGGCGGAGGGGGGTAAAAAAAAAAAAAAAAAGGGGGGTTTTGTTGTTTCCTTGCAGGAGAGATGGACGTCTTTTTTTTCTGCTTCACAGCCAAAGAAGAGGGAAGAGAAAAAAAACAACATGGAGGAAAGAAAGAGGAAAAACAAGTAACACAGTGTGCTGTGGTGTTCCTCCTAACTGCCAATAACTGCAAACCTCCTCTGACTCTAACACCAGGACCATCCACAGCACCCCCAGTAGAGAAAGAGAGAGAGAAGCAGGACGGAGGAGGGCGAGGGGGGGGGGCAAGGCCATGTGATACGGAGAGCATGCGGGCACAGCTTCACCCCCAGGCAGAATGAACGGGGGCCTGCTGTGTCTCTCCTGCATGATTAATCTGGCTGAGGGGCAGGAGGACTGCCACGGCCCTGCCTGCATTAACTCCCTACTCTCCACACACACACACACACACACACAAACTCACAGATCAGCAGAAGACCCATGGTCACACTGAGGTTGGAGCTACAACTTGGAGAAAAACAGCAACAGTGGCTGTGCTGGAGAAAGTTTAACTTCTGTCTCTCCGCCAAGGACAGAGTCTGGATGTCGCTTACATGCCGACACGACAGTGATCCTCCCGCCCGTCCCCAAGCCGAGCGGAGCTCCACGACGCGAGGACGCTCGATAGTCTTGGTTTCTAGGTAGTTGCGGTTCTCGGTGACTCATCCTCTCATGTGACCTCTGTCTCCCAGGCAACATTGTGGATGTTCCCTGATGCCGGGCTCCTCTTTCTGTGTAATTCTTACGAGGCAGATGGGCCCGGAAAATGTGGCTTGCTCTTCAAAACTCTTCCAGACAAACGCAAAGCACATCTGACAGTAAAAATCGTGATTACTCCTGAAGACCGCTGAGGCGCTTCATATCGTCCTGCAGATTTACACTCTGCTAATAGACAGCGCTGTAAGCAAAGCGTTGGGTACTGTTGGTTATTTTTGGACCTCTACCAGACCAGAGGTGCGTCTCCTCTCAACCACTGCATAAAAATAACGGGACAAAAATAAAAATAATGAATTTCCAATACAGAATTGTTCAGTGTAAAATATTCATGTGAACATCGGGCCTTTTTAAACACTTAAAAGTGAGATAAAACAGTCTGACTATAGTGGTTAGCTTTCACAACTCTGAAAATGTACATACATTTTCAACAAGTTCATAGTGATACGACATTCTACTAGAGGTAGACACAGAACCTCACTAAATAAAAATCCAAACTGACCATTCAAGCACTTCATACAGTCCAGAAAGAGAGGACTTAATTTTGTGACGCCTCGCTCTTTACAATGGAAACCCCAGAAGATGGCCTGGAGGTTTATTTTCTGTTAAATGGAAGTTGTTCTTTACCACTGTCCCCACATACTTGCTCATATACCCAAGAGCTTTCTTAAGTAGATAGTTAGCATATTAGTTGCTAGTTAGCATATAAACCAAATTTGAATGCACTGCATCATAAATAGGATTGAATTAAAGTCGGTGTAACTGGATTGATGTAATTCTATGCTGGATATATTTATCTAGTAAAGGGCTTTCAAACAACAGTTGTTGTTAATTGCCACTTTATAAATAAACTGAACTGAATTAATAGCGTGCTTCGGATCGTGTTTCGTGTACAGCCACGACAACAGTCTTGAAGTGAAGGATGCAGCGGCTTTGCTGGAGATATTTGGTTCCTGAAAATGAAACCGTCGGATCGGTTTTAATATGTTTTTGTTTCTGAATTGTCCAAAAACCTGCGCTCTGGTCTTGATCTGTGACTCTGGCATTGTTCTGCAAAAATACACCAAAAGAGAACAAAGGGCCAGGTCTCTCTTGAAAAAGAGATTTTTAAGCTCGATACATGTATACAAATGTGAATAAAAACACAATAATATTATTTTGAGCATGACCATACTGCAGTCCATTCTGTCAGATCTCCCACACAGATTGTGAGAGTTGGTTTCTTGTTGAGGTACATTTTATTTTAATAAGTAAACATTTACAGTCAACCAGGAAAACAAATGGCAAAACTGACAATGACAGGTCGAACTAAATGCCACTTAAATTTCAAAGATTTTAAAGCAAAGATGTGCTAAGGTGAGCCTTGAGCGCCGGGTTTTGCTGAGAAGTGGAAGAGCAAGACTCGGGAGGCAGGCAGAGGGTTAACATCTTGCGGTCCGCTCCACATTAACTGGAAAGGAATGAAGTGTCAAGCATGTTTTCCACCGCAGCGAGACGGTCAAAGCCCTACCTCCTCCTCCTCCTCCTACGGACCAGTCACCCCTCAACCCTTCTCCCCCACATCACCCGCATGCCTCCCACACCCAACAACCTTCCCACAGCCATGACCAAATTATTTTCCAGCCTCCCGAGATTTGTCTCGCCAAGAAAAAAATAAAATAAAATCAGCAGCACAGTCCAGTCAGCTTTGGTCGTCGCTTTTACGCCACAATCAAGACGACGAGTCTCCTTTTTGAAATCGGGTTGTGCGTATTCTTGATGCGCGCCGTAACTTGTTGAAGAAGGGTTTTGAAAGACCCGAAAGAGCCTCTCTGCAAGTGCATAGCAAACTTAGGTGTTCTGATTTAGAGGGTCTGAATGAAAGTATTGAGGAGAGACAAGGTGAAGAGGGAGGAAGCGCGAGACGGAGCACTCAATGAGCGAGAGAATGCACGAGCGAGGGGAGTGGAATGAGAGTGAAGAGAGACGGAACGAGGGATAGAGGAAAAATAAGCCCCACCAGTGAGCAGGCCACACAGACCTGCCAAACTGCTAGAAAAAAAAAGCCCCCTCTGTTTTATTTATAGTGCGCTGTATCCATGGCAACCGGAGAGGTCAGGCAAGCTGGGCCTGTGCTTCACCCTGCTCCGGGGATTAGGATTTCACAGAGGTTCTCAGATGTGAGGAAGGTGGTCTAGAGCGGCTCGCTGCTCGCCAACGCAGCCCTCCTGTTATCATGTCTGGACCCTCTGCGGGAAGTGGAGCTGGGTGGGGGGAGGAGGGGCGCTGCTCTTGCAAAGGATCCTGGGAACACTGGGAATGGTGGTTTGGGAAGGTGAGGACTGCCACAGAGGGGAAATGAGCACACATGTAACAGTAGCTTCCACAGGCTGCTTTAATTTAGGCCTTCCTGTCAATGCAGAACTTATGGAGGTTTGTTAATTAATGTTTTATTTTTTATTTTTTTAAGTTGCCGTTAGGAGTGAAGAAATTGTTTTTGCGAATGGTTCTAATTTCTGGTAAAAGGTCAAAATTACATTCACAGTGCCTCCCAAGTGTTATACTGCACCACAGCATGGTGCTGCCACTATTATCCATAACCAAGTAGGGACGGTGTGTGTTCAGTTCATGGTTGGTTTTTATGAATGATATTTCATAAAAACCAAAGTTAAAAGCCAAAGTGTGCCCATCAGCCTTCTGATGCTAAAAATTTGCATCCTTGCTAAGTTTAGCCAAAATAATCTTAATAGCATGTGGAGAATCACAAGTATGCTGACCAACATGAACTTACTCCATTCAATATGTTAAAACTTGTCTATAAGCTAAAATGAGCCAAAATGCTAATGTTAGCCTAAATGCTTTGCAAGTCAGTCACTGCCCTCCTTACACATTGCTATGGCAGGCCCCCATTAGGCAACTTCTGAGAATAAATGTTGCACCAATGTCATTTAGCAGCATATTTCTAACTTATCTTCATAGATTTGATTTATTCTGTGCTGCTTTATCAATGAAATCCAGGTAAAATACATTTTCTTTTGTGGCTACGAAACAATAAAATGTGGAATTTTAACAAAACACTGTAAATAATTATAAAATGATACAGGCATTTTTTTAAAAAAAATTTCTAATACACCATTTCAAAACATAAAAGTTAATAAAATAAAATAAAATATTTAGAAATGTTCAGAAAATTTATATAATTCAAAAAAGACAACAAAACCTCCTTTCATGCTTTTGTTGTCTTTACTCTCTCTTAAGCTGAGATCTCATCCTGATTTTTAAAACATCCTTGGATTTCTTTTTTTTTTTTTACCTTTTTGCAAGAAAGCATTCTTCCAAAACAATCCAGGTAGCTTGAGCGAAGCACTTGGACAAAGGAAGCTCAAAGAGGTGCTGGGTGATCGCTGTGAGGAATCTGAAAGGAGATGAGGAAAAAAGCTGATTGCACTGCAGGAATCACTTGGTGTGACTCCAGCAGAGACCTCCAGTTTCCTTTAGGGGCCGAGGGCCGATGTTGCTAGGTGACGGATGATGCTGGGCTGGAGCTGCCATGGATGGATGCTGCTGAAAACCATACTTTGGAGTACAAGAGGACTCAAACTTTAAGAGGGCATTTACAAAATGATTTTAAATGCTATCTTTTTAAAAATGTACTCATAATTGCAACTTCAAATTATAATAGGTTATGACTCCTCTATTTCTAGGGCCCCGTCTCATCATCAGATGACCTGTGAACATGTTTAGTGTCTTATGATTACTAGGACCTTTTTAATTATTTTTTTTAAATCTTTTCTGGTAAATATTGTTAAATAAAAATAAGCAAGGTAGAATATGAAACTTTGATTCAAACTGGTGAAGTAACTGATCTGAAATTCTGAACTGTTCAGTTCAGTTCAGAAAGCGTACAATAAGGGGTCCGTTATTTAAAATCAATAACTGATTAGAATATTTATTTTTGATGATATTTGTACAAGTGCATGCAGATATAATAGAGAAGTTGTATCTTCAAATATATATATATATATATATATATATATATATATATATATATATATATATATATATATATATATATATATATATATATATATATATAAAACAGGGTAGCGAGTTTGACACATTCTACAACAGCAGCAATTTTCCTTTTGATTTAGTTAACTTTCATCAACATGTCAAATAGTGCCCACCAGGGGGACATGTCATATCTGCTTTGACCATCAATTATTTGAAGAAGCTTTCTACATTCGACATAGTGCTCTGATGAGATGTTGTTTCATGACTCCAATAACTTATCAGATTATTAGGTGGGTATGAAAGCTTGCAGGTATGTTACTGTAGAAAAAAAAACACCTGAAATGACAAGATGTAGCTACCCCATGTGTGAAAACGTTTTCATATAAATGTCAGTAAGTTACCTGTTGCTTGTTTAATGATAATGAGCTAAAGAAAAGAAAATAAAATAAAACAGATTGGTAAAATAAAACACATTGTGCCCTTTTTTGTTACTTGTGAGCTTGGCCTCGGTTCGTCTGTGCATTTCTATTGTTCTCCTTTCGCTGATCTTTGTCCAACAATTCTGCTGATGTCTCTCTCGCTCTCGCTCTCTCCGCTTAGCTCATTTTCTTCGTCTCCCCGCAAATGGTGACCAGAGACCCCTCTGAGTAGGTCTGCCGTGGCAGGCTCAGCTCTGTTCTCCTCCGGTTCTGGTGCTGGCTGGCTGATCAGCAGGCCCCCGCGGCTCAAGCCACAGCTCCAGGACAGGCAGTAGTGGAGCAGACAAAGGACTTCATTCTCTAAAGGGAGATTGGTGGTGTTGGTAGGACGAAGGGAGCGCTAGGAGATGAGGAAAGCAGGAGAGGAAGAGAGCTGGCAAGCCCAGCACGAGGGGTCTTATCCTCCCGGCTCAAACACATGCCACCAGCTGCTGCCCCCTTCCTGTGCTTTCATTAAAAAGCCTCCCTGTGCTTCACTGGGTAATCCACATGCTTTACTGAAAGAGTGTGAGGTAAATACAGTATGTCTATCCCTTCCTCTGCTTGCATCTCCTCTGTTTTCCCATCTCTTCCCCTTCAATTCTCTCTCTTTTTTTTCCTCTTTCTATGCTCTGCTCCTGGCAAGTGGAGAGCGGTCCATTCTCCGTGCGTCTGTGGGTTTGTGTGTATACCTGTGTGTGCACCCACAGAGTCTGTCAGACTCTCGCCGTTTCCAGCACTCAGCCCAGAGCCAATGCAAGCATTGCCAGAGGGAGCGCCTGCAATGTAGGGCGCCCGGCGAGCTGGACGCGGGCAGAATATCAACGCCACGCGGCAGATCCTCGGCCCAGCAGCCCACCTGCTGACTTACGTGATCCAAATTCGAGGACGGGGTGGGGTGGGTGCTTTGGGAGGGAGTTGGACTGGTGGGGTGAGGTGGAGGTTGAGGGAAATTGCCAGGTAGTTTCCAGACCCACTTCCCTGCGTTGCGCCCAATTAATCAAGGCTACATCTGTGTTGGATGGACCTCTAGCTCGAGGGGTGGGGGCGGAGTGGAAGCACTTTTTGTCTTCACACTGTTCCCGGTTCTGTTCTTGTGTGTGTGAACAGAACCGTGCGTGTGCGTGCGTGCGTGCGCGCGCTACCTGTGGGAGTGCTCAGCGTGCATGTTAAATGCTTGAGGACTAAAGAAAGGTCCGTCTGTTTTATGAGTTCCTGTGACTAACCCTTTCTGGTTCGCTCGCCTCCTCCACTTTCAGATTATTCTTGGGGTTTCAGTGTCAGCAACAGGCCTGACCTCTCTCCCCTGCCCCTTGCCGTGACGCACACACACACTCATGCACGAATGCACGCGCACACTCCTCTCCTGCTCTACCTGACCTCACCAGGAAAAGGATCATTTTTCAGCACCTGCATTTATGTTTACCTCGCAAAGCTCCTGGCACACCTGGAGCTGAGATAGCCGCTCTTCTTTCATCTCTGCTCTGGAGCGTGGTTGCGTTTTTTTTTTTTTTTTTTTCCTTCCTCCCCTGTTTGGCAGTTAAGTCTCAAGTCTCTTCCCAGTCCGATTCGTATGACTAACCAGTGCAACAATACGGGCCAGCGCTTAAATTTCCAAGCAGAACTGCCACTTCTGTTTGGATGCAAAATCACAATTTGTTTTTCCAACATTATTTTAACTATCATAAAGATGTCCTGCGCTCTCTCTGTAGTTTAACTTTATTAGCAAGATAGGTGCACAAGCCTATATCACTGTTGCTGGATGTTTTTTCCCCCCCTCTGGATTTTAGGGTGATTCAGTACTCTAAATCAGTAAAACCTCTATCGCAAGCCATTTTACCTCCTGCGATAAATCTGTGAAGACGTGCCCCATCTTGTCTGCCTGTATATTAATGAAAGTGTGCGCATGTAGCTCACGATGGTGTGTAGAGGCCTGGCATAGCGTGGCGCAGTGCAGAGTGGAGAGGAGAGACAGCTGCCCTGACAGATGCCGGGAGGCAGGACCCCACTGGGAAGCAGAGGGAGGGAGCTGGCACTGCCTCACCCCAGCGGAAACACCATAGGCTGCAGAGGAAATGGGCAGGGGGACAAACCAGGGGCTCAGTGTGTGTGTGTGTCTGTGTGAGAGAGTGTCACTGTGTATCTGATCTACTTTAAGAGGACCTTGGCAGTCGGTCATGTATGTATGTGTTTACCTCTGATCCAGTACTTATGTCCAACCAATCAGGTGAGTCACGTACTTCAAGATCGAGTCGGTAGGAAAGATAGATCCTTGTTGTGATTATATGTTAAGGTGCAAACACAGGAAAGCTCTCGAGCAGTATCTAAGAGGGAAAAAAACTGGAAAATTAACAGAAGTTTATTTTCTTAAACAGCTCACAGGTGTTGCTATGACAATAGTCTGGTAAAAAAAAAAAAAAACAGCTCCTTGTTCGAAGTTTTGCTTTAGGGCCTGGACACTTGGCTACTGAGAAACAAAAGTTTATAAGTGAATATTGATTAAAAAGAATATAAAAACAAAACATGGAATCTATTTCAGTAACTTCATTGAAAAACCTTGCATGTAAATTCATTACAGACATATATTGTGACATAATTTTAAGTGGTTAATACGTTTTTTTTTATTATTATTTTGATTTTCCAGGCCAAAGCAAAGAAATTAACACAGAAATGTCACATTATGACCTTCACGATCTTTGGGAAAATTGCTGACTTGACAGTTGTCCAAAAAACGATCACTGTCCACCTCCACAAGGAGGGTAAACCATTAAAGGTCACTGCTGGCCGTTTATAGACTGCTAAATCTGAGCATGATAGCAGAGAGTTGACTGAAGGGAAAACTTGAATAGAGGTAAATGCAGCTTTGAGAGGACAGCGAGCCAAAGTCTATCTTTTGAGGGACTAAAAGAGATTTATACATGTGGCTACAGTCAGAAAGTCAAAAGATAGCACGAAACATTACGAGTGTGGTGACGTTTTCAATATATAGGCTGTCACTCTCCTTGTAACAAGCCACTCTTGAACCAAAGATTGAATCAACAGAATCTTACTTATGCTATAAGGAAATGAATACTCAGTTGTCCTAAGTCCTTTTTTCACACTAATTTCATTTAAAAATCAACTTACCAGAGTCAGGAAGAAGAGCGGCGCTGTAAGTCCAGATTGAAGTTTCTAGAGTCAGCGAGGGTTTGGGGAGCCATGTCACCTGCTTGAGGTGGTCCACTGTGTTTCATTAAGTGAAAAGTCAGCACAGCTATTTGCCAGGAAATTTAAGAGCACTCCATGCTTCCCTCTGCTGACGAGCTTTCTGGAGATGTGGATACCGTTTTCCAGCAGGACCTGGCTCCTGCCCACACTGCCAGAAGCACAAATACTTGGTTTTATGATAATGCCATCGCTGTGCTGGATTAGCCAGCAAACTGGCCTGACTTACACCGCAAAGAGAACCTGTGGAATATTGTCATCGACACCTGGCTAAATAGTGCAGATGAGGTGTTATAGCAGCCTTACTGAACACCTCAGCACAGCCACAGGGCTGATCACCTCCACGATAAGCTGCACTGATCCAAAAACTCGTGCAAAAGGAGCCCAGACAAAGTTCTGAGAGTAATTACTGACCAGCGCACGTAGACAATTTTCAATAATAATATTTATCCAGTACAATTGTTATTTTATTGGTTTTACATAATGTATTCATATTTGGAAACGTATATCACCCTGTGTGTCATCAAAATTAGGTACTAGCTTCACCTTTTAATTTGAATACTTAATTCCAATCTAACTTTTTCTGATATTTTTAATTGAATTGTCCTTCTTATATTAATTGTTTGCCAAGCTGATTCGCAGCAGAGGAGCGTTTATATCATGGAGGCAGTGGTACTTTATGTTGTGACCTTAGCAACCCCCAGTTCAGCTCCAGGTCACGGCAAGCACTATTTAGTTTTAATTATTTACACTTTTGCTTAATGTACTCCTGCCACTGCTTCATTTAACAGGGATTAAAAATAGGCAGGTCATGCAACTTCACCCCCCCCCCCCCTGCAAATGCATTTCTAGTAAAGTAATAAAAATATATATCGCTCTTTACCAGTGATCGCCAGGAGTCTTTGATGTGACAACAACATTGTAAACTGATGTTAATATTACACTGTATTTGTTTTATTTTATTAGTTTTCTTGTTTTCCTTTTGTAGATAGATTTTTACGGTAAATATTAATGACAAGGCACAAATGGCTACTTTATAACAAGCTTTGTGCAAACTGTCAATACTTCAAATGTATTGTTTGCAATAATAAAAATCATATTAGTATTTTATAAACAGTAGAAGCTCACACATAAAAGCGCAGCGTCCACTTTTTTTCACAGAACTATAAATATCTTGTTTAAATTCAAGAAGAAAACCAGGATGTGTGTAATATAAAGATATGTAACACACTAAATAATTAACACACAATAAACACCAAGGTTAACAAGGTTGTCAACAAACAGGTGCTATGTTTTGTGTTTCTGTTGAAATATGAATGGATTATCTGTATTTAGACCCCTTACAGCTGTAAAATATAATGTTCTGACAGCAGCAATTCTTTGGTTGTGTTTCTCCTCTAACTTTGCACACACTTAGATGGAAACCATCTGGGAACTTCAAATTTATGTATGTCTTGCCACACATTCTCAATAGGATCTATGTCTGGACTCTGGACCACCTTAAGAAGTGAAGATGCTTTGAGCTAAACCGTTTCAGTTTTGTTGCTCTGTTTGAAGGGGATCTTTATCCTTTTTCAAAGTGTGTTGTAACAATTAGCAAGTTTTCTGTTCCTGCTGAAGAAAAGGCATGCCCACAGCATGATGCACTCAATACCATGTTTCACCACAAAAATAGTGAGAGTTCAAGTATAATATTAGTTTTCTCCCATGCATAGCATTTAGCAAAATGTTCAGTCGTGCTGCACCTTCTTTTATGAATGAGAAGCATTTCATGATATATTTAAAGCCTTGGATTTGAACCCTGCACTTTTTTTTCTCTTCCATCCCTAACTTGTCTACTCTGTTCCAGATCTCCACCATTGTAATAGAAAAGCTTTATTTATAGTGGGATCAAATTAAAATTACAACAATGAATGGATGAATAAATGTCATGCTCTTCCTGTGCATGAATGATGAATATTATTAATATCTGACCAGATAACAGTATTTTAACAATAGCACCACTTTCAGACTGATTATGGACCAGACATGTGTGCTAACACCCGACTTTTGTATTTTTTTAACTTTAATAACCCAAATGTAAAACATTAAATCCCATAAAAGACTTATTTTATGAACTTATTAAAATAATAACTATCTGTATCATGCTTGACTCCAAATTGTTTTCTAATTTCAGAGCACATTAACACTAGAGTCACTGTATCATAAGTCTTTATCAGTTTGGTAAGAGGGGCTTGTTGCTGTGCGTGCACCCTTTAGTAAGTGTAAGGGATGCTGCAGACCTGGTTTGCACGCAGTGTGCAGAAAACTAATGCAGCAGCAGGGACGCACAGTGGGGAAGTGTTGCCATGGTGAGATGGGCTATCAGGCCCAGAAAGACCGTTCTTACCCGTCCACATGTTCACTGCAGCTGGGTTGGCTGCTGCTGCAGTCACTGATGTGTGGTCGAGGTAGACACACTGTTTTGCACAAATACAAAACACTAAAACTGCAACAATATGTCTTGGATTTGCACAGATAAGCAACAGCTACAGCAGCGATGCTCAAATCCAGAGGCTACTTCAAACTGTGCTTCCTTCTTCCCCCTCTTCTTCCGACACAGCAGCTGACAGAATGAGATGTCCTCAGAGATCTTGTCCACTGGGACCAGCAATGCGGAGGCAGAGCCTGCAGAGAGGAATAGTGACAGTGTCCAAGCACAATGTGTCTACTAAAGTCATCTGTGTGTGACGGACTAAGGAAGCAAAGTTTTTGTTACCCTGAACATTGTTGGAGAAACCATGGATGTTGTGTGTGTGCAAAGATATGAATGTACAGTTCAATTTCGGAGTAAGCCCATTCACTTTCTTGCCGATAGCAGACTGCGATGTTCAGTTCCACTTTCTGAATACATAGTTAAACTCAAGCACGTTTATATCAGATGAGCTTCTTTCTGTGTTGGATCTGACATGAAAAGTTTAAAATCTGATTAGAATTTTTGTGCTTTTATCTTAATTTTATCCCAAATCCTGGACCAAACGGTGGTAAACTGATTGATTTTTAAACCTACTGGAGACCCAGATGCATTACTTTTGGAACTCGTGCTTTTTTGTTTCTGTGCATGGCTTTCTTTTTGTTACAGTTGTTCCTTTAAATCAGCGACACTCTCATGAGGTGTTGGATTGCTAACATTTCAAACTGAATTTGTCCTGTTGTTCCTACCCACAATTCTACACCTTCCCCCAAATAGCAGCTAGAGGATCGCACCTAAAATGTCTGTGCATGTGTGTTTTTGTGTGGATGCCTGTTCCTATCAGTTCACCACACGTTTCCTATTGATTTCTTAACATTATCTTTGTTAAATATGCTAGCGTGTCAAAGCAATCAAAACCAATTTCTGCAGTTTATTTAACTTGTATTATGATTGCCATGGTAATTTCAGTCTCTTTATTCTGTTGACATTATGCATATTGTTTTAACAAAGTCCACAAAATAAACACAAGTTGTACCCGTCAGGAAAATAAACTTTTTTTTCTGTTTTGTAAATTTTAGTGGCAGTTTATTTCTAGATTATTAATTCAGTTGTACCATTCAGCTTTGTTTAAACTTGCTTCAGTGATATGAGTGGGAACACAGAGAGAGTGGAAATATGGCTGCACATGACTTCTACACTAACAAGATTGCACTGTTATCACTTTTCATGCGTCCAACTGTAAATGGAATGTACTGAATCAAAAAGGAAAACTTAGTTGCCAAGAAAAAAATATGCCATTTTATGTGTGTGTAAAGCCAAAATAAATACAAGTTTAAATCATGTTCTATTGTGGAGGATTTGCAGATTTTTACACGCTTGCAATATTAGCTTGGGGGAGGTGTAGAAATGATCTATTTCAACACAATTTTAAAGGAAAACAGAAATGAATGCAAACACTGATCACATTGATCAGTATGACTGGATGGCCAAATATGAATGATCATGTTAACAAATGACATGCAGATCTAACAAAAGATGATTAAAAATGATTTTGTACAATGCTCTTCATATTAATTTGCAATAAAGAGGAAAACTAACCCTGTTCGTGACCTTTGGTTTGCCGCAGGGATCCATTCTGGGGCCTGTGATCTTCTCGCTTTTCACGCAGCCGTTATCTGCCAGTCACTCAAATTTCTCCACTCTATGAGCTCTATTCACAGCTGCCTAAAGGATATTAGGAATGGCTCTCTCAAATATTTTTTTTTTCACCTAAACCGAATGGATGTTGTTCAGTGGTAAGTCATGTAATGTTTCACCCTCTTCAAGCAGGTTGGAAAAAAAATCTAGGGGCAAAACTTGACAGTAGCTTAAAACTTGACAAACAGGTTGATTCTGAAAACAAGCTTTTTTCAGTCTAAAGAAAGCCATTCCTTAGCCACAACGACCTGTACGCTTGATTATTGTAATACTTTATGAGTCTGTATCAATCAGTCTTCCATCTCCTGCATACACCTTGTGGAAAACTCCGCTGCTCGCTTATTGACAAACTCACATCAACATTATCACTGCTGTCCTTTTATATCTGCACTGGCTCTCGGTTCAGCTAAGGATACAGTTTAAACCGGTTCAGCTAAGGATACAGTTTAAACCACTGCTGTTTGTTTCTAAAGCACTGAATGGCCTTGCATCACCCTATATATCTGAACTTTTGAAAACCCACCAGCCCAGCAGAACTTTATGGTCTGCCGGTCAATATCTGCTAGAGGTGCCTCGCTCTGTGGGTGAGCAATGAAGGGACTGGTCTGTTTCTGCGGCTGGCCCAACATCCTGGAAATGTCTTCCCGTCTATGATCTGATTTTGACCAAAGCCAAACTTAAAGTCATTTATTTGAAAAGGCTTTTGACTTTTAGTACTTTTATGTTTTATTTTAATGTGGTTGTATTTTCCAGCTTTTTACTTGGCACTGTTTCAGTTTTAATGTGTAAAGTACTGTATTTATTTGTTTTATTTTGTAAAGCATTTGGTCAATGCAAGGTGTTGTTGGTGGGTGTGCTATAGAAATAAAGTTTGATTGATTGATTTAATCACCTGTTTGCTGGTGTTTCTCAACCAACCCCTTAAACTACATCTCTGCATCCTTTTAGGTGTAATGAGAAGCTCTGAGGTCATGCAAAGGGCCTTACCAAGATGGCTACCAGCCAAACCTGTGATGCATAAAAGTCAACATGGCATAACTGCAACCATTGACAAAAATCGCTTGGTGCGGTGCTGTTGAACGGAGCACAGCTAATAACTCAAGGCTCTTCCTCATTGCTCTTCTCTATTCATTACATGAAGAAAAGGTAAATTCAGGTTATATTTTCTTTTTGCGAATAAATTAATGGTATTACAATAATTCAAATCTAACTTCAAATTCAGCATATTCAATTGGTATGTCTGTGTATGGGAAGAGTTTAGATTTCAAATATCAGACAGCAGAAAATGAGAGAAACAAGGAGAAGATGTGTGTGCACAACTAAGACTGAAAATGTCCATTTCTCAGCGTGATGCCAGCATTGATCCAGTGTGACAGAATGGGTTTCATTGTTCATCACAAAAGGAAGCAAAGCATTTTGTCTTTCCACAGAATTACTTAAATGTTCCACACCCTGCTGCACAAATTAGAGTAGCATTGTTGCGTAAACGCGCACATTGTGAAGTCACCGTGATCTGTTGCAGAGTGCATTCGATGATGTATCTTTTTTTTGTTAGTACATCAGCATATTGTCTGTTAAGCTGCCAATAGTGCAACAAGGTGAACCAAGCAGCAACCCATAAAATATTTTCAGAAATTACTGCAGTAAATAATGTCTGCACTCTTGTAGATGCTAACACCACTACAGTAAAATCTGCTAATAAAAAAACAAACAAACAGAAAGCAAGGACAGTGGCGTGTAGCCGGTGATTCCAACTTAGCAAATGTAAAATTGTGAAATCTTTCATTTTCAATGAAGAGAACAATATTATATGTTAATTTCAAATGTTATTTTAATAAGGTTACCTCGTGGCAGAATTGGTATCACTACTACATTTTAGCAAGAATGTCCTGTTTGGAGTATTTCTGCATCGAATTTGCATGTTCTCCCTGTGCATACGGTGGGTTCTGTCAGGGTACCTCCTGTGTCCCTGCAAGGACAAGTGGGTTATAAGATGGATGAATATTAATTTGAAGCTAATATTTAACAACAAATGCCCTTAATCCATCCTTTTCACTGAAAGCTTACGACAACCCTTGATGCATAAAGCTGCTTACAATGTTTTCTTCTCTCCCTCGGCCCCCTCCGTCCTGTCACACTTTCAGACACGCCCCTGGTCACGCCCAGTCTTCCCCTGAACTCACCTGATTGGTCCGCTGTTCAAACTGGTTTATTTCTAGTTTGTAAAGATGGCCGTTTCCCTCCAGGCGGTTTTATAGCAACAATCACCGCCCCCAGTTCACCGGCGTTGCCGTCCCTTGCTGGAACTATTAAAATTAAATCCGAGCCCGTGTAATCCCTCACCTCACCTGTTCCTAATCGCATCTCTGTTATGCCGAGTGGCTACAATAAAAAAAAAAAGAAAAAAAAGTAAAAATACGTCGACTGGTGAGCCAGCCTCTCCGACGAGAGAAGCCGGAAGTAATGGGAAGTTTGTGACGTCAAAGGTTTAAAAGTTACTCGTAAGTCCTAGAATTAAAAATTAAATGACTAAAAACGAATCATTTATGGTCAATAATGATATTAAATTGTTACATTTGTCCAGTGCTGATATGAAGAAAGGATTCCTGTTTCTGCTTCTTGTGGGACTGTCACGTGACCAGTAAGTATATTTATTCTTTGTGTGTGTGATGTTCATAATTGTAAATAAAATTTTTAATTTAAAATTTTGTATAGGAACCTATGCCTGCCCTGAGAAGACCTTTTTTTTTTTTTTAAAACAATACTTTTTGTCTTTAATTGTACTAAAGGGTCAACAGCATTGAAGTGTATAGTCCTTGTGTGACTGGTTATAAAATCAATACAAAAGTAAAATAGCTTTACAAATGCTAGTTGTCAGGAAGGATACATGGCTGGCATCCCATTTAAAAAAAGAAAAAAAAAACAACTAGTAAACCGTCACATGCTATTGCAACCTAAATCAAGCCATAAATCAGTCTGAAACTAACAGTCTCAATATGTAGGGCCATGGATTAGTTGCATTAGGACCAGTACTCATTATCTGCCTGGTAGGACATGTACTGGAATACTTCATGGTAGCTTTTTCCATCCGCTTGGGAACTCCCACCAAATTCACTCAAATATCTAAAATCTCTGGTCAAGAAGGCCCAACGAAGATTACATATCAACTGAGATTGCCTCATAAACTGAAACATTCCCAACAGCTGCTGGTGTCTGTTCACTGATCCTCTTTGGACGCGTTCATAGGATACTGGTGTGTTATGGCAACAGCTCTGCATATGGTCATAAAATCCGTGCAGAAGACTGCAAACATAGATCTTCGTACTCTGGAAGAAATGTACACCAATTGCTGTCTGGGGAAAGAACTTAAATTTTAATTTGAAATTTTCATGTGATTAATCCTTTTTCTCTTTTGAAAAAAGCCACTGACAAAACTGTTGCTGCCACTGACTCCATATACATATTGTTTTTCTTTCCAAGGATTTTACTTCAGGCTCAGAGTTTGTCCTGGTTCAAACCAGTAAAAAAAAATCTGCTGCTACAATTCGCTCCTAATTTTGTCTTAAACACAGAAAGACGTTCTTAACCAGTGCTTATGTGTCTTTCATGAGTTGTCTTTGTCTTCTCAAACAGACTCAGCAGCAGATGACTGCTCCACTGGGTTCTGTTGGAGTTTTTTCCATTTGAAAAAGAGTTTCCTCTCCACTGTCGCCACATGGATTCTTGCAGAGAACTGTTCAGTGGTGCCAGATGTTCGTTCAGGAGATGCAAGTGACTCAATGCAGTGGGCTGAGTTTCCTAAAATAGATTTCATTTTTTACCTGGTTGCATAATAAGATGGCATCAATTACTTTCTGTTATGACAGGGGTTGACACTTGTTAAAATAAATTAATTGATTTGAATTAAATGGATCTAAGCTATCTTAGCACTTATTGTATGCCTCCACTATTTCCCTTCCTCTAACAAGCTGAAAAATGCAGGTGTACCCTGATTTTGTTCTGTCCATCTTCCTATCTGCTTCTCTGTTCAGTCTGAAGAAAGCATCCTTACAGCAGTGTGGAAATAGTTCAGGATGATGCAAAATGTTAGTGCTCCATCGCACATAAATATTAGCAAGTAGTGCTAATAGCAGTACATCAAAGTATGTTGATAGGCCTAAGGGGAGATACTGCACACCTTAAAAAAGTTTTTACTGCTTCAGAAGTTGCAGTAAAAATTATTATAACCTGGTTCACTTGAGTTATTACAATTTGGATAAAAGTAATGTTGGCAAAAAAATCCCGTGGAGAGGCGTTGGAAAAACTCGAGCTTACCCGGACTCTCGGCTTGCTCTTCTCTGCTTGAGGCTTAAGGCTCGAGGCGGCTCACCTAAACCTACAGTATTAGAACTGAGCCCCTCATGTTCATGTTGATGTTGTGGGAAATGTAAGCCTCCAGTCTGATAAGGCAGAAGATCACATGGAATAAAACTATGATATTGCTAGTTCAACAGCACGGATTTGGCTCATTTATATATATATATATATATATATATATATATATATATATATATATATATATATATATATATATATAATTGCAAAAAAATGACTTTCACAAACAGGTTTATGGGGCTTAAAACTGTCATCACAAAGTTGCATTTTGCCTCCCCACTAGCTCATAAATACACTCTAGCCATGGTTGTCAAACTGTGGTACAAATACTACGGTTGTTCTTGGGGTGCCATTAGCCGAACACAAAAGAAACTTTGGAGTTGGAATTATTTGCAAGATAAATGCAAACAAATTAGCCGAGATGAAGTGGAAAACGGCGAGTCATGGACGAATACTGGCGGCAACTTATGCTGGTCCAAAACCCCTGAAGCTAGAGACTGTAGCTGGGAATGATTTCAAACCCAACTCTCTCCTTGAAAACCAGTGACCTTTACTAACTAATATGTTCAATAATCAGACTACATGCTTTACAAGCTAATATTTATCTGTGTTTATCAGCATGCTGTACTTCAAACACTGCAGCAGAATATTTGTTGCTGTGCTTTGGAAATTTGAACAAATAGAAATAATGAGCGCAAACAAACTTTTTTTTATTGTGGTAATTACTTAAGTTGCTGACATTTCCATGTGTGGAAATCATGCGTCACACAGCAGCATCAAAGAAGATTTGTTCCTGTGTTTCTACATAATACTGGAGTATTCATGACCAATTGATATATCAAAGGTTCATAAATCATTTTACTTTCTAAACTCTAAGATTTGTTTACTCAATAATAACCTCACAGAACGTCACGTTATCCTTTTCGAACTCTTTGACAGTTTTATATGAAAGGCAGCCATGTTGGATTCTCAGGTAAGGTTGGTTAGAAACCTGCAATTCTTACCCTTAAAAAGCTGACTTCTAGGTATCTGTTTATTTTTCCAACTTCAAGCTTGGAAATTTTGAGGATAGGCATGCCAAAAATGGATAAGATTGTGGTTTTTCTTGTATGTATACACAAAAATAGAAAATCCACATCCTGTTGTTTTACATATGTCAAAGAATGATAAAGTTATAATTTTTTGAGCTTGTACTTGTTAAAAAAATCTTAGAACTGTTGAATATTATTATTATTAATAATTATAACTTTTTGAGTCCTTCTTTGGCTGGGTGTCTGGGGTCATTTCAGTTGTCTGTCTGGCGTTTGTTTTTGTAAATTCTGTATCTGCTTTAGTTCCCTCACGGACGCCCAAAAGCCACGAGAAAGAGAAGCAAAAAAAAAAAAAAAAAAAGCTGCCAAAGTAGTGTAGCGACATTCACACGCATCTCCTCCCTCCGTTCCTGGGGGAGGATCCATTGCTTTCCAAACACACATCACTGCCTGAGGGGCAGAGTGACCGTTCAAGCAGCACCATTTCAACACACTCGCATGCAGACAAGAACGGGTGTGCACACACACAGAGGTGTGTTTGTGCTGTCCTACTGCAACACCCCAGACCATTGATTAGACAACGCTGAAAGTCAAACGGGCTGACCACAAATTAATGATTAGCAGCAAACAAAGATATGTATGTGAGATTTTCCTTGCAGGATTGAGTTCAGTAAGTTTTCACAGGCGTTTGGTTGAGTTCTGTTTCCTGCTTGTTTTCTCCGAGAATGCAACTAAACTCTTGGTTGTTTCACTTTTGTTTAAATTTCACAGTCTACCAGACTCTCTCCCACTGACCTTATCTCTTATTTTATGTCCTTCCCTTTCTTTGGAGCTTTTCTTTGTCTTTTACCTCTACTTTATATTGCAGCTGCATGCCCGGTCCAGACCTTTCTCCGCTTCCTGTAATCCTCACTGCCTCTTTTTTCCCCTCTTGTCCTCCCACTCTGTGGACTCTCTTGCCTCACACCTTCCTCCAACCCTTTGACATGCTTCACTTCATGTTATGGGCGTCACACGCTGCCTCCACGAACGCTGTGCGGACATGTATCCGTACGCATCTCGAGTGCGACCATTTTCCGCAGGAGGCGAGCGTGAAGGAAGGATGAGAGGGAATGAACAAGGAGGGGAGAGTTTACGCATGTAGCCCTGAGTTTGTTAATAATTAATGTGTCACAGGTTTGCAAAATTGCCTCACGTTCTTCTCGCTCCATCTTCCCTTCTTCCTTGCTCCCTCTGGCTTTCCTTTCTCTTGTTCACTCTGTCTTCTTTTTCCTCTTCCCTCGTGGTTTGAGTCCCCTCTCTGTCTCCATGTTTCCCTAAAACACAAGGCTCTCTCTGGTGTTGCTGGAGGATGAAATGTAAATACACACGTGGGGAGATTTCTTGATTTGCTTGAGCTGGGCAGTATATAAAGAAAAATCTCAAATTTTGTGTATGTTGTGGCCTTCTGGTAGAGTTTCATCATAAAGAACATTCATATAAATCGATAAAAAAAAAGGCCGTCAATAAACGCAGAAGAAGGTCTCCGCGGTCTCCTCTTACTGCAGTGGCCATCACTATGCCAGCCGTCTAATGCTTTAGGGTGTTGGACTGCGCAGGTGGCAGGTGACACGGATTTCAATAAAAGGGATTATAGCTGTGGGGACTGCAGAGAGGAAAAACAACACGCTAATGGATGCCAGGACGGTCAAAGACGTGACTTTAAAATGTCTTGTGGACAGGAACAAGACTTTTATTTTTGGGACATTACATTGATTCAGTATGTATTGATGCAGTGTGAGATATTATTTCAACACACAAGCAAAACAAGTTTTACCATCCTACTACTCGTTTTCTAAACTGCACAGGCATGTATGAACACTGTCAATCCAAGCCAAAGTGGTTCCTACTAAAACTATTACCTGGTTGTTTCAACGGCAGCAACAGCCATCATGCAGTTGTTATGGCTACCAATAATAAGTCTTTGGCCCACTCTTTTTTGCCTATTTTTTAAGGTCATGCTACAGCATCCGTGCTGGATTCACGTCCAGATGGCCCTACTGCATGACCAAAGAGTGTTTATGCTTAAGATCATAAACTTTTGGCTGGATTTTTCTTAGTATGGAGAATTCATCGTTCCTTCAGTTAGGCAAGTCGTCCAGATCCTGAAGAAGCAAAGCCACCCAAGAACATCCAAGTGATGTTCTCTTTCTGAAATGCTGTCAGTCGTATACCAGATGGAACTGAATGCAAATCTTTCATCATTGGGGGAAATGTGTAATGGGCCTTTCTGTTCATTTGGTTTAGCCATGGCGTTCTCACAGAAAGTTCTCCCTGTTCTCCCGGAAAGTCTCTCATTTTCCCGTCTCTTTCTTCTGGTCGGTTGAAAAATTAACATTGATCTTAACTGAGGCAAGTGAGGCATGCAGTGTTTTTAAAATGAAGCTCTGGGTTCTGTTTTGACCTCCTAGATGAGGTTTTTGATCCACTCAGGATAATTCCTGTGGGCTGAGCATTCATCCCTTTTTGACCTCTTCTATCCAGAAGCATCAATACTTCTGAGAAACACTTCTGCACAAAGCATTAAGTGTCTGTTAAAGACATAATTTAATGTACATTAAATGATGAGATACACTTTGCTGCTCGTCTCTTTTAGATTTCTCTTTAGATCAGGGAATGATCTGATGCTTTTAGAGATCTTTAAGCCTACTACATGTTCACATGTAGTAGGCTTAAATCTGTTTAAGTGATTTCTTGATTTTTTTTTTTTGAGTCAGGCAGTAATCAGGCTATGGAAACTGAACCAAATAATGCAGGTAATCAGTTATTTACTGATTAAACAAGGGGGTAATTGTGTTTTCACATAGGGTTAGGTTGAATATATAACAATGTGGTTTGTAATCACTCAGGTTATCTTTGCGAGATATTTTTTTTTAGAGATCTAAAGTACCTAGTTGGATGATGAGAGGAATTAAATTCTTTCAAAATGGATTTTCTCTAGAGTATGAACTGAAAGCTCTCAATTTTGAGAAAACCAGGTCGGTTTTTACCACGTAAAACCGTCATTTATTCTGTCAAGTTAGTGTGAATTTGAGAAAATAATCCCTGTCTTATCTCCATCACAATCCACTTAGTGTGCTCAAGTGGGTACTTCAATGTTCTGAAGTGTTATTGTGACACTTGAACGTTTTCTAAAGTACTACGCCATGTCTTGCATGTGTAGCTCTAATTGCTGGGGGTATCTTAATGCTATATTTTTAGCATTGATGGGTTTCAAATGTCAATTAAGACCGGAGATGTACCAACCAGAGTTTTGTGTCCAATGTCCAAACTCTTTCCTGCTTTGATTTACTGATACAGATTAGAGTCAATTCCAGGTTCTCTTCAAAACCTGTAACTAACAGGACTCAAAGTATTTGTTACTGCATGTTTTCAAACATACATACCTGAATGTGCCTTTCAAGCATAGCAGTAGTTCAAGCTGCTCTTTATTTTATCATTTCAAGTGAATATCCTTCTAGTGTGCATTGTCTAAAACACTAATTTCTCTGCACGTTTGCATGACTTCATGAGGCCATTACTCCAGGGTATATTTAGTTTCAAGCTGCTATTATGCTTGTGCGAACAGAGGCCAAGTGACAGCAATTTAAATAAGAGCTTGTCAAGCTCTTCTCATGTCTGGTATGCTTTACAGTGTGTCCCCTGGCAGGTGCTGGACTTATGTGTCTCAGTAGGTGGACAGAGGACCGCCGAGTGACCTGCTCAGGACAGCTGCTGACATAATGAGGCCAGTAAACAAGCATCTGTCTCACCCACTGAAAGGTGAACCCACTCAGACCAGGCCATTTCCTTTCCCTTCTTCTCCACTGTCCCCATATGGCTGTAGATGGCAAAACTAGAGAGGGTGAAAATAAAAACAACTCCTGCAAAATTGAATTAGAGCCTAGATATGACGGCTAGCTAGCTAATGCGGGAGTGTGAGGCTCTTTTAAGACTCAAATGGTATACTTTCTTAAGACGTGGGTTTTTTTTAGGGCTATAAACTACTTACTGAGGTCATACATGAGTAGTTAACTTCTATTACAACCTACTAACAACTATAATCTTTTAAAAATCAATCTTAATAAGTTTAAATATATTAATACTGACTAACAAACTCACAAGCTGCATCAGTTGGGTATATGTTTACTTGCAGGCATCTAGACATGAAGATAATTTGCTAAAGTTCAAACTGAGCATCAGAATGGAGAAGAAAAGGGATTTCAGTGATTTTTTTAAATCTGGCATAGTGGTTGGTGCTAGAAGAGCCGGTCTGAGTATTTCAGAAACTGCTGATCTACTGGGATTTTCTCTTTACAGGGAATGCCAACAAGAGAACATGCAGTTGCTGTGTGGAGGAAAATGCTTTGTTTATGTCAGAGGTCAGATAAGAATGGCCAGACTGGTTCAAATGATAGAAAGGCAACAGCAGCTCATATAGCCAATTGTTACAACTACAGTATGCACAATTTAGTGTAAAAAAACAACAAAATCAATAGTTTAGACTGCTGGTGTTGGTATGTTGGTGTGGAGTTATTTTTTCCATCACACGTTGGGCCCCTTATTAGCAACTGTGTGTTATTTAAATGCCACAGCCAACCTGAGTATTGTTGTTAACCATTTCTGTCTCGGTGCGCAGATTTCCACTTCTAGCAGGATAATACGTCATGGCTTTGAATCTAAATTATGCCACCATTGTGTTCAGTGATAAATTTTTGGGATTTTTTTTTAATTTTTTTACTTTTAGCACATACTTTAAAGTATTCTTACAATTAAATGAGAGCATTTCATCATCTGCATATATACTGTATAATAACCTATGACCTACAAACATAGGAAGGCTGAATAAGTAGGATTTATTGCTTCATGAGACAATAAGTGGGGCTAAGGCTGTTGAAGAGAAAGAATAAGGAGTCTTTTTCACTCTTTTTCTGCAGAATGAGTCACTGTTGGCAACCTTACTCTCAAGCCTGATTGCCTTGTTGAATTTGTTTTTGGCTTGGTGACGTACTCCCTGTATCCCTTCTTGAGTGCCTGCTTCATGGTATTCATGAGAAAATTTCATGAACCTTTGTGATTGGGGGAAAAAGAGACACTGCATTATAGTTATTGGGACCCCTGGAAAATAAAAAAAAAAGCTTTGTTCAAGTTTTAATCGGAGGAAGACGAAATAAAGCCTTTGTAAAGGCAGATTTGGGTTCTGCAACACTGTTTGTGCCAAAATCCAAAGACAGGTAGCAGCTGCTGTTCATGCTGTAGAGGGAAGGTCATTAAGCATTTGGGAAGCAGAGTAGAAGAACTGGAGCTAGGTGGAGTGCTGACCAGAGAGTTAAGGGCCAAGCAAGAGAGGGAAGCAGAGCGTGGCGTATGAGCAGCGTGCAGAGCTGGAGCATTGCCTGGAGGTATAGGGGTGCGGCTCGCTCTGTAATGCTGTGTGCCTGCACCAGAGTCTTCAGTTCATTCCCAACGCAGACACGGGCAAAGCAGTAAGAAGAAACGTCTGTGTTTTAAATAAATCTGTTGCTTGTCACTGCTTGGCATTGACATGAACTGGAAAGGCTTCTTCCACTGTACTCCTTAAAATCTTATGGACTGTTTCACCTGAAACGTAGGGGAACAATGCTGCCATGACACTTAAAGTTGCAGTCTTGGAAAGTCTTAAGAGGTGTAGAATTTGATTCTAGTATTTGTTTTTAGGTCTGGTTAGGTGTAAAGTAAAAGAAAAGAAAAACTCTGTTGTATTTTAAGACCTTTTTCCTTTCGCATTGCTTCTAAGATAAATATTAGCATCCATCCATCTGTCCATCCACTGACCCCTAAGTTCATCCATCTGTCCAATTGTCCATGTCCTGACCCCTCAGTCCATCTGTCCGTCTGTCCATCTATCCAATGATCTGCCTATCCTATCAACTTCTCAGTGTGGTCATCTCTGTCTGTCCATCTAGTGGCCCTCAGTCTGTCTATTAGTCCATTTATTCACTGACCCCTTGGTTCGTCTATTCATCAACCCCATAGATTGTCCATCCTTCTGGTTCTCCGTCCACCAACCCTCGGCACAGCTATTCATCAACCCCTCAGTCCATCCAGCCTTAGTCCATCCATTGAACCCCCAGTTTGTTTATCCATCCATTGTCGCCCAAGTGGTTCAACCGTTCAGTGGGACGAGTTGTTGTCTTATCAGATCCTCTCTTAAATACAACAGAAAGGCGAAACAGTAAAATCTTGCATATTTCAGTTGAAAAACACATTTTTACTGACTTTTTTTGTGTGCTGATTTAAGAGGTATAAATTTGCTAAATTCAGCTACTTGATGTGCTCACAATTATTTAATTATTAATTTGAGCTTTACAAACGTGTTGACTTAGTCATATGGAGGTCATTTTGATTTTTTTAAATTTCATGTTTTGAAATAATTATCTTAAAAATGTTGCACGGTTTTCACACATTTAAAGAAATAATTCCGGTTTGTGTGTCGTGTATCTGTATTCAGTCCCCAGAGTCAATACCTTACAGATCCACTGATGCAATTACAGCTATACATCCTTTTGAGAGAGATGGAAGATGTTGGTAAGAATTTTTTGCAGGATGAAAAATAGACTTTGTCTCTTCTGACTAGAGCACTTTCTTCCACATGTTTGCTATACTTCCCTCATGGCTTATGGGGAGACTTTTTATGGCTGTCTTTTAATTAACTTTTTTTTTTTTTTTTACTGTTTAAAAGTGCCATTTTGTTGGAGAAAGAAGCATATTCAGTAATTCTGTGTGTTTGGGGTCAAGAGTTGAGTATTCAAAAACTCAAGTTGCTCACATATTGATACTGGTCAAGAAAGACGGAAAGACCCAGTTGAAGTGAAGGACAACATTTTCCAGAGTCGACGGTTACACTTGCAAGTGTGGAGCCTGTCAGACTCCCTGCAACTGAAATATGCAGTAAGATGATATTTGAAGCCACTCCCACCCTACGCAGGTAAACTGCACTGTGAAACTAAGCTCTAGCCAAACGTTCATGACAGTGTTTCATATCCATGAGGATTATTCTGACGGTTTTCCCGTCTAATCTTTTCTGAACAAAGTTTGAATGTTACTTGCTCACATTGTTCACTTTTGTGGCTCTTCTTGGTGACTAAACATTTGAACTGGGTTGATATTGTTGAGCCAGAAAACATACACATTTCAAAGCGTGACACTTAAATAAATCATCGTTAATATTTTTCACTCTTTTCAAAGCAAACAAGTTGACACAAAACAAGCCTTTGGAGACTTGTCTTTGCCCCTTTGTCAAATTAATATAGTTAATTTTCACAAGTTAAACCCAAGATTTTTTTGTCAACCTGAAAAGACGACAACATGAAGTCAACTAAAAGATCTAAAATAAAAAGCAACAGTGCCTAGGTTTAAACCAAACTTTAGCAGTTTCTCCAATCTCCTTAGATTTTTTTTAATATATTTTTTTCTTGTAAAAAGACAGTTGTCCATGCAGTAACTATCCAATAGGAAGTTTGGACCTATTTGCGCAGTTAAATTCAGGCGGCAGTTTTTCTTTTGGCCAGGCAGTGTACATTAAAGATGTGTTGTCGTATCAGCCTTCCAGACCACTCAGGTCTTCTGGTCCAAGTTTTCTCTGCAACCACAGGGTCAGAACCAAACATGGAGAAGCAGCATTCAGTTCTTAAATCTGGAACAAACTTCCAGAAAACTGCAAAACTGCTGAAACAGTTAAATAAAAGCAACAAACCCACCTATATAAAGTTGCCTCTGATTAATAACAGGAACATTGATTGATATGCAGTATTTGATGTAAATTTGATGTTAATTCATCAAGCAGCCAAATGTTGCTTGTTGCTTTTTTCATAATTGGGTATTATTTTATGTTTTGATATGTAAAGCTGCCGTTTTGCTGAAATTTCTTATACAAACAAAATTGACTTGACTTATCTACCTCTTCAAAGATTATTCCTTCCTTTAACTAAACTCTAGCGATCATGAGACTTCAAATCAAATATTTCACATACACCTGTGCTAAAAAATTATCCATTCAGAAGTTGTTGACATATTTCATTCGGCTCTAATATGCCAGACAGATAGGAGGACACTTCTGTCCCTCATGCCACATCACAAGCTTAGTTAAAAGTTCTGCTCCTCCTGTCCCTCCTGATCCAAATGACAGAACCTCAGCAAACGAGACATATGAAGTCATAATAGTCATGGGATGCGTGTTTTACACCGCTGCCACAATTAGTGTTGCCACTGCCAAATGAAAACCTTCGTCTCTTTATTCTTCAGAGAAGCTGCACAGACACTGAGAGAAGGCCAGAGATGCAACACAGTGTTTTCCCATTTGACCGAGACCTGAAAAAACAAGTCACACAGAGCAAAGGAAGAAACTGGTGGAAGCAGGATGAAACGGAGTAGGTAGGGAATGTTATAAAAAAAAAAAAAAGCAAAGGGACAGGATGTGGAGCAGAATGGGTGGAGGGGGGTTGCAACTCATCGGGGCATAATTGTCACTCTCATTCAAAGGAGGTCCTTGATTTAATAGGCAGGTCTGGTGACTAAACCACTGGAGTGCAAACGGTGAAAAAGAGCTGTGGCAGATCTAGAGTTTTCCAGCCAAGCTACCCTCCTCCCCCCTTCTCTCTCTCTGCAGACAACTCAACAACTGGCTCGCAGCCTGTTTGCCTGACTACTTGCCCCCAAGCCATACCGCATACCTCACACCGCCGTGGACAGAGCTCATGGCGCAGCACACCTCCATCACACCGCAGCGCTAACGGTTCCTCGGCTCAGCATATTAATAATGCAGCGTCTTCATCAACAAGACGGAAAACTGATAAAGTTGTGTGTCATCAGTACGTTGTGGGATCTTAATTTGCACTGCAAAAGTTCAAACATAGGCCCTGGATAAAATCTGTTGTATTGTTCTAAGTTTTCTTAGGGTTTTTATTAGAGGTTACTGACATTGTGTTTGCTCTGTTATGATGTTTCTTGGGCAGCTGAATTGTTTTCTTAGCCACGAGGCATCATATTTTGTGTGTGATCAGTTCCTGCCAAAACAAGAAACTAAAAAAAAACGAATCCTTAACTATGTTTTTGGAAGACAAAAACTGATGCTTCACTGTTACTAAATGCCATAACCAAAATCTGCATTGAAACAGCTAAACAGATAGTTTAACAGAAGTCAGATAAGACACTGAGGCATATATGAGGGAAAGTTTTAAGAGCAAGTGCTGGTTAAAGGAAAGAAGCCTGAGAAAATGATGGGCTGTCCCTAAACTGACCCTGCAAAGTCACAAAACCTGAGCTTTGGGTGTGTTAAGCCTCTACATGTATTCATTGCCTCTGTTTATTCACACCTGGAAAAGCCCTCTTTTATCATTCTCCTTCATTGTAAAGCTTAATACACCTTTTGCCATTATTCATGTGCCTCCTGGAGCCAGCGCTTTCCGTCCTACCCCTAAGTTTATTAGAAGTAGAATCTGCTCCTGTTAACCTTTATATTTCTACTGCATGTATATATCTAAAATGATATAAGTACATTATATTCGTTTTAACTGCTTTTTCCCACCTTAGCTTTGGTGGAAAATCTGATAAATGGTGGGACACAGAAAGGTTGGGTGTGGAGTTGGGGGCGGGTGGCGGTGGCCAGGGCGTGAGGCTGCGTCAAAGCTATGATTAGCAGCGACCAAGCTACGCTCTTATTGATTGGCACAGAGGAGACACTGGGCTGCCTTCCACCACACTCTAATGAGAAGCCCTGACCTCCACTCGTCAGCAAGGTCACCAAAAGCCCACTGTAATTGCACTTTCTCTAATGGCGTCGGTCACGCAAGCACCCCCAGCCCCGGTAATGACAATTACCATAATGTCACCGGGCTCCACAGGGGCCGACCAATCATCTGTCATTTTGGGAGATGGGATGTTAGTCAACTGCTGCTGGAGATTAAAAGGTTGCAACACCATGTTTGATTATGATACCTTCTCGCACTGAAAGCTGGTTCTTAATCATCGTGCTTCAACAGTCAGAAACGGGAAGATTACACGTACAAACACATACACACACACACACGCAGACACACTCAGAGCGATGTCTGTACGCTTCGCTTACTCAAGGACATAATCAAAAATGCATTTTTAACTGTTAAATATTTTTAAGAGAATACGAAGTCAAGGTTTGAATTTGTTCATATAGTTTTATCTTTTGAATTCAGCTCTAAAATCTGTTTTTATTAGATATTCTGTAAACATACAAATGACACAGTTCTCTTTTATTTAACTTACTTCCATTACTTTGATTGAAGACTACTTGTGAGAACATATAAGTAACATTTTTTCAATCAGAAAATTACAAATACATTAATTATGGTTGTTAATGTCATAATAAGTAGAGGAATCACATCCACACACACACACACACACACACACACACACATATGTCTAACAATGTACAGTTCGAATTATACATATCCTCTTACTTGCTAATGTATAGCTAAGTGTTTCCTAACATTTAGGAATACATGCCATCAGCAATGTTCTGGAATACTTCGAGATTAATATTTTGCCATTTGTGTTGTCATAAATGTTTGGGTTCATTTAAGTTGTTTGGCTAGAGACCTTGATTTTAGGCATAATGTCACTGCATGGGACGGTCAAACAAGCCAGTAGCATAAAATAATCACTTTAACCTCTCCAAACATACAGTAGTTTTTGTCATAAAGCTTCGTCTTTGTCTCTCTGACCATAAACCTTTTCTCCAGAAGGCCTTTAGATCATCCAGGTCAACAGTCGCACATTCAACTTGGAGTTAAAGGTGTTACTTTTCCAGGAATACCTCCTTCTTTATAATCCTCTCAGTCCATCTTGATGCCAGACTGACTTCATTGTGAACAAAGACACTGAAATTCCAGTAACTTGTTCTCAATAATTGCCTGTAGACCTTGTGGTTCCCAGGTTGCTTCCAAACATCCCAAATGATTTCGTTTAATATAATGGTGACAGTTTGGCTAAAATGAACAAAACTTGAACATAGTTGGATGTTCCAACAGAGCTCATAAACAGGACTATCAAACTGGTTTTGGATAGTCAAGTTTCTTGAATGTCCAACCCCAAACCCTTGGACTTAACTGTTTCTTCCCAAAGGAGTGGTTAAATATCCACCCAGAGTTTTGCCAGAGGTTTGCTCATGGCAACAAAAAATGTGTATTTGAAGAGCAACTTGCTAAGAGGCATTTATTCAAATATTAGTCAGGTTGGACGAAGGAAAATCTATAAGCTCAGATATGCCCACAACATTGTTGCTTTTAGAATGACACGAACTGTTTAGGAATTACTCCCCCTTTAGAAAGGAACCACTGTAAGGCTTTAAAGCCGAGAGTTGATACGGTGTTCATGATTTTCTGACTCGAATTGTATCACGTCAAAACAAATGTAAAATTTTACTGTTTCTTTGAACAGGGCCGTTATTGGGGGGATAGTTCCCATTCCCAAATTATTGTAGGTTGTTAACATGCATATGAGAAAATGAAAAGGAAATAAACACCTACCTGTAATCAGAACACCCCAGACTCCAATTCCCAAGTAAATATCCAGACGTGATAGGAGACCAAGGGAGTTGTTGTCAACAAAGGTACATAAAGTATATACAAACCTCTCTGAGCATCATAAATGCTGATCTGATTAACCTGTTCTTTCTTGCTGCTCTTTCTCTTGAGTCGATTTTGTTTTGCTTCCCTAATGTAGAGGTCTGAAAACTTTTCGCCAATGGACAACAGCACACTGGTGCAGACGGAGCAGCATTAAATTCTGTAGCATGGGCACATGCGATCTGTATGTGTTGTTTACATTTTTTTTATTGGAAAACCACATTCTTCTTGGATAACTCTAAAAGTGTAAACCAAGCTAAAACACCCCAGTGAAACACCAACAGACATCAAAACCAGGAAGACCAAAAGGGAGATTTATGGATGTGGTGAAGCAGGACATGAAGTTAGTTGGTGTGAGGGTAGAAGATGTAGAGGATACGGACTAAACGGAGACAAATGATTCGCTGTGGCGAACGCTGAAGACAAACGGAGCAATGTTACAAAGAGAACAAAGAAGAAACTTTTACAAAGAACAAACTAGATAAAAAGCTACAATTTACAAATGTCCCCGTTTTACACTGGTAAACACATTCAACGCTGCATGGCGGTATCGTATATACCTGTCCAGTCTTCAACTATTAAGTCAATTTTGTTTCAGTTTTGACTGACAGAGTCATGACTACCAACAAGTGATCCACATTCAGTTTTTTACCATTGTGTGTTTGTTTATTCCTGCACATGTCTTTAAAACAAAACAGATCGATTTTTCTGTGGAACTAAGCCAAACCTCTCCATGGGTGTCTCAACAGCCCACTGTGTTTGGCTAATGCTTGCTATTTACTGTAAAAATTAAAAACAATTTTAAAAGTCAAGGTTTTCTTTTGTTTTTTGAGGGGGTTTTGTTTCATGAGTTCTACCTGTGGTGTAATCAGAAAGCTGGTTTTACTAACGACATTAAAAACGTTTATTTATTTTGAACTTGTGTAACACAGCATGAGCTTAACACCATAAGCAATAATTGTTTAACTGTTCTTTAGATTTTTACTCAACCTAACTTTTACAAATTTATGAAGATACTAAAACTCCAGAAAATTATTAATCACTATTGTCATTATCACCAAAGTCACCATCTGGACTCCTAGCCAAATAGTTTAAATTAATGCTTTCTTTCCTCACTCTTTCATTGTTTTTGCAAGGTCACAAGGGGTTAGCGCCCACCTCTAGCAGTCAATAGATAAGAGGAAGCCTGCATCTTTGACATATTCATGCACACCTAGGGGCAATTTAGGGCAGACAAAGAACTTGTCATGCATGTTTTTGATGATGAGTACCTGGACAAAAACCTGTTTACGGAGAAAACATAAAAACATCACACAGAAAGGCCTCACCCTGCTTCAAATCCAGGATCTTCTTAGCACAAGGAAACACTGAACTAATTTCCCATGTATTCCAACTTTTATTCATTACAAGTTTAGAAAATAAAATTCATACTTGTTACATATCTGTGCACAAAATATAGTCTATCTGTAATGGTCCTGTACACAGTTCTTTTGTCATACTTTGAATGTTCAACATAGTACTAAGCTGTACTTAAATCTAACAACTGATAATTTTTTTAACCCAACGTTTAAAAGAAAGACTATTCATCTCCTGCCCCAACCACAACTCAGTATTTGAGATAAATAAGTAACCCAGCAGTTGCTATTTTGTTAGATTCTGACAAGACTTTTACTGGTAAACAATTGAATTTGAAGAGAGAAATCATGTTCAACATATGACACTACACAAAATACATTTCTTCTTTACGTTGACTTAATGACAAGTTCTTCAAAAAATTTAAAAGGTCAAAATGTGAGTAAACACTTGTTAGCTAGGATTCTAGCTTTCCCTTATTTAGCAGTTAAAAAGGTAATCTTATCTTAATGGAGCAAACTGCTGTCTAGTTTGAAAGTCATTTCCAACGTTATTATATCTACCATCCTCATGTGTTATTTTACCCAGTGAAAGACGCTCATTGGAGTCTGATCAGATCTTATTATTCAGAAGGTGCGTAAAGAATTGGGAGTGTTTTTCTGAGTTTCTGTAGACTATAAAGGATATCCACATCACAAAATCATTTGAATACATTCTGGAATCCGTCTTGTTGACAGTTTTATATTAATGAAGTTGTGAATTGTAGAAGAAAATTACCTTGAAGAATACCGAACATTGTCAACAAACTACTTTCTGACTATGAATGTAATTTAATTCTTAAAAATGTTAGAGACATGAAAACAGCAAGGCTTCATATTTGTGTAATTACTGATGTTTACCAAGATGCATGTGATGACTTGATTTTGATTTTGCTGCCACACCCGGAGTCATGCTTAGACATTTGTTGTCGAAAATAACAACCAAATAACACGGCTTGAATGAGGATCTTGAAACTTTGCCTTTGTTCTCTCAAAATGAGCTATGCAGCCACTTTATTTGGGGACAGCCTTTTAATTGCCAGATAACACAAATAGCAACTCTACAACTCAGAGAATTTAAATGAAACAGTGATTTGTTTTCTCAAATCCAGCATCAGAACAGGAAAGAAATTGGATTCAAGCAACGTTGAACACTGCATTTTTGTTGGTGGCAGAGGGGCTGGATTTGAGAGACTGGGATTTTAACACACAAAAACAGAGAAAATATCATGTTAGTGTCAGTTGTGTAGACAAAAAGGCCTTGTTAACATCTGACCTCAGCAGAGAATGGGACCGAAGAGCTTACTATTTGCTTTCTAATAAAATTATGATTAACCCTTGTTCTTGTCTTCTACTATTTTCATTTTAATGCAGTCTTTTAAGTAAAAAAAAAAAAGAGGGGGAGAAAAGTCACCAGACACCACCAGATTATTTTAGTAGCTTCAGTCCAGATGGAGGGAAGGATGTGGTGCATAATACAGGAACCAAAATTGATCTTTCACATCAACAGCAGCAGAGAGGAGATGCTGAGTAACTTCTACACACAGACTTTTTGTCAGTCTGATTATTCCTTGCATGCTCTGGGATCAGGTGGTCACATACACGACTGAGCAGGTCTTTATGAATTGCTGCTAGTTTCATTCAGAGTTTCTTCAACACATGGACGCCTCCAGGTGAGCTGAACGTTATTCTTATGAAAAAATAAACTGGCATAACCTAATCTTTTCCTCACAGCGTGCGGATTATAGATTCTTTCTAAGATAGGAGTGCGTTTTCATTTCTTAAACTTCATAAAAATGTTTAAAAAGTAGCTTCAGCTGACAGGAGGTCACTGCAGTCATGTTCCTGGCTAATGATGGGCTCCGGTTTAAAGCATGTTGCCTAAAACATGCCCTCTGCCCTTCAGATTTACTGCAGTGTCTCTCCAGCCTCCGAAGGCTGGTGTGTTTAACTGAGACCTTTGGGTCATTAAAAAAAACAGCGAGCGAGAAGGAAAAAGTTGAAAAAAAAAAAGGCCTGGGTAGGTGGTAGCTAAATCAGTGAGAGCACAAAGAGGCAGGCGTCTGAGAGGTATTGACCCTCCATTGATCGCCAGAAGCTGCGTGCTGGTATTGACCAGATAGAGGAGAGACCCAGGGAGGCTGCACACAGCTCCACCGCTGAGAGGAAAGGAAAAAAAAAAAAACTGAGAAAAACAACCATATACACTGCCTGCTCTGACCTTGTGGGACTTTGCTGTCCTACAGCCCACATCACTCTACCCCCACTACTCGCACACTAAGATATATGTGTGCGAGTGTGCGTGAGAGAGGCAGGGACCCCTGCAGAGAGCCATGCAGAGAGCTCAGCTTTATCTTGTTGAGGCCATTTCCTATCGTGCCGTCTATGAAGGCTCAGAGGAGCGCGCTGCAGCAGTTAATACTGGGCTGGCTGCTGTCTCGACTTCTCACTACTAAAGACGCTTCATGGATCAGAACAGGCCCACATGATTCAACGCATTATCCGGTATCATTACTGCCATTAAAAAGCATTATTCATCCAATATTGTTATGACAACGGGGGAGAAAATTTAGTTTGAGAAAAGACGGTGGCTGGAAAGCAAACACTAGCAGCGGAGCTAAACTTGTTGATGTCTGCAGGCAAAGTGGAATGGTACGCAGTGCTTTGCAATAGTATTCATATCATTTCAACGCTTTCACATTATTGAGATTTATTGAGATAGATTAACGCAATATAGTTGTTGTTGGAGGAACATCGTACATGCTTTGTAAACATTTTACAGGAGCTGCAGAGATGCATGGCTCAGGTTGCAGAATTTGTCAAGATAACTATTCGCCGCGCTGAGTCTTTATTGAAGAGTGGCAAGACGATTGGTTAAAGAAAGCCATATCATACAGTTAAGCCATGTAGGAGACAAAGCAAACACATGAAAGAAGCAAAAACTGAACTCTTTAGGCCTTCATATATGAAACTCCTTCCATTTTCCTGTGGAGCAACGGCTATAAACATACAGCTACAGATGTAGATGTAGGTTGAGCGTATTCACGTGCTGTTATAGTCCAATCAAGTATCAATGGCAAATCTTGAGTTTCTCACAGACTCTCTCCATCCAGTTTGACTCAGTTGGAGGTATTTGTAAAGAATGGACAACATTTTCACTCTGACCTGCAAAACCGGTGGAAACGTCCCCCAAAAGACCTGCAGTCGTAATTCCAGTAAACGGTGATTCTGAAATATATTGTTTGACTGATTTGAAGTGGATGTTTTTCTGATTTTATTTTGTAAAGAATATTGAGAACCATGTATTTTCCTCTTGTTAGTTTACCTTTAAAAACCCTAGATAAAATAAACTAAGTTTGTGGCTGTAACGTGACAAAGAAGTGGGAAAGTTAAAGGCGTATAAGTATGTTTTGCGAGGCACTGCAGGAGGGAAAATCCTAAATAACAACAAGCAAGACATCTCAGCTGTATTAGTTGCCTGAGTGAGATGTATATGAGCCATAAGTTAAGAAACTTAGAACTCTAGAAAGTCGTGGACATAAAAAAAGGGAGGGGGGCAGTCATTAAAGTGAAAACCAGGAGCCACATGGGAGGCAGAATTTTAAATGACTCCCCTCGTAGCGAGACTAGCCCAACAGAAGGACTAAACCTCACTCCGTCTCTCTCTATCCATCTCACTCTCTCCCTCGCAGAGATGCAATTAATTCGCATAGAGCGTGCCAAGTGTGCAGAGATAGAGCGGGCGGGATGCGCCCTCGCACATGCCGGAGGGAGGACAGTTTCCCATTCCCCAGAACAAATACAGATTTGGGGGCTTTTGGTCCGTGCACGTCGTGACCAGACCTCATCTCATCGTTTCCACCTTGTCTCCTGGAGTTTTTTGGCTTGTGTTCAATCCCTCTGCAGCCCTGACAGAGAGAGGGAGAGAGAGAGAGAGAGAGAGGGTGAGAGAGAGAAGACAAGAAAATCTCCTTTCTTCTTTTCTGCTGCAGTAACACCACCCAAACTTTTTTACACCTATCAGACTCACAAGGCAGTCGATGGAGGGGAAAAAAAAAACACAAAAAAAAGAAACCACTGCGCTAACCCAGATTTTCACCCACTCTGAGAACAAGAAGTGGAAACATTTGTGCTTTTTTGAATGCTTGTTTATAGCCCTCCTACCAGAATGTGGTAAACCCAGCTGTTGATATTTCTCAAGGCCGGGATCGGGGGGCTGCAGGTGGTGGTGGAGGAGGCAGGGTTGGTTGGAGATGTGCTGGAGTGTGCGTCACGTCACGGTACACAAAGCACGTACCATGCAAAGTGCAGGAGGGAGTGTAGCTCAGGGCAAGGGAGGCCATCGATACCGTGGAAATTGATCGTAATCAACCAAGTTACAGAGAGTGAGCAGGGATTGGCCGACAACCATCTTTCTCCTTTCCTCCTCTTCGTTCTTCCTCCATCTTTTTTCCAGTGCATTTCCTGGTTCTGCACTCTGATTTGATTCAGATACTTTGTGTATTACTTAGACTTTTAGATAATGATGTGGAGTTGTTTTTTCTTTTTCTTTTTCTTTTTTTTTTTTTGTATGTCTTAACTTGTCCTAGAAATTTATTTTTAGTTTGGCCAAAAAAAATCAAAAGGAAACCATTGAGGGAGGGAGGGAAGGGGGATTCTTGGAAATTGGGCGCATCCTCTCCTCTGTGGCTCCACTGTAATTTCTCATTTGGAGACGGTGGCATACCTGGCAGTGCAGCTGCAACATTAGAGACGCTGTCCCAATTATAGCATAACACCTAGCCTTATGGTTTCCATGGCTGCACGACGCATTTCCCCGCAGGACGCAGCGTGGAGAAACGAGTGTCTTATCAACCATCACCTTGGTAATAACACTCCCCCGAGCCTTTGCCGCATGTGTCAGACCTTAACGAGAACCCTGGGTGAAATCTCTCTCCCTCTCCCTCCCAGTCCAGCCACTGCCATTGATTTGGACTTAATCTGTTCCTACGTGTCCGCGTGAGCGTGTCGGCGCGCGAGAGAGCTGTTAGCGCGTGAGTGAGAGGTGAGAGGAAGGAAAGAAAGCCTGAGTGGGCCTCGGCGTGTTTGTGTGGCCGCTCAAAAAGTGTGTACAGCTCTCTCACATTCACGCAAAGACCGAGGTATACGTCCACGCATTGGTAAACGCAACTGAGTTAAATTACAATAATAGATGTTGTGTGTTGTTTGCTTGCTAGGTGGGGGGGCAATATCTTATTTTCAAAGGGATTATTAGTTTAATAAAAATGTAGAAATAAATATATATTCCTTTTCTATTTTTCCTTTTTAATCAGAAAAAATACAAAAAGTGAATTTCCAAATGATAGTTTCATTTATCAAGGAAAATCTATTTAATCCCTGTTCCTACGCCACATGTATGACATGATTACTAAACAGTACCTGTTTGACATCATAAAGTAATCAGAGCATCTAAAAATATAAACACATTGTAAACACATTTTTATTCAACAACGAAATGGGACAAGACAAAACTGGCGCTAAAAAGTACACAAAACTTGTGGCAATTCTTAAATATTCATGTATCAAGGTCCGCCAGTGAGACTGAATTAAAATTCTTGGAAATAAGCGCAAGGCAATAAATTGGTTTACAAACCAATGTGAATTCATTTATATAAACCATGCATGTTGCTTCCATTAAGTTATAACACATGCTCTGATGTAGGATATTTTAGCCACTTACTTTCATTTTCGTCTTAAGGCAGTTAAGACGAAACTTAACTGCCTTAAGTTAAGTTTAACTTAACTTAAGTTAACTTAAATTTTTTAAGTATGAAAAATTTTCATACCTTAAAATTGGGTGGTATGAAATGTTCAAAGGCTGTAATGAGATTTAAATAGTTTTCTTGTAATTGAATGTCGATATGAATCAAAGATAAGGTTGTGCCTGTTAAGCATGAAATTTTTGTTAAAATAATTTTATTTCTGTTTCCAGGTTTAACTGTTGATGTGAAAATTATACCTAAAACTTAATTTTAGTCCCACAGTCCTATAAGCTGGTTATTTAGTTCAATTTTTTGGTTTACTAGAAGATCATTAAATAGAAAAGTTAAATCCAGATTAATCCATCATTTGTCTAAAACTGCTCATCTCTGGGCTGGTCCGTATCTCCAGTGGTCACTGGGCGAGAGAAACCGATACACCTTGGATCGGTCGCCAGTCCACTGCCAGGCTCCAGATTAACCTTTATACTTAAAGATTTTATTTTTTTTAAATGTTTTAAAGATTCCCCCAAGAAAGGTCAGCAGTAAGCCTTGCTGATCTACTATGAATTTCTTGATGATGAGGATACTCTGAGACATCTTTTTGTGCTTATCAATAATGTATTTAAAATCTGGAAAGTGAGGCTCGAAGTCTGGAAGATGAACTTTTATGTCACAAATTATTTATAAATGCAGTAAAAAACACATTTTTACCCATTTTAGTCTTACATTTCTTTCTATCATATGTGGTTAATGTTACTAACCATATGTGTGTGCAGTTATAAAATCATCTGTATTTGTTAATCTTAAATAGACAAATCTACTAATATTCTGTTTTACACGGGTATTGAAAACTAATCACACCTTTTTATAGCTGAGAACCATCTCTTGGAGGAAGCTATAAAAAGTTCTGACACTGAACAACTCTTTTGTAAATTCACATTGACACCAGCACATATTTTAGCTGAATTTTAGCACAAAACACCCACATAATGGCAGTTCCTACATATTCAATGGTCCAGGTTAAAAAGGTACAACAGTTCTTCACATGAGAGCTCAATCAAACTCAAACAACTGCAGCACTTCCACCATAGCTGTGGTTGTAGATAAAATGTATACTCGTAAAATTTAACATCATATTTGTGACCGCAATTGGTTCAGTTCCTGGCCTTGGGCCATTTACTGCATGTTTTCTCATTCTTTCTCTGCCCCTTTCTCCCCGCTGTCAGGCTAGTTGAATGAATGAATGAATGAATGAATGAATGAATGAATGAATAAATAAATAAACAAACTTCATATTTTTCAATATAACTTCGGCCCAAAGTTAGATAGATGCTCACTGGAAATCTACAAGAGTAAAACTCCAGGTGAGAAAATAATTATGGAATAATAATTATTTTACTATTTTATGTAGCTTTTCAGTTATGATTGATCTTTAATTTTTATCTTTTTTCTACTTCTATTAGAAATTTCAACCAAAAGAAAAAAAAAAAAAAAAAACACAAGTTGAATGCAAATGGGCACCATGTTGGCCGAGGAATGGACATTTGTCTGTAGTGAAACATCTGGCACCAGCACATTGCAGCAGTGTTTCAACTTTGTCCAGAAAGCCAGGTCCAGTAAGACAAAATTCACAGATACACACACAAACATCCTTATATGGCCCCGTTGTTTTGTATAGACTTCAATTCATCTTAGTAACTGCATTTATGCCAAAACAAGACATTTTCCATTATCTTACCATTACGATTATATTCCTAACCCAAACATTTACCAAAACCGTTTTCACACCATACATCAAACCTAACTAACAGAGCTCAGTATAACTGTAAGAAGTGAAGACCAGGAAAATGTTTCCATGACTGGCCTCCCCTTGTTGGTGAAAATGGTTATAATGGTCGTCTATATACAAACAGACATACAAAACCATAGTAAATGTGTAGAGAGGGTGGCCATCATATGGTCTTCACAGAAAATGACTTGAGGCCAATGAGTCTCAATTTGAAAAGATAATTTACTTCTATTTGTTTTGCTACAATAAAAAGTGAAAATGGGACCCACAGACCCAAACAGCTTACAAGGGCTTAAAAAAAGAAAGGAAAACAATCAAGAGCTGTGCCAGATATGCTTTTAATGTTCACAGTTAAACTGGACGTTAATTAACTCCAAACATGCTTCCAGGGAAAATATTCTCTTCTTTTGAAGCATCTTACACATTTTTCTATTCCCTGACTTAATCTAAACATCTTACTTATTGTGAAAATAGCTAGCTTTTACTATTCTCCCCTCAGTCACAACTTCCACTCTGTAAAGTGCTGTCAGGACAACCTGTGGGCACAGTGTATGGTGCATTCACTGATTTCAAAAACTTCAAATAAATTTTATACTGTTAAAGCAATAAATCAGCCGATTCTGGTCAAATGCAAATTTTTCTCTGGCGAATCCCTATAAACTCTGAAAAATAAAACAGGAAAACAATAATTTCAAAGAATTTAAAGAGACCTCAGAAAATGATCTAGAAAGAATCCTAAGCTCAGCATGTAACAAGTAGGATTACAGTAGATTTTCTTTGCCTTTCATTGACCTTACATATTTGTTTTGCCTGTATATTCATTTAGAGATATAAAGAACAACTAACGTCTGATTTTATTCAGTCACTGAAAAGCTAACCAATAGACAGGAATGATGGAGCGAAGAGGTAAGCCACAATCTAATTAGCTTGGATAAATAATGCAGTGCAGGTTTGTGTCCGACCAATAAATTGCAGCTCACACTGGTTTCCATTAAACAGAGGTCAGAATGAGGTGTTCATCTAAAATGTCCAGTTTTTGTGTTTATCCTGTAGCTGGAGGATTCTCCACCAGCTGAACATATCCATCTGCCCAGTTATCTTTGTAACTATCTATGGCTATCCATCAATCTATAACTATCTATCTAAATGTGGAATTAAAAGGAAACCACTTTCATTAAAATAAAATGTGCATGGAGGAACTAAATGAAAAAGAAAAGTTTCTTATAAAGTTAATTTCCCTCCTGCCTCACATTTCAGTTGTGGGATTATAACAATACAGGGTTAATCCCCAATATCTTGGAGGCTCAGATTATCATACTCCCACCTCCATTCTTTACTTTCATAACTTACTTACATTTTCCAAAACAAAACAATGAACTAGTGAGTGTCAAAAAAGTTTTTGTCTCACAGCACAGTTTGTGCCAACAAGCAAGTTTATTTCTTGGCTGCCATCCACAAAGTTTACCATTATCTTGTGACCTTTTCACCATCTGAGCTTAGATAGAGACTCTGATTTCCATCCTTGACCCTTGCGCTGACCCTGTGTTTAACAGTCTCTTTTTACAAATGAAATTTTACAAGTTGGGACCTGTTGAAGCCAGGAAATTGAAGGATAGTTTCTGAGGTGCTGATTACTAATACCACATCTTGTTCATCGTCTTCTAATTAATGAAGAAAATTCATCATGCTCAGTAATCTTGATGAATTAATTTGATGACTATTTTCAAGGTAAATAGGTATGAAGCCTTCTAAATTCTTTGACATTTAATCATACTGTAGGGTAGTAATGCTTGGTCCCAGCTGTTGAGCTGTATAAACTGGGGCAAGGGTGTTTTTGCAAAAGCTTTCTTTGTCTGAAGAGAGCCCACGATGTGAGCACAGGTGAGGGGGGTTACCTTGTAGATTCTGCTGCTGAGATTGAGCAGCGAAAGGGGAATGGGCGTGCTTGATTCTGTGTATGGCGTACACCAGTTGGGTGGAGATGGCAGAAACATTCAGAACTGTCAGATTTTCTGGTTTAGCTTAGATTTAATAAAGTGACACTAAAGAAAATGTCAAATTAAATGATTTTAAATAATTTTGTCTGAAGAAAGCTCCTTTTAAAACCGTTTTACTAACTTTTTGTCTCTTCCACCATGTTTTTTATCCCTCCTACATCATTCATTACCGTTACATAAAAAAAGAAGCTATTTAGCAAATTTTATAATGAGGTAATTTCTAGTGACTTTAGCAATAGTTAATAGCTGATTTTTTTACAGGCCATTTTGCAGCATTGGTTCAATGCTCTAATTTTAAGCAAACATAATGTTATTACTAAAACCCAAAGTTAAAATTAATTTTAACTTTATCTATTAATGATGCTAGAAGGATAACAAAGATAATGAAGCAGGAGAACAATTTCCTTTGCTGGCAAACCGTCTTACCTCAGTCACAAGCTGCTTTATCAAAACAGAGGAAGCATGCTAGCATTAGCATAGCAACATTTTGAATGAAAACATTGTCAGCAGACACAAAACATGAGTTTTTTGAAGACTATAGTTGTAAATGTTGAGCTGATATGTCTTTAGAAACAACTTGTTATGCTATTTATGTTTTAGGTGACATGTTGTCAAAACTTTGCTAGCTTTTAAACCCAACTAAACTCATCATGGAGCAACACGTAAAGCCATTCTGCAGAAAGTAATTGTCAACAAAAAGAGATGAAAAGATATCAGCCTCAGACTTCTATATCTTATATTGTAAATGTAGTGAAACAAATGTGCTTACATTTTTTCAGTTCACTTTTTTGAACCACTATTTCAAAAACAACTTGCAGGTACGTTTAATATTCACATACTTCTTTATGTTCCTCACTGAGATTTGGTTGTGACTTTGCGTTCAGGGTTTCTCCGGGCTCCTCGGTTCTTTGCCGCCTGCTCAGTTGCAAAGCTTGTTTTTCTTCGCGGTAGTCCCATTTTCACGAGCAGCATTCCTCCCTCCTCAACAATTGGACTGCATCGGTTCTGCTGTCTCCCTGCTCGTGGAGAAGGTGGCGTCGCAACTGCGAAGGGCCAGCTTGTGCAGGGGCATTTGCAAAAGGGGGGAAAGGGGGGGGAAGGGCATGTCTGCTGGCAACAAGGGTGAGTAGATCAGTACGGCTCAGTGTCTGTGAAGCGGTGATAAGATTCCAGGATTTTCCCAGTGTGACAGCCCAGCTCATGAGCCGTACAGCCACCGCATGACCCTCCCTGACTTTCTTCATCCCCCCCACACCCCTGCCCTCCACTCCTCCTCGGCACAAACACCTGCAAACCACACCCCAAATCTCCAAAGTGCTGATCTTAATCTGAGATACTCCTGGTGTTTAATAAGAACACGTAAATGAATCTGTGCTTTACACTCACACACTCCTCTAACTCTGCGCTGGGCGTGCTGTCTTTCTTTCTCTTCGGCTCACTTCTCTTTCTTTATCTCTGCCGCCTCACCCCCCTCCCTCCCTCTCTCCCCCTCCTTCTCCTTTTCCTCTCCCTTGGATGGCAGGTCAGGCGGTGAGCTGTGCGGGCTCGGAGGAGGTAAGGACGCCGCGGTGCACATTAATAATGAAAGGCCTCAGCCACCACCCCCAGAAACACACACACACATACACACGCAGTCACGCAATCACGCACACACTCCCCCCATCGCCATGGCGATGGCACTAGCCCAGTGCTGTCACCTAGGGGGAGGTGGGGGTGGAGTGGAGCGGGGTGGGGGGTGAGTTGGGATATAGCTCCGCTCTCCAGCTCTCACAAAGCTGATCACAAGCTCGTACACAGGCGCGCCACGCTGGGCCTTCCACTGTGGACGGCCGCTAATTAAAACCACACTTTTGGCTGTGGAAGGAATCTGCATCCACTTCCCCACCTGGATGCAAAGAAGCGGCTTTAAAACAACACAGGCAGTCATCACTTATCAGCAGATGGAAATGAGTGTTTATGCAGAGAGCCGCCTGAATGTGGCCACGTTTTATAAGGCTTACAAAATGTAAATATTATACAAAAACCGACGAAGTAAGGGATTTTTAACAGAAAATGTCGGTCCGTTGTTAAGGATGCCCATGCGCTGTAGATCATATGCGCTCCGTACCTGGTTGCTTTGATTGAATTACTGCATCAATGCAGTGTGGCATGGAGATGGTCGTCCTGTGCCACTTCTGTGGTGTTAAGTAAACACAGGCTGCTTTAAAATAAGACTTTAGCATATTTGCATCGTTAGGTCTGGTGTCCCTTATATCTTTCTGTTTCGGTCAGGCCACTTATGGTCTATCCAGCGCAGTGACACTGAGTGTGAACCAAGTATTGCTACTTTTGGTATTGAGAGGAGGCAACATAGCCTGCAGAAAATTGAAGATGGGTCTCACAACATTAGGAAAACATAAAATTGCTATATTTTTTACATATTACATCTAATTAATTGTGACTATTCTCTTTTCCCACGTCTCCCCCGAGCTCTTTATCACCAGAATCTATATCAGGAGTTTGCATGAAAGACAGGCAAAGTCTATCCAAATTTATTATTGGCCAACAAAATATTGCATCCAAGAATTCATTTCCTATTGAAATGTTGAAAAAACACTGAAAGAATGTGTATATTTACCCTCAAGCCTGTAAACAGTGAGAAGAATGAGGATGTCTACAACTAGAATTTTTTCTGTCTATAGCCCAGGTAAGAACATTTTAGACTTCACCCACAAAAACTTAGGATTTGTTCCAAAATCATCTAAAGGCTGCAGTCATCCCTGGGGCTTGTTGCAGCTTTCTCCCACCGCACTTTTTCCTTACACTAAATCTTCCACAGTTATGCTTGTATACAGAACTCTGTAGCAATAAAATATTGCTTCTTTTTCTCCTCGTGGCATGTCAGTGAACAAGTGTCAAGTCAACATTTCTTTCTCTGATCAGTTAAATTCTTGGTTTTAATTAGCTTGAATAATTAATTTTTCAAATTAATCATTGCAATAAATAACATTTTAGTGATAAATAACTGAGTTCCACCTTTAGAACATACATCAAAAACCACTTTTTCCCCCTTTGTTTTTACTGGAACTTCACAGGATTTTCAGCTCCTAACGCTTTTACCTAAGCTTCTGCAGCTTCTCTTCAGTAATCCATGACTGCCATCGATCTCCTGCATTTCAGCTCGTGCTTTCTGACTATAAATGTCAGTGAGCGGGGCGAGTGTCACAAAGACCTCGAAGGAGACCAAAAATCATTGACAATAAATGAGATTTAGGAGGATTTTCGCAGGGTTTTCATGCACTCTGAAGAAACACGGCAATCAAACTTGTTCTTATTCAAACATCTTTTAAATCATTTTGGTTACATTTTAGCACAGCAAGGCTCCATCATTCCAGTGTAGGAAGTTAAACACAGGCAGCAAAATGGGACACGATGGTGATCTCTGTAACCACCACCTTTCATTTGCTTTTTAAGAGTTTTTGGGGGATAAGGATTTTGTTGTTTTTTCTTCTTCTCATGCCATCTAATTATAAAACAAAGGAAAACATTTTTCATAATCCGTGGAAAATTTCATTTTCTTACTCAAAACCGCTCTTAAAAAAAACATGCAAACAGACAATCAGACAAAACTTCAGAATTGTAAAGTTCGACACAAATACATGCATTCCTTTTATTCACAAAACCAGTCGAATTTCCTAAACAAATACAAAGATTGAGTTTTTTTTTTCTTCTCAAAAGCTGCAGCTACCCAGCAACTTAACAAAAAAAAAACCTCATGAAAATTTAACAAATAAACCAACAATTACAAAAAAAAAAAAAAAAAAAAAAAAAAAAGAAATGCAACTTTTTTCAGTGCATTCAGTAGGGTAGACTCAGAGCAAGTGCTGTTGCTTGGTGCTATTGCCCTGAGCAGTGCTGGCACATGCTCAGTAGGGCCACAGTAACATAAGGCTGCCAGTCTTACAAGAAAGGAAAATTTTGGAAATGCAGAGGAGGGCTCATTAAGGAGATTACAGTAGTGATGGCTTCAACTCTGAGAGTTTTGCCCAGCAATAATATTCACTTTCTTTTCAGTCTGAACTTGACAGCGTCACATTTTAAATCACTTTCTGCCTCCATCTTCAACAAACTTAACCATAAACTAGACAAGGGTTTAGGTAACATAACAGTGAAGAGTTACGATGTTTGCCATTAGCCGCTAGCTTTAAAATATAGCTGTAAATTTACATTCTCTACACAAGTACCGAATCTTTTCACACATGAACAACATTAACACCAAACACAGAAATTAGTTGATTGTCCACCATCTGTCCGTTATTTCTGTTTCTGGCAATGAGCAGTTCCGTGTTTAAGAGACAGAAACCCAAAAAAGAGAAAAAAAAATCCAGCTGGGAAAAGGACAAAAAGGTATGAAAAAATGGAAACATAGAAAAAGGGAATGAAAAGTTGCCATAGATGCTTTTCTTTTATGCTTCATTTTTGGTTCAAGGAATAAGTAGGTGCATCCCATAATCCGATTGTTTTTTGTTTTTTTTTCTGCTTTGCTTTTGTTTTTTGTTTGTTTTTGTTGGTTTTTCTTTTTATATAGAATTTTATTCATTGCTAGTTTGTTTATTGACCAGTGTCTGTTCCGGAGACAATCCAGGAGTTGGCATTGCACTTGATGGCAGAGCTTTGGGAAAGGAGCGAAGGAGGAGACCTACTGGAACCACCGGAACGCTGCTCCTGTAGGAAGCATCACCTTCTTGGAGAAACACAAGACAACAAGGGAGAGGAGAGAGGAGGGAGGGGGCAAGAAAGAAAGGAAGAAAGAAAGAATAAGTAGTTGTTAATGAACACCAACACTTTTCTGTGTGTCTGTTTGCAAATATTAGCCTCAAATACACAACTTCCTTTTAAAATGTCCACATCTTGCACACATAAATAATTTTACACAAACATATCAATGCATAACAGACGGCAAAAATAACTTGAAAATGAAACTGTCTTTACTATGCGAGAAAAAAATGAAGAATAAAACTTAAACGAGTAATAAAATACACATCATTAGTAAAGAATTGCATAAATCAACTAGAAAATTCCGCAGAAATTTTGAGGGGCATGCCAAAGTGTGCCCGTCGCTTTTTAATCAAGCCTTCTGATGCAAAAAATTAGCATTAATGCTAAAGAAAGCTGCAATGTAGTCAATAACCTGTGGTGAGTCAGAAACATGTTGACTAAACTGTACCTGTACCATTCAGTATGTTGAAATTAATGCATAAGCCAAAATGCTAATATTAGCATGAAGACTAATATTCATGTAGGATGTGTGGCATCACTAGCATGTTTTCTGTCATTGATTTACTCCATTCAGTATACTGAACATCGCTAATAAGTAAGAAAATTATCTAATAGCTACCTTTAGGGAAAAGGCTAATGCTAATGCTAATGCACTGCCTTGCTGCGCAAGGCAGTGCACTAGTGGGGGCAGTAAAATGCTAAACTTGTGCTAATGTTAATGAACTGCCTTGCTGCGCAAGGCAGTTCACTATCCTGAGGAAAAAAAATGCGAAAAAAGCTTAATATTATTGCAACGCCTACGGCGTTGCACTAGCATGAGAGGAATATGCAGACTTTTATTTTGAAACTTTCAGTAGGCTTCATTTTAACCACCACACCAATTCAATGTGTAAAAGTAGTTTGTTTAAACATTTCACATAAAGCCCAAAGCTGATGTGAAAAATATCAAGGCTTTTATTTTGAAATTTTCATTAAGCTTCATTTTAATTGACCACAGCAATAAAATGTGTAACAGTGGTTGGGTTAATCCAACTATATAATGCCCAAAACAGCAAGTAGTTCTAAATGCCAGTTCAGCCCTAATCTGTGGTATCTGAGAGTTCCGCCATGTTGTAGTTCTGACCTTCAGTCATTGTAGTTCTAAAGAGCAGCTCAACTATCATGTTAGTGAGACACACAGGGAGAGACAGAATTCTAACTGTTTGAAGCAGTTAGTTTTTCTGATCAAAGCGGCTTACTGTTCAGCATCCATAAGAGCAATCCGAAAACTTTTTGAAGCATATAAGAGGGCAATTTCTTGTCTCCGATGGAAACACGATTTAAATCTGTAGTTGTCTCTGCACTAACCTGAGAGAAAAACATAATAAAGGCCCAAGAGGAATATTCAGGCTTTTATTTTGAAATTTTCAGTAAGCTTCATTTTAAATGGCCACACTAATCCAATATCTAACAGTGGTTGGGTTAAACCAGTTTATATATAATGCCCAGAACATTCTGCCCTGTCTGTAGTTATAACATTCTGCTCACCTTCTTTCTGTAATAAGTCAGAGTTCCACCATTATGTACTTCTTAACTGCCAGCTCAGCCCTCCTTTGTAATGATTGAGGGTTCCACCATGTTGACCTTCCGACCTTCTGCTCAGGCCTCTGTAGTAAAGTGTTCCATCGTGTTTAGAACTACAAAGATGGTGTTTTTGTAGTCCTAAGGAGCAGTTTGGCTTTTGTCTGTGTTCTGTTGCTATAGTGATCAAGCCTCCCCCTGTGTTTCTCCAGACAGGGGGAGAAACAATTCTATCTGTTTGAGCCAGCCAGTTTCACTCCAAAAAGCTGTTCGAACAACTCCTTTCCATTCGGGAACCGTGATACGTATTCGAAAACCGTTTGAAGCGTATGAGAGGGCTATTTGTCGTCTCATTTAGTACCGCGATTCATATCTGTAGCTCATTCACAGTAATTGCAGTGATGAGAGAAAAATGGTGTGCGCTGAGCTCAGAACTTTTTGCAGAAATGTATGTAAAAAGAGCAATTACATGATGTAAAAATTGTCAAGGCTTTTATTTTGAAAAATTTCAATAAGCTTCATTTGAAATTGCCACACTAATTTCATGTGTAATAGTGATCAGGTTAAATCAGTTATATAATGCTCAAAGCACAAGTTGTTTATAATACCAGCCAACTCCTCCTCTGTAATAATTGAGTGTTCCGCCATGTTGTAGTTCTGACATGCTGGTCAGGCCTCTATTTTAACTGAGTCTTGGCCATAGATAGAACTACAGTTATGGCAGTTATGGCTGCTGGTTTGTAGTCCAAACCAGCAGCCTTTCTCTGGATTCTGTTGCTCTAGCGATTGGCCCTCAGCCAACTGCTGTGTGTGTGAGACAGAAAGCTGGGGAAGGATTTCAATCTTTAAGACAACCATGAAATGCTAATGTTAATGAACTGCCTTGCTGCGCAAGGCAGTTCACTATCCTGAGAAAAAAAACATAAAAAAAAGATTTTCATTTTTGCATCGCCTACGGCGATGCACTTTTGTCAGTGCAATTTTCAGAGTTTTATTTTGAAACTTTCAGTAAACTTAATTTTCATAACCACACTAATCCAATGTGTAACAGTGGTTTGGTTAATCCACCTGTATAATGCCCAAAACAGGAAGTAGTTCTAACTGCCAGCTCAGGCCTCCTCTGTAATAATTGAGTGTTCCGCCATGTTGTAGTTCTGACCTTCTGCTCTGCCCTCTGCATTAAAGTGTTCCGCCATATTTAGAACTACAGAGTCTTTGTAGTCCAAACCCCAGCAGTTCTCCCTCTCTGCATTCTGTTGCTATAGTGATGAAAGTGCCCTGTGTGTGTCAGACTTATCTATCTTTATGAGACACCCAGTCAGTTTTAATGGAAAAAGCAGTCCGAACGACTGCTTCCCGTTCGGGTTCCGTAAGTCCGATCCAAAAACCGTTTGAAGCATATGAGAGGGCTATTTCTCATCTCATCTATTACCGCGATTCATATCTGTAGCTCAATCACAGTAATTGCAGTGATGAGAGAAAAATGGTGTGCGCTGAGCTCAGAGATTTTTCAGAAATGTATGTAAAACACTGGAGAGGAGCGTCAGTTATCCTGTCCCAAAACTTTGCTCTGAAGCACCTGGACCGAAAACCATAAGCCCTAGGGAAATTTTGAAAACATTTTACCGGAGCAGGCATTCGTATCAATGTCATGACCGACTTTCATACCAATAGAGCAATTTTTGCACCCATGAGAGCGATTTCAAAATTATTTTGGGGTCAAAATTCCACTCTTTTTCTCACTCTAAAAAGCGGCAGTTGGTTTCAGTTACACTCTAAGGTTTCGGCAGTTGGAAATTTCGCTCGTTTTTCGCTTTTTACGTCGCCGTCGTAACTCCGATCCCCAATAAAAGTAATAGCTCCAATGCCGGGATCGAGACACACGTTTTGATACCACTTTTGTGGGTGGGCACGCAGCGGTACGAGCCGCATTAACGGTAATGGAAGAAGTTGTTATAATAACTAGAAAATTCCGCAGAAATTTTAAGGGGCATGCCAAAGTGTGCCCGTCAGTTTTTAATCAAGCGTTCTGATGCAAAAAATTAGCATTAATGCTAAAGAAAGCTGCAATGTAGTCAATAACCTGTGGTGAGTCAGAAACATGTTGACTAAACTGTACCTGTACCATTCAGTATGTTGAAATTAATGCATAAGCCAAAATGCTAATATTAGCGTGAAGACTAATATTCATGTAGGATGTGTGGCATCATTAGCATGTTTTCTGTCATTGATTTACTCCATTCAGTATACTGAACATCGCTAATAAGTAAGAAAATTATCTAATAGCTACCTTTAGGGAAAAGGCTAATGCTAATGCTAATGCACTGCCTTGCTGCGCAAGGCAGTGCACTAGTGGGGGCAGTAAAATGCTAAACTTGTGCTAATGTTAATGAACTGCCTTGCTGCGCAAGGCAGTTCACTATCCTGAGGAAAAAAATGCGAAAAAAGCTTAATATTATTGCAACGCCTACGGCGTTGCACTAGCATGAGAGGAATATGCAGACTTTTATTTTGAAACTTCCAGTAGGCTTCATTTTAACCACCACACCAATTCAATGTGTAAAAGTAGTTTGTTTAAACCATTCACATAAAGCCCAAACCTGATGTGAAAAATATCAAGGCTTTTATTTTGAAATTTTCATTAAGCTTCATTTTAATTGACCACAGCAATAAAATGTGTAACAGTGGTTGGGTTAATCCAACTATATAATGCCCAAAGTAAAGTGTTCCATCGTGTTTAGAACTACAAAGATGGCGTTTTTGTAGTCCTAAGCAGCAGCTCTGCTTTTCTGTGTTCTGTTGCTATAGTGACCAAGCCTCTTTGTCAGCTGGGAGAGAGACACACAGGGGGAGAAACAATTCTATCTGTTTGAGCCAGCCAGTTTCACTCCAAAAAGCTGTCCGAACAACTCCTTTCCATTCGGGAACCGTGATACGTATTCGAAAATCGTTTGAAGCATATGAGAGGGCTATTTGTCGTCTCATTTAGTACCGCGATTCATATCTGTAGCTCATTCACAGTAATCGCAGTGATGAGAGAAAAATGGTGTGCGCTGAGCTCAGAACTTTTTGCAGAAATGTATGTAAAAAGAGCAATTACATGATGTAAAAATTGTCAAGACTTATATTTTGAAAATTTTCAATAAGCTTCAATAAAGCTTCATTTGAAATTGCCACACTAATTTCATGTGTAATAGTGATCAGGTTAAATCAGTTATATAATGCTCAAAGCACAAGTACTTTATAATACCAGCCAACTCCTCCTCTGTAATAATTGAGTGTTCCGCCATGTTGTAGTTCTGACATGCTGCTCAGGCCTCTGTTTTAACTGAGTCTTGGCCATAGATAGAACTACAGTTATGGCAGTTATGGCTGCTGGTTTGTAGTCCAAACCAGCAGCCTTTCTCTGGATTATGTTGCTATAGCGATTGGCCCTCAGCCAACTGCTGTGTGTGTGAGACAGAAAGCTGGGGAAGGATTTCAATTAACATTAATGCTAATGTTAATGAACTGCCTTGCTGCGCAAGGCAGTTCACTATCCTGAGACAAAAAAACATAAAAAAGCTTAATATTCGTCGTGAGTGGACATTGCAGAGTTTTATTTTGAAACTTTCAGTAAACTTAATTTCCATAACCACACTAATCCAATGTGTAACAGTGGTTTGGTTAATCCACCTGTATAATGCCCAAAACAGGAAGTAGTTCTAACTGCCAGCTCAGCCCTCCTCTGTAATAATTGAGTGTTCCGCCATGTTGTAGTTCTGACCTTCT